>NC_133369.1:16985867-17234017 GCF_049309525.1 Garra rufa | reverse complement strand
CTCCTGGAAAAAAAATGTACTCAACTGTTTTAAATAATAATAATAAAAAAAAATTCTTGAACAACAAAGCAGAATATTAGAATTATTTCTGAAGGATCATGTGACGCTAAAGACTGGAGTAATGATGCTGAAAATTTAGCTTTGATCACAGGAATAAATTACATTTTAAAATATATTCAATTAGAAAGCAGTTATTTTAAATAGAAAAAATATTTCAGTTTGCTGTATTTTGGATCAAAAAGTGGTAGTGTAAATGCAGCCTTGCTATTTTGAGAAATAAAAGTCTTAATTATTCACAATCACAATTATTTATCCACTTATTTACAGCCAAACACATTCGGTACATTGTATGTCTGTTTACGTGATCCGTGCTTTATCCAAAGTGACTCATCCAAACGTTCATGGTAAATGTTTTTCTAGTTCCAGCCACAAAAGCATCTACTATAATAGAGCTACTAAAGTTGCAAGCTCAGTTCTAGGTAAGGGTAATTAAAGAGCTGGACTTCCTAGTCTTGCCCCACCATCATTGCGGATAAAAAGTGTCAACCAACTGCCTATAAGCCCCTAAGAAATTAAGCAATTGCTGGTTGTTGATTTGTTCTTTTCTTGAACCCCAAAGCCCTGTTGTCTATTTAGTCTGACATTTGAAATCTCTGTGCAAATATTTTCACAAGCAGATCCATTTTTACCTTTTCCCTTTTTATAGGTCCTCATTTTGTGGGCGGCAGTGCAAAAATACATTTCATCTGTCTGCAAATCCAAGACCGCTAATTTGATTTAAATTACAGTCCAGGTTTGGGCCAAAATGACATAAATGTGCCTCGTAAAGCTTGACACGTACACGTTGCATCACAATGCCCATCTAGCATTTATAACTTATATCGAAGTTACACGATTACCCATGCAACCTTAATGACAGATGAGTCTGACCGGTTATGAGAGAAAATAGTGTGGAATTGCTCAAGAGGGCGAACATAACGGCCACAACGAGGGGCACTGTGGATGCTTGTTCCAAACCAAACTACTATCTCTGTTTGCCATCAGGGGTGTGAGGGAGTGTCGTTGGCTGTGAGTTATTCATTTTTTCATGTGTGGGTGTTATATCGTTGGGGATCACGCTATTTTTGACTTTCAATCCCCTACCTTTAACCATCTCCCCTCTGGAGAGAAGCTGGGTGGTGACAGGCGAGGAGACATAGGCCTCCTATACCGCTCTCGCTCTAAAAACAAACCCTCATCACTCCCACTGCAGGAGAACACTAATAGAAGTGAGGGTTTAGCTCAGGAGGCTGGGAAAGTTTGCCATAGTGCCAGCTTTTTTAGTCCAAGAGTCCCTTTTTAAATCCCTTCAAATCTGTATGCTTCTAATGACTTTGATAAAAGATGGATTAATTTCTTTTTAACGAGCGACTTCAACTTTGGATGACACGTCGATCATGTTCCCTTAGGCAGCAGAATTCATTGTTAGTCCTGTTTTAGAGTGCTAAATACAATTCTGTAAATGCATAGTTTCGTTAAAATCATAGTTCACCCAAAAATGAAAATTCTGTCATTAGTTACTCACCTTCATGTCAATCCAAACCCGTTAGACCTTCGTCCAACTTTGGAACAGAAATTAAGATATTTTTAAAGAAATCCGAGAGCTTTCCATGTTCAAGGCCCAGAAAGGTAGTAAGGACATTGTTAAAATAGTCCATGTGACATCAGTGGTTCAACCTTAATTTTATAAAGCTATAACAGTGTTGCCAAGTCCATGGCTTTCCCGCAGAATTGAGCTACATTAAAGGTTGTATCAGCGATTTCTAGCCTAAAACATAAAGTGTCAATTTCAGCTGACCTTTCTTTACGATCCGCTCGCTGCCTGCCCCATAAATTGTCTGTGAAAAAAACGCGTCTCTCTGGTCAGCCTAGGGTCCGAGATATGCCAAAAAAACAATCGGCACCAACCTTTCCACAGATAAACAAACAGTGTTCCAACCAATCAGCGTCAGGGGTTTGGTGTTGTGGACTTTCGCTCCGCCTCCCTCACATCCCTGCACCAGTACGAAAGTCCACAAGGTTGGTAGTGCCGATTGTTTTTTTTTTTGGCATATCTCGGACCCTAGGCTGACCAGAGAGACGCGTTTTTTTCACAGACAATTTATGGGGCAGGCAGCGAGCGGATCGTGAAGAAAGGTCAGCTGAAATTGACACTTTATGTTTCAGGCTAGAAATCGCTGATACAACCTTTCACACTGTTGGCGCGGGTTGTTTTTATGTCTGTGGGTTAAAACAAACATTCTATGTTTATTATTTATTTGCTTCCACAGTGTTTACTGATTTTTAGTTTTGTATACCTATTTAAACTTTGTTTATAAAAGTTGATAAAATTTCAAGCAATTGACTCAGAATTGCCGCTATTTTTAAAGTGAAAGTAAAATGTACATGGTGCTTTTACAAGCTATTTAAAAGCAAAGGAAAGTGAGATAGACAGATTACTCTATTGTCTTATTAGATCAATGACACATCCAATCGTCTTTTCTTCTTTAATTAAAGCACCGAAGTTAATCTACTCTCCTGTGTCGGATTTGTTTGTTGGACAGAATGGAGGATTCTGCGTTATAATTGGTCAGATCGCAAGTCAGTTAAGGTGTTTGCGAAGGGTCAGTTGCTTGAAGCCGGATTTGAAAGTGAAAGTAAAATGCACACTTTCATTTTACTTGAAATGTAAAGTATTAACTGGTGTGAAAATTTCCTCACCATTGCTACCTGACCTGGAATGCGAAATTTACCTAGGGGAACCCTGCCAAAAATGTGTATTTTACCCCACCAAAACTCGACTGGACTACATTTAACCTATTTCTGAGTAGCTATTTTGGTGGGTTTTGTTGTGAAAACCTGGCAACCCTGTCTACGAGAATGCTTTTTGTTCGCAAAGAAAACAAAAAATAAAGCCTTTGTTCAATAGTTTCTTCAACAAAGTCATTGTTTTTGTTTTCTTTGTGTACAAAAAGTATACTTGTATCTTTGTAACTTCATTATGGTTGAACCACTGATGTCACATGAACTATTTTAGCAATGTCATTACTACCTTTCTGGGCCTTGAACGTGTCAGTTGTGTTGCTGCTTTCAGATTTGATCAAAAACATCTTAATTTGTGTTCCGAAGATGAACAAAGGTCTTACCGGTTTAAACGACATAAGGGTGAGTAATTAATGACAGAATGTTAATTTTTGGCTGAACTATTTTTTTAAAACTGAGAATGGTGTCTGCATTCTATAAATAACTTCCTTAAATTTTCAGGACCCCACCTGTTTAAACTGTTGCTTTAGCGCCTGCGGCTGAATTTCCGGAGAAGACGCATTAGTTGCATAAGAGTCTGAATGAGAATAACAAACAGCAGTCATGTGGAGATGTCACCCTGGAGGTGTAGACTAATGGCAAGCTTCTTTATGCATGTCAATCCACCTGGAAGAAAAGCAATACCCGACGTTCAGCAACCACACAATGCTCATTCTTAGTAGTAAACTCTTTAAAAAAAAATAAAGGTGCTTTAACAGTAATGCCATAGAAGAACCATTTTTGGTTCCACAAAGAACCATTTAGTCAAAGGTTCTTTAAATAACCATCTCTTTCTTACCTTTTTATGATCTGGAGAACCTTCTTTTGCCACAAAGGACCTTTTGTGAAACAGAAAGGTTCTTCAGATGTTCATGGTTCTTTATGGAACCATTTAGACAAAAAAGGTTCTTCTATGGCATCGTGAAGCACCTTTATTTTTAAGTGTAGTGCTTGCTAATTACTATTGCTCATACTTTAGGTTAGGTTGACCTTTTATCGTGTAGTTTAAATCTGTAGTATATTGATGTCTGATATTTCCATTAAAAAATCTTTGTGTTTAGTGTTTTAGATCTATTTTTATTTTATTATTGATATTTTATATTTTATTCTACATTTTTTTAATAGATTCTTAAAATATTTTATTTCTTATTATTTTCATTTATTTTATATTTTATATTTATTTCATTATATTTTATATATTAAATTTGTACTATTTTACTTGATCTTATTTTAATTAAATTTCATTATATATTGTTTTTTTTGTTTCATATTTTTCATATTTTATTTTATTTTCACAGATTTTTTTATTGAATTTATTTTTGTTTCATTTATATATTTCATTTTTAATTTTAATTTGTTATTACTTTTATTTTATTTTTTGCGTTTTATTCTATAATCTTATTTTATTTTTCATATTTAATTTTATTTTATTACATATATTTTTCAGATTTCTTATATTAAATTTTTTGTATTTTAATTTAATTTATTTAATATTTTATTTTATTATATATTTATATAAAATTTTATATTATACTTTTATATACTTTATTTTAATTTTATTTAATTATTTTTTTATAGTTTATAGTAATAGTATTTATTATTGCTCATACATTAGGTTAGGCAAGGGTGGGATGACCAGGTGTAGAATGAACGAATGTGCCCCTCTGCGATCAGTCAGAGAAGTTAAACTTGAACTTGAGCTTTGAACTTGAGTAATGAGAATATCATAGAGAGGTTTGGCTCTTTTGACTTGGGCTAGTTAGAAACCCCCTAGCAGCACTGTAGTTAATGCCTATAACAAACCGCATAGCAACACCCTGGCAACCACAGCATGAGGGCTGACTTCTAGAAAATGAAAAGAATCACAATGGCACTCCTTTGAAATCTTGACGCACAAGGTTGTGTGAAGTAAACACACCTGGTAAGGTAGTGGTCCTTACGCACTCTGTCATGTTTATACAAATGCCTCAGCAGCGATGAGCCTCAGGCTGAAACCATTTCCTGGAGAAGTTCCAGGTTGTAGAAACAACACCGACTCTAAACCTACTTTTATTATGTAATCTCTGTAGTTTTTGTGATATCAAGGTATTCCAAGAGTTATTTTCATTTCGGTCTGGTGTTGGCAGGATTATTTTCTAATTCAATGCAATTTATTTTATTTCTTATTTCATATGTTGTATTGTCTAACAAGGTCCAAGGACACTGGGCCAGCTTTTCTTTCTTCGTCTAACAAGACAATCCGTCATGCCATTGTTGCACAGCACTCGGCCTGTTGATCAGATTTACAGAGCCTCTGTTGTCCCATCTCTTCTTGGAAAAACAGAAGACAAAGAGATGACGGAAATGTGAGTTCCCCTCCCAGAGGGCTACAGTATGGGCAATGCCTGGCCACAGGCCCCCCCCTCCTTTAAATAGGCTGACCATCGCCACAAAGATCACATTCAGACAGACACAATACACGCACGGCCCCAGGGCCGGCACACTGCCCTGCTCCACATGACGCTGAAGGTCACACAATCATTTGGGATGATTGATAAAACAGACCGAGAGAAAGAAGGAAAGAGAAAAGGAGAGAGAAAGAAATCAGGGGGATTGGAGGTGGATTGAAGAAATGAGGTAGAAAAAAATCAAACTGTAAAATCGTGGGCAAAAAAAAAAAATGAACTTTTATCTTTAGGGGCAATATTGTTCCTGAAAACCAGTTCTAAGGGGCAATTTTTATTGAATTAAATTTTATTTTACATATATATACACATTTATTTTAATTTCATTTTATTTTAGATTTTATTTTTTTTATTATATTTTTATATATTCTATTTTTACTATTTTACTTTTAATGTGATTTTGTTATATATTACAGTTTTATTTATTTTATTTTTTATTATTTTATGTTTTATTCTATTATATATATTTTTACAGATTTGTTATATTTAATTTTTTACTATTTTAATGTAATTTATTTTATTATTCATTTTTATATACTTTATTTTAATTACATTTTAATATATATTATTAAGTATATGAAGATGTATAATAAAATAAAAAATAATTAAATTAAAATAAAGTATATAAAAATATATAGTAAAACGAAATATAAAAAATAAAATACAAATTAAATTTAAAATATTTCTATTTTATTTTAGGTTTTTGTTATTATTTGATGATATTTTATTCTATTATATATTTTTTACAGATTCTTTTTTTAATTATTTTAATTGATTTATTAATATATTTATTTTTTATTTAATTGTATATTTTAATACTTTTTATTTTTACAATTTCACTTTTAATTTAATTTTATTATCTATTATTGTTTCATTTTTATATTAGCATTTCTGATGGCTTTGTAAGTTTTTTTTGTGTCTCCTTAAATTAATTCCAGAGGCCAAATTTGACTTTTTATGGTGGCATTTTGTGTAAATTTGGAATGTATTGTCTAATATTTAGTGTTTTTAGATTTTTTTTTATTATTTTATTTGTATTAATTTATTATTTTATATATTTTTATTTTATTTTAATAAAAAAAACACTTTGCCACTGTGTTTTAAATATCTAAAAATCTAGCAATTTTCAAAATTAGTCACTTTCTTTAGATATCAAATGGTGATATAAAAAAGAACTGCTCTTTATTGTGCTTTCTTATTAAATTTTGTTTCACCTCTGCAAGGTACTTGCGTTTTAGTTGTTTGTTTGTATTAGCATGTGGTGACATTAATTAAAAATCAAGAATGAGGAAAACCTGTTGATTAAAAACACCTAAGAGAGTGTTTTCAGTGGCGTTGGCATCAGTAGTAGGCAGTTCAATTCTCCCAGGATTCTTAGTGCTGGTGTCATTCGTTCACTGGGAAAGCCCCATTTGGAGTGTGTTGATTCATGGGCCCACAGTGCACTATCACGACTCTCTGTTTGTGCAGCAGGGACATTTGTGAGCCTCAGCCCTGGAGGAATTTCCTATAACTGTGACCTCTTTTCACACTCAGGAGCTGTTGTGATAAATCCTGGCATGTGCTCATGTGGATGTGTGAGTGTTATAATAAGTGTGGACAATAAGTTGATAGTTTGAAAAAGTAAATATTTGAGAGCTAGACAGTAGTTATCTGCAATATCTTGTTTTAAAGCTTTCGTGCAGTATATCAGAGTATATCAAAATCAGTTTGTTCTTTAGATTGTGTGGCAAATCTTTACTTGGGCACATTCACAAATACAGTAGTCATATGTGCTTCCAAAGTTGAGAAAGCTCCACCCAGTCAGTGGTCTGCCTCATCATGATCTTATCATCCAAATATGGAGCTGGGCTTTTCAATTGAACAGTTGAAGTTAGGAGGCTGAACTGAGTTGACCTGACAGTAATGCACTAACCGTAAGCCAACAAATTCCCATCTGTGTAATGACATCATATGATCTACTCATGATGTTCATCTGCAATTCAGTAGTCACTGATTCATATGTACTAAGACAAAATCATCTACAGTGTATCATGTATCTAATATTTTTGATTAGAGACGGTATTTAATAGTATGGACACTTAAGTTTAGGGTCAGTAAGATTTTTTTGTATTCTGTTTATAAAGGTTGCATTAAATCAGTCAAAAGTGATGGTAAGGTCATTTATAATGTTACCAATATACACTGCTGCTCAAAAGTTTAGGATCAGTAAGATTAATATTTTTTAAAGAAGTCACTTATGCTCATCAAGGCTGCCTTTATTTGATCAATATATAGAAAACTGTAATATTGCAAAATGTTATTACAGTTTTTATTTTAATATACTTTAAAATATAATTTATTCCTGTGATGCAAAACTTTTTTATCAGCTGTTACTCCAGTCTAAAGTGTCACACGATCCTTCAGAAATCATTCTAATATGCTGATTTATTAAAAATGTTTTCTTTTTTTTTTTGACGAATAACAAGTTGAAAAGAACAGCGTTTATTCAAAATAAAAAAAATCCAAACAATGTAAATCAGTGCTATCACTTTTTATTAATGTAACACATTCTTAGTGAATAAAGTATTCATTTCTTTCAAAAAAAATTTTTTTTTAAATAAATGCTATTTTTTAACCTTTTATTGATCAAAGAATCCTGAAAAAAGTATCACAGGTTCCAAAAAAATATTAAGCAGCACAACTGTTTTCAACATTGATAATAAATCAGCATATTAGAATGGTTTCTGAAGGATCATGTGACACTGAAGACTGGAGTAATGATGCTGAAAATGTAGCTTTGTTTCAGAGAAATATATTCACAGAGAAAACAGTTATTTTAAATTGAAATAATATTTCTGTATTTTTGATCAAATAAATGAGCATAAGAACATCTTTAAAACCCATTAAAAATCTTACTGATTCCAAACCTATATGTGACCCTGGACCACAAAACCAGTCTTAAGTCGCTGGGGTATGTTTGTAGCAATAGCCAAAAATACATTGTATGGGTCAAAATTATTGATTTTTCTTTTATGTCAAAAATCATTAGGAAATTAAGTAAAGATCATGTTACATTAAGATTTTTTTGTAAAATTCCTACTGTAAACCTATCAAAATGTAATTTTTGATTAGTAATATGCATTGTTAAGAACTTAATTTGGACAACTTTAAAGGTGATTTTCTCAGTATTTTGAATTTTTTGCACCCTTAGATTCCAGATTTTCAAATAGATGTATCTCGGCCAAATATTGTCCAATCCTAACAAACTATACATCAATAGAAAGCTTATTTATTGAGATATGATATGATGTATATATCTCAGTTTTGTAAAATTTAACCTTATGACTGGTTTTGTGGTCCAGGGTCACATATTTATATTAAAGCTGCAAAATGATTAGTTGCGATTAATCGATTCAAATAAAAGTTTGTTTGCATACTATGTGTGTGTACTGTGTATTTTTATTATGTGTATATATAAACACACACATGTATTTAAATGTATGTAAACACTTATAAACACTATAAAATGTTTACAATTTATATTTGTATAATTTGCATTATATAAATATTTTATATATAAATCTAAAATATTTTTCCTTAATAAATACATGTATATGTGTGTGTTTATATATACATATTAAATATGCACAGTACACTCACAGTATATTGATTATTCGCAACTAGTATTTTTGCAGCTCTAATAAATATTATTTATATATATTTTTTATACTGTATAATGATACTCAATTATTCATAATATTTAAAAAAATTAGTTTATTGTATAAATTTTATGTTTAAAATACATTTCATTCTTAAAGGGATAGTTCACCCAAAAATGAAAATTCTGTCATTAATTACTCACCCTCATGTCATTCCAAACCTGTCTTTGTGACACAAATTTCTAGATTTTGATGAAATCCGAGAGCTTTCTGACCCTGCAATAGACAGCAGCGCAACTGACATGTTCAAGGCCCAGAAAGGTAGTAAGGACATCGATAAAATAGTCCATGTGACATCAATAGTTCAACCGTAATGTTATAAACTATGGAAATACATTTTGTGCACAAAGAAAATAAAAATAACAACTTTATTCAGATGTGTCAGTTTTAATGAGAGTCCCATGACATATGGAGAAATTATTAAATAAAGTTGTTATTTTCGTTTTCTTTGTGCACAGGAAGTATTCTCATAGCTTCAATTAATTACGGTTGGACAACTGATTTCACATGGACTGTTTTAACAATGTCCTTACTACCTTTCTGGGCCTTGAACGTTTCAGTTGCGTTGTTGTCCACGCAGGGTCAGAAAGCTCTCAGATATCAAAAATATCTTAATTTGTGTTCCAAAGGTGAACAAAGGTCTTATGGGTTTGGAACGACATGAGGGTGAGTAATTGATGACAGAATTTTCATTTTTCAATCATTTAGAAAAATAATGAAAATTAAATGAAATAGTTAAGTTACATTCTAGTGATCATTTCTGATTCAAAGTGTAAATGTCTCCTTCAATTCTCCGTTCTGGCTTTGTCAGTTGGTCATCCCAGCAATAACACTCCTGGTTGTCCTTGTGCATGGGGGAGAAGTCTGTTATTGAATCAGTGTAACCGTGTTCATTCACACACCCTTTTCCGCCACCTCGTTCCCGCCATGTGTCTCCATGTCTCTCTCACACCCACTCGCTTTCTTACTCCTTGTCTTTCTCACTCTTACTCTCCCCCTCCCATCTCTCTCTCTCTCTGTCTTTCTCCCCTCTTCGCCCTCCTCCCCCTCACTCACTTCACAGAAGTACACCCACTCAAACACAAACATTCATATCCGCTGTGTCGTTTGGTGGCTTTCATTCATGCTTTAGCAGTGTGAGGTGGCAGAACTCCTCAGGTAATGGACGGCACTACCTCCCGTCTATCCGAGCGTACGCTCTGTTCTGTTTGGAGAATGAACGCTAACTGGAATTACTAGACATGAGGGGATCAGTTTTCAGAGTGAGTATTTGACTGTTTTTGTTAATGGTGCGTTTAAGTTTAATGTCATCGTGTTTTTTGAATGCGAGGCATCTGAGTTACGTTACATGGGACTGGATGTGTGTGTGCACTGCAAAAACATTTTTTTAGTAAACATTTCAGTATGATAAAGGCGTGATTATATACTTTGAAATAATGACACAGTTACCCTAAAATGATAGTTCTGCCATTATGTATTCGTGCTTATGTTATTCCAAACCCTTTTGCGCTATTTTGATTGTGTGGAAAAGAGCAGCTTGGACAAACTGTTGAATATCTCTCATTCAAGAAACTGGTGTAAACAGGTTTGAAACGCCGTTGATGTAAGTTAGTAATAAATTAATTTTTGTTTATTGTCATTTTATTTTATTTGAATAATGTCAAATCATTTTTATAATTCTTGTTTTGTATATATAATAAAGTAGTGTGACTTGTGTTAAAAACAAATCAACAAAAAAGAAACATTATGTATTTTTATATAACAATAAAAAAACATGAAATAATCTCATCAAATTCTAAATTAATGCAGAAGAAAAATGGCAATCATGGCCACAAATTAATAATTCATTCCCATGACTAAATTTGTGGCCACTAATTAATTCCCTCATTTAACTAGATTGTGTAAACAAATTCTTAAATTATGGCCACGTTATTTTATTTTATTAATTTTTTATTTATTTTTTATTTTATTTTATCATGTCCACTATTTTATTTTATTTCATCATGACCATGACCATGATATTTTATTTTATTTTGTTTTATTTTTGCCTTAACATTATGTGTGAAGCTTCTAGTTTACTTTTAAAGTAAATGTCAGCTTAATGATATTTAGATATTTTACTGAAAAATTAAAAATAACTAAGAACATGTAAAGATTTCTTCTTTTTTTGCTTTCTTTTGCATGTTCTGTACATCCAGTGAAGGGAATTTATTTTATTTTATTTTATTTTATATTTTGTTTAGATATTTTACATTTTAAGATTTAAAGACATTAAAAGTGTTTTTTGCATTTTCTGTACATCAAGTGAAGGGAAATTATTTTATTTATTCATTTTATTATTATTTTTTTTATCATGGCCACAGTATTTTTATTTTATTTATCATGGCCACAATATTTTTTATTTTATTTTATATTTTGTTTAGATATTTTACATTTTAATATTTAAAGACATTAAAAGTGTTTTTTGCATGTTCTATACATCAAGTGAAGGGAAATTATTTTATTTATTCATTTTATTATTATTTTCTTTTTATCATGGCCACAGTATTTTTATTTCATTTTGTCATGGCCACAATATATATATATATATATATATATATATTATTATTGTTTTTTATTTTATTTTGCCTTCATATGTTATGTGTGTGGCTTCTATTTTATGTTTAGATATTTTACTGAAAAATAAAAAATAATGACTAAGAACATTTAAAGATTTGTTCTGTACATCCAGTGAAGGGAAATTCGTCATAAATGACTCAGAGTCATTCCGTAAACAAATACTTTGTTTGTCTTACATGTAATAGGTTCTTCATTTTTTAGATATTTTACATTTTAAGATTTAAAGACATTAAAAGTGTTTTTTGCATTTTCTGTACATCAAGTGAAGGGAAATTATTTTATTTATTTATTTTATTATTATTTTTTTATCATGGCCACAATATTTTTATTTTATTTTATTTTATTTTATATATTGTTTAGATATTTTACATTTTAATATTTAAAGACATTAAAAGTGTTTTTTGCATGTTCTATACATCAAGTGAAGGGAAATTATTTTATTTATTCATTTTATTATTATTTTTTTTTATCATGGCCACAGTATTTTTATTTCCACAATATATATATATATATTTTTATTATTATTGTTTTTTATTTTATTTTGCCTTCATATGTTATGTGTGTGGCTTCTATTTTATGTTTAGATATTTTACTGAAAAATAAAAAATAATGACTAAGAACATTTAAAGATTTTTTTTTTTTTTTTGTGCATGTTCTGTACATCCAGTGAAGGGAAATTCGTCATAAATGACTCAGAGTCATTCCGTAAACAAATACTTTGTTTGTCTTACAAGTAATAGGTTCTTAATTTTCTAAGAATCTGTTGAGTTGAAACCGCCTGAGGCTGTGTGACTGTAGGATCTTTAGGTGAAACATTGCGTCTTTAAACTCACTGTGCTAGTGTGTCGAATCTGATGAGCTTGAACTCTTCGCGGCGTCCGAGGCCCTTATATTCCATGTCTTACTTAGAGAATCTCTCCATCAGGAGAAGGATGTGAAGTACAGGTAAAGTGCACTTCTGAAAAGCCCTGAGAGGCTTCCTCATTAACACTGCTTTGTTTTTGGAAGGTTAAAGCCAGGAGAGACCTGAGAGGTGGCGGTAACGAGGGAATAAAGAAGCTCAGAAATGCAGCCGGAGTATGACTAATCATATCAGAGCGCTCAGCGGCGGCTGTGTGGGCCGGCCCGTGCGCTTGTTAGAGTTCTGGGGGCCATCTGATTCACCGTCGCTCCCCGTTAGAAGCGCTGCTTGATTCACTTCCTGATGTGGGCGGAATTTTCCTATCAGCCCTGTGCTCTGAAAGCCGAAGGGTGAGGTGATTGACGGGCCCGTGAGCACGATGTTGTGGGTGGCTTGGAAGACTGAGCCGTTCCACTTGTTCCTCTGTGAATGTAAATGAATGAAACTCGCACAGCTCATCTTTCTCATTCTTTGTCTCGGGTTACTATGGAAGCCCTGAGTGGCCGTGTTTAGCAGTACGCTTAAAGTAGGCATGTGTCACCTAGTAATGTTTTTCATGGTCTAAACCTTTTTAAAGGAATAGTAGAAATGAAGGTGAGGCTGAACAAAAAAAACTGATCCAGCATGGATCTTGTGCTTCTTTGTTGATATGCATACCTGCTCAGAAACAAGCACCTTGGGCTGGTGAAACTGAAGACCTGCTGACCTGATTTGCCCTTGTTGCTCCTTAATCAAAGTAAACACAAAAAGCCTCTTGAACTCCCCTGTTCATCCGCCAGCATCTGAAGGTCTGTGAGGTGAACCAAATAGTTCATAGCGTTATGGTGATATAAGGCTTATTTAAAGGGCGCATTGGATGCAAGGCTATGTCTTGGCATGTAAATGTGTGGACACAACCACCTTACAATGATAAAAATCCATTACCTCCTTTATTATAATCCTCAAAACAATCTAAATTATCAAGCTGATTTGATTTACTGAGCGGAATGACGTCATACTACTAAGGCCCTGCCCACAACCCGCTCCACAACAATGTCTCGTAAGCAATACAGTTTTGTAGTTGGATGTAAAAGTGAACATAAGAGTTTTCTGATGCTGACGCGGTGGATTTGTTTTGTTCCTGATGGTTACGCGCCACCAAAACGCGAGAGGGGTGAAGTGAGCAGTAGCTCATTATCATTTAAAGAGACATGCACCGAAATGGGTTGCTGTAAACAGAGCTGTTTTTGACGAGATAAAAAGGGTGTTGTTTTACATGACCATTGAGGAATTTTAGCCAAAGTAACGTTGTTATTTTCTAGGGATGTAGCGGTATTATCAATATTGTGATATTGCGATAGCAAAAGTGACTTAATATTATCGTGGTCACATGACGATATGAAACGTTACGTCTTTTGGGCAATATATATATATTTTGAAATATATTTAAACTTATTATTCTAACATAAAAGGTCTTTAAAGTTGTGTTTTGGGCCATTATGCTTTGGCACAGTATTTGTAAAATGAACTAAAACCGAAAGTGCAATATGGCTTAATTAGGGCTTAATACTGACAAGCTACGCCAAATCGCGCTCAAAATCGAATGCGATTTTGAACGCGATTTGGCGTAGCTTGTCAGTGATTTACGTCGGTGTATTAATTGCCGCTCCAGCTGAACGCACGTGATGGAGATTTACTACTAATCAAAAGTACCGGCTTCATTGACTAAACGCGCCTCACAACATCGTTCGATTAATCGTGCAGCCCTAGGCTTAATCCCTTCATCAAGTCTGTTTTTCGCTGCACGTTTCGGAGCGAAGCGCACACTTCATTTAGGCGATCAGCTCATGATCCGGTGTTTTCTGCACCTCAGAACGTCTCCGTTCACAGTGAATGAATGAAGTGAACTTGTTTATTGCATGTACTGTGAGTTTAGCGTGTTTGAGAATGAAGCGGCCAACAGTTATGCTTTATTTTTTTGTGGCAGGTGATTACAGCATTTCTCCAGATTTGTAGTGAGATGCGTTTTTGTAAGCCTGTTTTCACTGAAGTTTAATTTTCTTTCTTTAGTTTTAAATCTAATCTAAAAGTGCAGTATGAATTGCTGACGCTAATGGTTTAAATGGGTAACATTACTGCAGTCTCTTTCAAGTGCAGAAATTAGGAAAGAAGTATTGTAATTTCCCTACTAGCATCAAGCAAAAATAATATACCTATGAAATATTCGTTTTAATTTATTTTGCAGTGTCATTGTTTTGCAATAAATGACTATTACTGTCGTTGTTGTTATTATTATTATATTCTAATTAGTTTGGCTTCCTAAAACACCAGTGTAGAATTAGACTGAGACAGTATATCACAAATAAAAAGAGGGTTGAGTCCCCTTTAAAATTCAGGGACAAGTCACAAATTCACTGACTTCTTTTTGACTTAAGTTTTCTTAGTTAAAAACATGGGTTGGAGCTCTTATTTTGAACTCTCAAAGTGCGTTTAATAGAATCATTTACATTTAAAATGTACAAAATTTGTCAAATATCATATCATGGACTTATGATATATTATCGCATCGTGAGATTTTGGTATCATTGTATCCCTATTATTTTCCTGTTTATTTCGAGTAGAAAAGCTTGGAGTCTAAGATTGTTTTAATGTTTTCAAATAGTCTCATTTTTGTATTTATTTTATTAAAAATTATAGCAAAAAAAAAAAACGTGAAAATTGCGAAACTCTTCTATTTTAATATATATTTTACATTTTTTCCTGTGATGGCAAAGCAATTACTCCAGTCTTTAGTGTCACATGATCCTTCAGAAACCTGATTTGGTGTTAAAGAAACATTTCTTCTTATCAGTGTTAAAACACTTGTGCTTAATATTTTTGTGAAAATCTCCCTAGGATTCTTTAAAGAACAACATTTCTAATCTTTTGTTGCACTGTGAGTCTCGATTTAATGTGTCCTTGCAGAATAAGTAAAAAAAAAACTAAATCTTACTGACCCTAAATGTTTGAAGGGTACTGTATATAATTATATTATTTATGTGGTTTTGTCTTGTTTTGATTTAATTAAATGTTTAATTATTTTCCTTTGTATTACATAACTATTTAATGCATTTAGCCCTTTCCTTTTTTTTCATCCTAAAGCCTATTTATTTATTCTACTCCTTTGTCCAAATTCAGCTTTGCTTTTGAACCGAGTGTTCAAATAATGTTGGGAAGTTCATGTTTTTGTCCAGAGCGAACACTTTTTTTGTTGGTAATTCAATCACAGTATCCACACAAGCACAAACTTCACCGGGCCAACAGACTGCAGGCGCACAACAGGGTGTGGCATGTGGACTTCCACGTGAGGTCCTTGTTCCGAAAACAGTCTCAAGGTGTAATTCTATGCTTTTACGGTCCACTATACATAAATAGATTGCGGTAACTGACTGCTTTGCATAAGCAAATGATATTCATATTGGCTGGCCATTGCTCTGTAAACATAACGTGTCTTTCTGGAACGCAGCTGAGTCGTCGGTAATCATTTCGTCGCAAGGAAAGGATGTTTCCTGTGTGTTGGACAGGGACGACAACCAGCACGGTTCAGAGGGGTCGTGATGTCTTTCCCCCCATGATCTTTACTGAATGTTGATGTTTGTGCCAGTACAGGCGGGGTGGTGAGGTGTGCCTCTGACTCCTGCGGCGTGACATTCAGGAGGGGCCTTCTGGCGGCGTGGGCCAGTGGCACCGCCTCCTCCGGTTTGTCTTTGATGAACATGTTGAGGTCTCAGCGAGGGGACACGTGGGGTCAGAAGACGCTACCACTGGCGTGCGGAGGTCAGCCTGTTTATCTACTTCCTCTTGCCTGCGTGCCACTACACTCAGATAGGATGCTGGGGGACAAATTTAGACCTCCAGCTCACCCTCCATCTGCTGTGGCTAGCTGTAGGCCTGTCTCCATGGGAACCGGAGCCAGGTTGCCAAGAGTAAGAGCTGGAAAGCGAAGCACTAACTCTTTATCCGTCATTCTGCTCAACTAATAATAAAAAAACACCATTTTAATGGACCTGACATGATGAAGACAATGAGTTATTGTCTTCATATACAGCGTGATTGGATTATTATGATCAGTTAAAAGCCAGCGCGCTGCCATCAGTTTTGTAAGCATTGTTTGTAATTATAAAGCATTAGACAAAATGAGCTCCTTGAATCAAGATGGTCTCCTTATTTACTCCAGCCGCTACGTGGCCTCTAGAGTCCTTGAATCTACTTTCAACTCCATTAAAGAACCCATGTTCTACACCAGCAGGGTCAGCACACCTGGAAACCACTAGAAACGAGCCATCCGCATCCGGTCCGGAGATATTTATGTCATTCTTGATGGTGCAATTAACATACGACGAACAAGGTGACATTTCTGTTATCAAATCTGGCGAGTTGTCACTAGGACAGTGGGAGGCAGAGAAAAAGCGAGATGGGAGAGCTTTAAAACGTGTTTTTCTACTCCTGTCTAGAAGCGTCTGTGGGCTATTCTAAGACATGGCTTGACGGTTTTATTATTTAATTTACTCAAGCATGCTCGTTTTACATTTTCTTAACAGTATGTGAGACTTTTGACATACAGAGGCTGGTTTACTAGTTCATCCACAATCCGTGATTCAGATCAAATTACCATGCCAGCAAATCTTGAAAGTGAAACCAAATCTAATTTTCATTTTTTTTTTTTTTTTTTTTTTTTTTTCAGTGTGTTTAAACTACTTACTAGAATTTAAGGAAATGTGGATGGTGCTTACCTTTTGAAAACTGTTATTGTATTCTGTTGTGGGCCATTATGTTGTTTGGAGTGGTTTTTAAGCACATTGATGTATGCTGAAATGCTATAGGAGAGGTGGTTTCTAAATCAAGTCACCCTTGTGCTTTTATTAAATTCTAGTGTGTAACTCTGTGGATTATTTGTATTATTTTACACTAGGTGAAAATAATGCATATCATTGCTGAAAGGAATAGTTCACCCATAAATGAAAATTACCCTATGATTTACTCACCCTCAAGCCATCCTAGGTCAGGGGTCGGCAAGTAAGTTTGGCATCGGGCCAAAATAAAATTTTTCGCCACTAGATGGCAGGCCAGAATATAGTCGAAAGAAAATGTAAGAAATGAACTGATGAAAAATGCAACTAATTGGCTGTGACAAACTGTTACAGTGGCTTTTGTAACTGGTAGTGAGCTGTTACTCCAGGGTATACAGGAATCATCCAATTTAATACCATATTAAGACCTTTTTAAGACCCTTTCCATACATTTTAAGACCTCATCACCACTTCAAGTTTTAACTGGTTACATAGGCAACACTTTAACTTTCATGTAATATATATTAATTGTAAGATCGCACAACTCAACAGTCTATTTTTGTGATAACTCATCGGTGAAGCATAATTTAGAAGACTGGGAATGTAGCACAAGATAATTAAGTGACTAACCCAATGTATGGTTAATTTGAAAAAGAAGCCCAAAACAAGAATTAGACCAATAGACAAAACTTAGTGAAGAGGAAAAATTGTCATGAAAAACACTTGTTGGCTCGCAGTTTTAACATATGTTTGCTTAAATTATTTTCAAGATCTGAGGTGAACTATCTGTTGTTGCTTTCAGTATAGCTATAAATGTCATGCAAAATGATATTCAAACTCACATTAGACATTTTTAACATTGAATAAAGCACATAATCAGTACATGCGATTATAACTGTCATAGTTTGTGTTGTTGTTCCACCCTGGCTGCAGCCGTGGGCCAGATATTATAACTTAATATTTATATTATTTAATTGCCTACATAGTGTAATAAGCACTCAAACGCACGCATAAAGCTTGCCACAGCACACTAGCAAAAGTAATAATTATGAATGTGTCACAAAAAACAGTAACGAGGCTGCATTAACATTTTAATCATTTATTAACTAGTGCTTTCTTTGTTTTCGGATTATAAAATGAAGTTCAGCAACTCGGCATCTCCGCAGTAGGCTAGTAAATGCGCCTGTATGCATGTTTCATACAAATTACATAATCTGAAAATATTTGTTTTCTATTTGAATTGGTGTATTTTAAAGGTGCCATAGAATACACTGACACAATATTTTAAATTGTTCTCTGATATCTACATAGAAGGTATATGGCATAGGAAAGGGAAAAAGTTCTCCAGAAACTGTTTTACAGGTCCATTTACACTCCTAGGATTTGTCCCTAGAATGAAATGGTCTGTTATTACCTTATTTGGAAGGTTTAGGAATGATAATGATGAGCTCTGCTCTGATTGGCTGTTTCACAGAGTGGCTCATTTCGGTAGCTCACACATGGAGAAAAATATATATTTAACCGCTATTAATATGCGGGTCATTGAAACTGCCGTTTTGAATGCACAATCATTTTACTTTCGCTTTTGAGATTTGCAATTGCACGTGCTCTGTGTAACTTTATACTACAGCGGCAGTACTTACCACATATTTTACAAGTTTAGATGCTTGTTAGTAGAGCTGCGTGATTCTGAATAAAATGAGAATCAGGATTTTTTTTGCTCAGAATAAAGATCACGATTCTCAAACGATTCTGAAGAACTTCTTTATTTTAAAGATTTACCCCTGAACATTAGGTTATCAAACAACAGTAAAATAAGACAAAATAAACTTTGCTTTAAATTTAAAGAAATGTAATGAAAAATAATGTAATAATGTAAACATAAAAAATCACCATTAAACATTAAAAAATAAACATACAAAGGTATTATGTCAGAGTAAAGCGATTTAAAGATTCTTAGCTAGAAACATAACATTTTATGGCCGTCACCGTGCACTCTGTGGGATGCCCAAGTTTACTTTACCATTTTACAAATAAATACTTATCTAATCATGACAAACTATATATCGTTGGAAAGGTCTAAGGCTCCTAAATAGATATTTTTTTGTGTTACAAATTATGTAGGAAAATAATTTATGACAAGAGTCTCGTAGATTAATTTATAACAGGAGTTCTGACCTTTTTCACAGACAGACTTTCTTGTTGCCTTTTTCCCTATTACACATTAGAAATAATAAGAAATGATATATCAGATGAAAACTTAAAATTTCAGTTTAAATTCAGACATTGCATTAACATGGAAAATGTACATCAAAATCATATTACTAATTGTTCTTGTCCATGAATTATAAAGATTTAAGATTCAATTCTTCATTTTCACGTCTCTGATCAAAAATGGGAGTAACAGTTAAGGGGTTAATGGATCGTCATGCTCATATATGGTTCCATTGCTCTGCTGGTCCATAAATCTGGCACGATCAAAGTACTATTTCAATATTCAAAGTGCAAATAGAGACCGAATTTTCCAACCATGATACAGAGCTATCTACACAACTACACAACTTATTATAGCCCACATACTAATAACAGCCTAGATATGTTATGTAGCCTAATTTGCGCGCATTGGGGAGTCGCTCTCTAAACGCGGGGTATCAAAATTGCTTTTGAATGCGTGTGCGGCTTTTACTTTTGGTTTCGTTTTAACGATCAAGCGAGACTCTTGACGGGGCTGAGCGTGCATTCTACAATACAAGAGATTACTTTAACAAAACCATTAGAAAGTGGGTGGACACCAACGGGATTTTGAAAAGCGTGTCCCCAGTGGAAATTATGCTCCTGTGTGAGTGGAACTCTGCCGCCGAGTTATCATCTGATGTGAATGTATGCCACGTTGTACAGTACATTGAGACAGAGGCGCCATGAATTGCATCTGACAGAATGTGCGCTGAAGATGAAGTTTAAATGGTTATGTAATGTTGGAGAGAACGGCGAACCTGTCACTGGATCAGCTCACAGCAGTCTGTGCAGTAATTAGGCTAGAAAAACTTTTGTAAAATATAAATAAAATATAATTGGCTGAATCGTATAAATGCTGGATTAAGATCGTGAGGGGGGTCGAATCGAGATCGCAATCTTTTAACGATTAATTGTGCAGCTCTACTTGTTAGTGATGCTCAGGACCTGTAAATCATTCGCCATTGTCCGCGCAGTCATCTTTCCTTTCTCTGTTTATGTGGTAAGTTAAATTTCATGTACTGCAATGTAACAGGCTACTACTAGAAAGAAGCTAACCGTGTCCCTTCAGTGGCTCACCTTATTTTTTTTAGAACGCCTTGTTTTCCATACCAACTCACAGACACCAACCCATCTCTGCACTTAACATCTCCTGCACAACCTGGAACATAACATTTATTCCTGTGATCTGACATTTTCGTTATTGTCCACGTTTTTTTTTTTTTTTTTCTCACAATAGCCTACCTGCAGAACTTCTGATGATTCGGCTATGCAAATGTTTGGGGGTGTGACTATTAATGATTGAGACTATTACGTAATAGTCGTGTTATGTTAGGATCAGCCTATTTTTCAGTTGTCTTTTGCAAACACCAGATTTATATAAGAATGAGGAAACGAAGGTGTTTGAGACTCATGGTATGTCATGTCCGTGTACAGAACTGGTATTATTCAACTATGCCAAGGTAAATACAGTTTTCCATTCTATGGCACCTTTAGGGGCCGTTCACATGTCGCGCCTAAAACGCATGGAAAACGCTAGGCGCGCCGCTTTCTTCCTTGTCAACAAAGCGCTCGGGCGCTTGCGCTCCGGAAGCATCTGCCGTTTCTAAGCAACCATCAGCTGCGCTCTAGCTCCAAGCTGCGGTGCGCTTGCTGCATTCTGAAAAGTTGAGATGTTTTTATCTCGATGCGGTGCGGACGCGCCTGGAAAAAACGAGCGCGTCGCACCGCATGCGCGTCGCGACCGCGTCGCTTCCATTATGCGCGCGCAAGCCGCGCGTCTACATTTAAAATAATGAATTTGAGCGCGCAAAAGACGCTACATGTGAACGGCCCCTTAGAGTAGATATTTTGCTCTTTATAGATACATTTTTCAAGTCTGTATGGCAAGTATACACAGTTTCGTTTTTTCTTTTTTCTTGACGCACTCAAGTTCACAGGCTGAGATGGCAGAAAGCGCATCCTGTTTGCTTTTATTATTTTACAAAAGCACAATTTTTATTGTTATTGTGAGTGCACACAAATAAACGTAGATTAACCGATTCAAAAGATGTATTACTCTCATCTGTATGACCAAGAATGACAGAATATTTTAAGAGCAAATGACCGCACCGGTGCGTACATCTGTTATGCAGTAAGCACGCTACAATTTAGCTTCCACACTTCGCACAGACACCTGAATTTTTCTATGTTAACATTAGATTGAGTGGCCATGTAAAGTTACTACTTACAGTATTTCAGATGATAAGCCATATTTGGGGTTGATGAAAGATAGGTGAGCGTCTGGATGTCCTGTGTGATGTACATAGACCAGCCGTTAACTATCTGTCCATCACGGACTAGAGATTATGGTATATAAAGTTGTAAATATGCATTTTTTTATTACACAAATGCATCAATTCACTACAAAAAGCCTTTTTAACCCGTGGAGGCATGTACTTTTTATGATGGATAGATCCACTTTATTAGACATAATATCAACACCCCTGCTATTATAAAGCTTTGGAAGAGCCAGGGCATTTTTTAATATAACTTTGATTATATTCACCTGAAAGGAGAAAGTCATATACATCTAGAATGCCTTGATGGTGAGTAAATCATAGGGTGGTTTTAACATTTTATATATTTTTTATATTTTGTTCTATTTTAAACTTCTTCTTCTTCTCTTTTACCTTTAGCATGCATGCAAATTACAAAATAGGAAGTAGGATGGTGTTGTGAAGTGTTAGTGAAGCAGGGTCTGTATGTCAGTTTGAGAAGGTCCCAGCTGTTCAGTACTTCCTCTACCTCCATATGTTTGAGAGAGAGAACAAGAGAATAAGTAGAGAGTATCTTGCATCATCCTTTGTCACATTTTTGTTGTGTCTTCAGTTCATCCTTCATTTGACCTCTACCCGGCATTGTTTTTTGCTGTTGTTGATGTTACATGAGTCTGTTACAGAAAGGCTGACAAACAGTAGTGTTTTTCTTTAGATCTCCAGTATTCATAGTCCAGCATTATTTGTTTGTCTGTTGCCTAGGCACAGTCCAAACCCTTCTCTTTCACTTTCTTTATGTCAAAGCCTCATGCTCTCTGTCTCTGTTGGGCAATTTCAGCATCATCATTATAATTCAAATGAGATTTAGACATAAACAAGCAAATATTAAATGAACACTTATTGCTTGATAGAATTTAAATGGAGTCGGAAATCAAGACTTGTTGACTTCAGGTCACTTTTCAATGCAGATAGTTGCCTTTGTGGGCAATTCTAGTTTTCTATAAAGGTGATATGAATCATTAGTAAACTAATCAATTTTTCCAGTTATATGAATTATGAAGACATGAAAAGTCGGAATTTTTTATTTTTTTTGGTCTGCTGCGCTGTGAACACAGAGATGGAATATGTCTGCTTGAAAATGTCGTAATAAAGGGTCTCCCAGTCCAGTGCGTTGCACATAGACAGCTATGAATAATTCAAATAGTGCTCTCCCCATCCGAAACCCTATTAATCGCCCTGTTTAAGAGCCACATCAATACCATGTCAGAGGTCATTAAGCTGTCTCGCACTTATCTTTGACGTATGAACAGACATCCATTATGGAGTGGTTACAACAAAGTCTTCTGTCTACATTTGTCTCTCTCTGCCGTTTTAGTTTACATCTGTTTGTATAAATCTAGATAGATATTACAACAATCAAGCAGTGTAATTTTATAATAAACTGTATGCCCCTTTCACAGTAATAACCCTGTGCAAATCAGGAGCATTCATTATAAATTTGTGGTTCAGTCATTTTGCAGTCAAATATATACCTATTTCATCAATAATGGTGAAGGTCTTAGTATTGTTATATCTTCAATAATTGCTTGCTGTTGATAAAAACACTGTGTAACCAAAGCCTACCTCTGCTCTGAGAACGCTCATTAAATTGTTGTGCATCACTCAGCCAGGAGCAGCTGTTTGAGAAAGCAAACTCAGTCAAGAATCTGTCAAGTTATTTCAAGAGGAAAGCAGTTTTTTTCTGCTCACTGCTTTTCCCTCAGTGAACACCAAGTAATGAAAAATAAGATGCTGTAGTTTTTGTGAACATGGAAAATGTGTAAGGCATCTCACTGAAACAGTAAACAATTGCACACATCTATTTTTGTTGGTTTCCAGTAGAATTTTGCCTAATATAAATTTGCTTGAGGCAAAAAGTTTTTGTCAGATTTGTTTACAGAGAATATATATTGAATTAAGGACATTGTTAGATTTAGGCTTTAATTATGGGCTAAAGTTAATACTAGATATTTTCCCTGAAAAAAAAAACTATCGAGTTGTTTACTGGAGAACAAGACTGAAATACTAATTAGGAAGAATATTTTTTCCAGTTTAATCAGAAACCTGGAACCCTAAATTTATTCACAGTAATTAATGACCATTTTTTCCTGACAAGTCTTTTCTTAGAGATTTGAGAAACTACAAAATGTTTAGAAATAAACTATTTGTGGTTTGTGGATTTATTGTCCATCTCAAAATACAGCCTAAAATGTGGTCTCTGATTGAATTACCTCTGGCAGATAAACATCATTGCTCTTTTAAGGAATAAGTTTTACCCATAGTTTTCATTTTGTGTAATAGTCTTGGAAATTCCCTAAAGATATGGCCCCTAGCACTACTAGCTTGTCGTAGTATTTTGTATGATGTACGTGGACAAAATAAGCTTCTAAGATATGTTCCTTCTTCTTTTATTTTTGTTGTTGCTGAAAGGATGACATCTTGTCACAGATGTTGAATGTCCAGTCTCAACTTGTGTGTGCAAGGAACAACTTGGAAATTTAAAAGAGAAATACTACAGTTCAATTAAATAAAGCAAATAAGTAGCATGTCTCATCGTCCATTAGGATATTTGAAAGAACTATCCGTCTGGTGTTCTTTTATAGCATTTAGAATTAGGAATGGGAATATATGATTTTCACATTAATCTGTTTTAAATTGACTGATTTAAATCCATTTAAAATTAGCTAAGCAGTAGTTGGTACCTTGGCTTGCTACATTTTTGAATAGCTTACCCAACACTAACCTCTTCTTTTATGTTTCTGTGTCTCTGCAGGGCCAGTGAAGATCTAACATGTGATAAGCTGAAGATGGGAGACAAATAGGTCTTAAAGAATTATTCAATGTCAGCAGAGAAAGTGCCTCAAAAGCATCTCGAGACATTCTTTGTCAAGCCCCATTGCCAGGCATCAGCCCAAAAGGAACACAAAGATGAATTTCACCAAGGCTATTTGTGAACAGGAGAGGCGACATTTAGCACACAACCAGCACTCACATATATGGCGGCTGCATACTGACACTGTTTAATTATGCCATCATCCAGTATCTTACATTAATTATGGCATAATACAATTAGCCCCCTAAAGCGAGCGTAAAGACTTTTTCCTATCGGAAGAGTATTGATGCAATGATGTTTATCAGATTGGTGCTCAAAGAAGCATTCCTATTGCGTCCTTGAGGCCTCCTCCCCACATCGTATGGAGGCGGAGGAAAAGCAGTCGGCCGATGGGAAGCGGTCTGGTGGGCAACAGCAGCCATCAGAGTCTTTGTTAGCAGCACAGCTGCCTCAGTTACAGCAACAAGCTACCTCGCAATCTGTCCATGGATCACATGGCCGCCTTCAACACAGGCAGCCAAAACGCTTTGAAATGCTCCAAAGGCAGAAACAGCAGCAACAGTCACAGGCGGGTGTGTCATCTTGGCAGCTTTCAGAAGTACCTGGTCCTTCAAGAGGCAGCTGTTCTGCCCTGGGAGATCCCTCTCCCCAAACTCATAACGTTAAGCAAACTCAATCTCTGCCCAGTGTGGAAGTACAGGAAGGCACCCCATGTAGACGAGAACGTAAACCCCAAAAACCAGGGAAATATGTGTGCACATACTGCGGCCGTCCTTGTGCAAAGCCTAGCGTCCTCCAAAAACACATCCGATCTCACACTGGAGAGAGACCTTATCCATGTGTCCCTTGCGGCTTCTCCTTTAAGACCAAAAGCAACCTGTACAAGCACCGCAAATCCCATGCACATCGAATAAAAGCAGGCATGGCCTCAAGTCGTGAAGAGACCAGTTTCATTGGGCCGGAAGGTGGAGCCTTGGGAGATGAGCCAGAGGAGGGTACGGAAGGAGAGAGTACAGGTTCTGAGGATGAGACGGGGCAACACCAACCATCTACCTCACAAGGCAGGCCAACTCTGAAAAAAAGTAGTAAAGTGGAATTGTCATTTATAGAGGAGGGTCCCCAAACTGAGGATTCACAGGCAGTCAAGCAAAGGTTAGCAATGAGGCTGAGCGAGAGGAAGCGAGCTCCCAGAGCATCTTCAGATGAAACCCGATCCTCACTGGGTCCTGGCAGTAAGGGGAGCACGGAATCTGGCTATTTTTCCAGTTCTGGGAGTGCTGAGCTCTCTCAAGTGAGCCCACCAAATGCCAGTGCTAAAACATATGCTGAGATCATTCTAGGAAAGTATGGACGCCTAGGACAACAGCAAAGAATTTCACATCAGCAACTGCAATTATCATCACCTTCAGGTCAACAGGAAAAATCAATCCCTTTCACTGTTCCTAAGACACAAGTCATTGAGCATATAACTAAGCTAATTACTATAAATGAAGCTGTGGTAGATACAAGTGAAATTGATAGTGTCAAACCAAGACGTTCCTCACTCTCTAGAAGAAGTAGCATTGAGTCTGTAAAGTTCTCTTCGCCCAAAGAATCCTGTGTTTTTGAACCAAAAGCAGATGCTTGTGGCTCTGCTGTTCAGCTTATTCCTGGTGGATTTGCAAGTGAAATACATGGCTCATACTTGGCTGAAACAGAAACACTGGCTGGTCAGAGCTCCAGCGCTCTTCTTTACAGGAGCCAATCAGTGCCATCTTCTCGTGATACTTCTGATACAGCTTCACACTGCTTTCGTTTAAGTCATTCTTTTGATGATCAGCAGGCCATAGCAGCTGAAATGAGGATTGGGCCACATCAGCGAATGTTACGACGCCAACCCGCTATTGAGGTGCCAGTTGGAGTGGACCTCATTATCGAGGATGCAGGTCCTTCTTCTAGTTTGAAAGAAATAGAATCAGGAAAGAAGCAAGACAGGGAATTACACCTTTATGAGTGTGAAATTTGTGGGACTCGCTTAAAGAAGCAGGACTCTTACACTGCGCACAGACTAGCGTGTGTGAGTAAATTTCCACATGGTCCAGAAGGTGAAGAAGGCAGTTCTTTTATTGATAATCAGCCACAGATTATGAGCTACAAGTTCAAAGCAATGGCCATGGCTGTGCGCAAGAGGAAAAAAAAAGAAGAAAGTCTTGAGGAAGACCCCCCCAGTCCAGGTCCAACAGCAGTGTCTTTCAGCACCCAGCCTCTAGGCAGTACTGATAATCAGGGCACACCTCGTGGCCTTTCACAAAGTGAGGTTGAAAGGAGGGGACCCTGGAAGGAAATATCTGTTATCCAGCATACCAGATCCTTTGAAAAACAGGAAAGCATCTCAATGGCAAACCAGGATGCAGAGCCAGAACACGAGCCATCACAGGATCCAAAACCAACCTCCACATCCCGGTTAATTCGTCAACCCAACATTCAAGTGCCAGAAATTCTGGTTACAGAGGAGCCAGATACCGAGATGGTCTCCCATCCGGCGAACACATACACCTCTAAAGAGTCCGAGAAGGTGGAGGAATTCCAGTGGCCTCAGCGTAGCCAAAGTCTGGCTCAGCTCCCTGCAGAGAAGCTACCGCCAAAGAAGAAGCGTCTCCGTTTGGCTGAGGCAGCTCAATCATCAGGAGAATCTAGCTTTGAGTCCGTATCCCTGCCACACAGCCCAGGCCAAGAGAGCAATGTTTCCCATGCCTCCAGTCGATCTGCGTCCTTTGAGGAATCAGGAAGACAAGATTCTGAGATGCAAAGTGGTACCTGGAGCTCCCAAGGGTCTCACATGCTGACTGTTCCATCAAGTCTCCATCAGTACCATCATTCTCACAGAGAGATGCGCCGCTCAACCTCTGAACAGGCACCTGCAAGTCCTCCACACCCTGCACATGTAGAGGAAACAAGAAGCAAGTCATTTGACTATGGCTCCCTCTCTCAAGAACGCACTTCTGCTACTTGGAAGGAGAGGAGGAAATGTCTCCTGGTGAAGCACGGAACCCTTGGTGAACCTGACCAGGAGGAGCCATGTACTAAACCTGGCATCTCAGCTCTTTGTCAGTCCTACCCAGGTCATCCTCCATTCACAATCACAGAGCACAGAACGGGAGGCAGGACCTCTGGGCTTAGCTCTGAGCATATAGGAAAGAGCTTGCAACTGTTTCAGTCCCCTCTTTCCCTCCCACCAGCAGTTTACCCCCTACAACAAGCATGCCCTGATTTTTGTTCCCCAAGTCAGCTCTCTAGATTTCTTCCAGTCACTACAGCAGTCGTTTCTACTCGGATGTTTCAGCAAGCCTTCCTTCACAGTGAGCCACCTCCACCACATCCAAGACCCATAGAATATGTAGAACGCCTGGGATTACCCCTTCAGCCACTCTCCACTTTATTCCCGCTACAGTCGAGTGATGTTGCTCAGGCTGTTTGCTTTCCAATGCCAGGTGGTCTGGCTATTCAAGTCCCCTCAGGACCACTTTACAGTGAGTCTAGGTCATCACCTTCCTCCTTGCATACTCCCGGTCATTCACAACATCAGCTAGTCGTCCGCCACAGCCCCCATCCCGTGATTGCTCCTTGCCTTCAACAGCTTATGCCAGTGGTGTCTCTTGTAGTGCCTGTGCGCTTACAGACTCACATTCCTACCTATGCCAGTGCCATGTATACAACCATCTCACAAATTTTAGCCACAACGCAACATCCAGTCTGCTGCACAGCTATGGTAATCATGGGAAAGCTGGAGGAAGACAAGCTTCAGAGATCTTACCTTAGGCTGCCCTCACCTAGCTCCAAGAGCTATATTCCCTTGCCGCTTCCTCTCGAACATGGAGCAGGTGCTTCATCTGATGACAGCTATGGGCAGCTCGGTGCTGGAGGAAGTAAGCGAATGCTGTCACCTGCAGGTAGTCTAGAACTCAGTTTAGAGGCCCAGCGGCACCAAAAACGGGTGAAAGAAGAGGAGGAGGAGGAGAAAGAAGAGGGTGACAAGAAAGATGACGATAACAAATGTGACAAACCTCTGGAGGTGAGTCAGGGAAAACTTAAGCAGAGTCTAACAGTGGAGACAGTGGGGAGGGCCAAAGATTCAAGAGAAGTAACAGAAACTGAAAGATTGAGCAAGCAGGACTTAACCCAACACAAATCTGAAACCTTAAAGGAGGAGGGCTGGAAAGAGACAGGACATTGGTATGCTCCAAGAGTAACAAGTCCAGAGAGAACTGTGGAGCCCTCATACCCCAGTTTGCATACCACTACATCCGTCAGCTGGTGCTACCTGAATTACACAAAGCCCAACCCCTCTACACATAGAGATTCAACTTCCGTCTATTCCTCATGGAGTGTTAGCATGCATAACCCTAATATACCAGGCTTGTCCACCAAAATATTACTGTCCCTGCTGCGCTCCAAACAGAAACATAGTGCCGAGACATACACTATGGCTACAGCTCCACCACCAACCACTGACAAGCTGGTTCCTACGGACAACAAGACGACCAGTGCGTCAGAGGTAAACATCACTGTAATTTTTCATTTCAACACATTATCATTGAGCCTGCTGTTGTCGTTGTTGTGTATAGATTTGCTACAGTGTTGGTGAATTAACCTGTCTGTCTGGAGTGTAGGTACGTGCCTCTCCACCCAACACACCCGTCAAAGTAAAAGAGGAACCACCAACTGAAAGAGGAGATAAAGAGAAGAAGAGTGCAGACGACGTGCCCGCTACCTCGACACAAAGTGAGACAGCACGTATATGCATTTTCGAGGGCGGGTGAGTAAATTCTTGTTGTTTTTGAAACTGTAGCTTATCAAGTTAGAGGAATAGTTAACCAAAATTTAAATTCTTTCATTAATTACTCACCCTCATGTCGTTACAAGCTGTAAGACCTTTGCTCATCATTAAAGGAGAAGTTCACATCCAGAACAAAATTGTACAGATAATTTACTCACCCCCTTGTCATCCAAGATGTTCATGTCTTTCTTTCTTCAGTCGTCAAAATTATGTATTTTGAGGAAAACATCAGGAATTCTCTCCATAAAGAGGACTTCTATGGTGCCTGTGTGTTTGAACTTCCAAAATGCAGTTTAAATGCAGCTTTAAAGGGCTCTAAACAATCCCAGCAGAGGAAGAAGTGTCTTATCTAGAAAAAAAGATGGGTTATTTTCTAAAAAGAATTGACAATTTATATACTTTTTAACCTCAAATGGTCATCTTGTCTAGCTCTGCGTGTACTCTGTGTATTCCAGTTCAAGACAGCTAAGGTAGGTAAAAAAAAACTCCCATCTCATTTTCTCCTAGTTAAAGGTAAAGGTAAAACAGTGATGTAGGATGATTTTAAAGTTGGAGGAAGAAAATGAGATGGGAGTTTTTCAACATGCCCTAACTGTCTTGAACTGTAATACACAGAGTACACGCAGAGCTAGACAAGACTAGCATTTGAGGTTAAAAAGTATATAAATTGTCATTTTTTTAGAAAACAACCAATTGTTTCACTAGATAAGGCCTTTCTTCCTTGGCTGGGACCGTTTAGAGCTCATTGAAGCTGCATTTAAACTGCACTTTGGAAGTTCAAACTCACGGGCACCATAGAAGTCCACTATATGAAGAGAAATCCTGAAATGTTTTTTCTCAATAATATTTATTTACGACTGAAGAAAGAAAGACATGAACATCTTGGATGACAAGGGGGTGAGTAAATTATCTGTACATTTCTGTTCTGGAAGTGAACTTCTCCTTTAAGATATTTTTTTTTATAAAATCCGAAAGCTTTTTGGCCCTCTATAGACAGCAACACAACTACCACTACCAGTAATAACTTTTGTGTGCAAAGAAAACAAATATACGGAAGAGAAGAAATTGTTGACCAAATTTGTCATTTTTGTTTTATTTGCGCACAAAAAGTATCCTCATAGCTTCATAAAATTAAGTTTGAACTACAGATGTCCTTACTACCTTTTTGGGCCTTGAACATGGTAGTTGTGTTGCTGCCTATGCATTTGTGTTCTGAAGATGAACAAAGGTTTTACAGATTTGGAACGACTTGAGGGTGAGTAATTAATGACTGAATTTTCAATTTTGGGCAAACTATCCTTTTATAGATACAGTCAAGCGTAAATAGTTAGCTACACTACAAGCTACAATACAATATATACAATATTTTCCGCTAGTATTATTTTTCTTTTCCTACAGTATATATTTTAAAGTCATGATAAGGAGTACTAACAGTGCAATTTATTCATTATCTTCCCGCCATGGAAGTGCATTTTTGTAAGTGCCAATTATAGCACAGTTGCTCAGCTTGAGGTTTTTTGTTTATTTGCTGTGTGAGTGACAAAGACATGGTAGTACAGGTGAGACTACGAACCATTAGGGACTTCATTTATCCTGCCTTGTTTAGTTGTCTGCAGAATTCACGCCTTGCTCAAAGGTACGAATTTGGATGGAGTCTCAGCGAGTGCTGAGAACTTAGTAGCTTGGCAGATTTATTTTTGAAGTCTGCTGCTCATTAGTGTTGTTAACTGTGCTATGCAGATATAGTTGGCACAAGTAAAAACATCAAGATGAAAAATCACCTTGAATAAATAAAATAACTACTGAAATTTCATCTCCACACAACTTCGTAGTGAGATAATCATTTGTTCGTTTTTTTAAGGAACAATCGTTGTTTGTTTAATTCATTGAGATAAGATAATCAAAATACTATACATCATTAATAGTCATGAGTACATGTGAAGGGAAACAATGATTCATAATCGTGCAGCCCTAGTTTGTAGTAGATGATTTGAATATAATTTTAAGTGTAAAAATGAAAGGGCAGCAGATTGATGGATGAATGGATAATAAAAGCAGAGATAGGAAAGCTGACCTGTAAACATCAAAAGCTTTGGATTCATTAGCTGGGTCTCCTGCATTCATCTGCTTATGCGGGGCTCTCAATGTGGTTGAGTGCTTAAACTGCGGCAACAACTCACCACAGCCTGCATTTTTATCCCTGCTTCCTTTGTCTCTCTCGCTGCCTTTATTTCGCTCATACGGTTCTTCCGCCTTGCACACCCACGCACTCCCTAATCACATCAGTCTCTGCGCTCTCTGTCTCACACACACACACACACACTCCATTTTGTCTCCAAAACTCATGACATCCATCAGCACCCTTTTGTCTTTGCACCTCGCGTAACTGTATTTGTTGTTTGCTTTCTTCCTCACAAGTAGAACACGATCTTACTGAAGGACAAAGGTGCCAGTTTTTCTGTAGTCTAGTCACCGGACCCTTACAAAGACACCTTTCTAAAAATAGCCGACTGGTGTGTTTGTATATTAAAAGACTTTAATGTCATCCCTCTGATTGCATTTGCAGTGTCCTGAATGAAAGCTGGGTCGTACAAAATGGAGTGTACTAGATTTTTTCTTTACCTAGAAACAGATGTTTAGCAAGTCATTTTCTCTCCACCCCATCCATTTTTACACTTTTCATGAAAGCTTACAGACAGCTTTCAAAATACATATGCTGTCTACAAAAACACATCCCATCCTGCTGCTATCATAACTGCCATATAAAGCAGATGAGGATTCATACTCTAGGAGTCAATAATGCAATTATACATTAATATATTCTCTCCGACTGTGGGACTCGCAGCATTTCCTCATAAGTCTGTAACAAAAATTGTCATATCCATCTTCAGAACAGCAAACATTATATCATTATTATTAAAAGTAATGACAATAAATTATATATTTATATAAAATATTGTTATTTATATTAAGTATTATTTAAAATTATTTATATTTGTTGCTATAATATGTATCAAGTATGTTTTGTTAATCCCAAGTAGGTTAAGACCATTTTGACTCTCTTATTTCATCCTAAGGTGGTTTATTTTATTACATGGCTGCTCATACCAAATAAATAGTTAGTAAGTCAAAAGTTTACATACACCTTGCAAAATCTGCAAAATGTTAATTATTTTAGCAAAATAATAGGCATCATACAAACTGCATGTTATTTTTTTATTTAGTACTTACCTGAATAAGATACTTCACATAAAAGACGTTTACATATAGTCCATAAATAATAGTTAAATTTATAAAAATAACCCTGTTCAAAAGTTTACATACACTTGATTCGTAATACTGTGTTGTTACCTGAATGATCAAATTTTTTTTGTTTGTTTAGTGATAGTTGTTCATGACTCCCTTGTTTGTTCTGAACAGTTACACTGCCTGCTGTTCTTCAGAAAAAAATTTCAGGTCCCTAAATTCTTTGGTTTTTCAGCATTTTTGTGTATTTGATCCCTTTCCAACAATGACTGTATGATTTTGAGATCCATCTTTTCACACTGAGGGACTCATATGCAACTATTACAGGTTTAAACGCTCACTGATGCTTCAGAAGGAAACATGAAGCGTTAAGAGCCGGGGGGTGAAAACTTTTGAAATTTGAAGATCAGGGTAAATTGAACTTCTGTTGTCTTCTGGGAAACATGCAAGTATCTTCTGTTGCTTCTGAAGGGCAGTACTAAATGAAAAAATATAATATTTAGGCAAAATAAGAAAAATGTACACATCTTCATTCTGTTCAAAAGTTTACACCCCTGGCTCTTAATGCATCATGTTTCCTTTTGAAGCATCATTGAGCGTTTCTAGCCAAATTTACTTTTAAATTCCTGATTGTTTTAGAATATATAAGAATGTAAAGAAATACAACTATATCTCTTGTACAATACATTGTTTATTGGGTAAACTTGTATTATCTAAGAGATCTTTGGTAGACGCATGATATGGAGTTAATAGATTTTTATATGTTGCCAGTTTTATCTCTCTGTCCACAACTGGAATTGTCTTGCCAGCAAAAACACCTAGTTTGAGCCAAAGTGTGGTTTCTTGAGACCGTCAGTGAACTGACAAGTGCTGAAAATACATAGTGGCAGTCCAGGCCTCTTCTAATGAGGGATTCAATGTTTTGGAAAATTCATATCAGTATCCTGCCAAAGTGAAGACTCTATCTTTATATTATTCATCTTAATGAATCTATTATTTTTATTGAACCTATCTATCTGTCTGTCTTGTGTATCTCTCTCTCTCATGGGCAGGTATAAGTCAAATGAGGACTATGTATATGTTCGGGGTCGGGGGAGAGGAAAATATGTGTGTGGGGAATGTGGGATTCGCTGCAAGAAGCCCAGCATGCTAAAAAAGCACATTCGCACTCATACGGACGTCCGTCCTTACGTCTGTAAGCACTGCAACTTCGCCTTTAAAACCAAAGGTAGGCATATATCTCTGTTTTCAAACTCATCCCATCCTGTTACATCGCTGTTCCTCTGTGTTTGTCTCTCTTATCACATATTGGTGTCATTTTTGTATCCTGTGTCATTGAGAATACGTTTTTCTCAAAGGGAACCTTACCAAACACATGAAGTCAAAGGCCCATGGTAAGAAATGCCTGGAGATGGGTGTGTCTGAGTCATCTGTGGATGAGCTGGAGTCTGAGGAAGCAGGTAGGGTTGCCAAATAGAGTTGTTGTGGTTTGATGGACATTAGGAGTGTGAATGATATAGAAACCCGTTTCCACCATTGAATAAAAAATACAGGTAATTCGTAATTCTGACTATTTTTTCTATGAATTGGGTGACATAAACAAGCATTTGCGAGTTATAAAGTCAGAATGGCAAGATATATATCTTAAAATGGTTTATATCTTGCTTTTCTGTCTTTATAACAAGTAATTGTGAGTTAAGTCAAAATTGTGAGATAGAAACTTGAAATTCTGATAACATATCAGTCTTTTTTCCCACTCAGTATCTCTCACAATTCTGGGAAAAAGTCTGAAATGCAAGAACAAAACGTACATTTGCGAGCAATTTTGACTATATTTCTCCCAACTGCGACTTTCTTTCTCAGAATTGCAAGTTTAAATCTCTCAATTCTAAGTTTTTTTTCACAATTGCAAGTTTATATAGCAATACTTAAATGTGAGAAAAAAAGTCTGAATTGTGAGATAAAAACTCACAATTCTGACTTTTCTCAGAATTATATCTTGCAATTCTGACTTTATAACACGTAATTGTGAGTTAAGTCAGAATTGTGAGGTATAAACTTGCAATTCTAAGAAAAATATCAGTCTTTTTTTCCCACTCAGAGCTTAATAACTCACAATTGCGAGAGTAACTCTCACAATTCTTAGAAAAAAGTAAGAAACGCGAAATCCAACTTACATTTTCAAGAAAAAAATCTTGCAATTCTGACTTTATATCTCGCAGTTGCGACATTTTCTTAGAATTGCAAGTATAAACCTAGCAATTCTACAATTTGTTTCTCACAATTGCAAGTTTATATCACGCAATACTGACTTTATAACTCAAAAATGTGAAAAAAAGTTTGAATTGTGAGATAACTCACATTTACGTGTTATAAAGTCAGAATTGCAAGATATTATTCTGAGAAAAGTCAGAATTGTGAGATATAAACTAAAAATTCTGATAACATATGAGTCTTTTTGCCCGCTCAAAACCTAATAACTCGCAATTGCAAGATTATCTCACAAGTCTTAAAAGAAAAGTAAGAAAAAAAAGTCTGAATTGCAAGTTTTTATCTCACAATTCTGACTTTATTTCTCGCAATTGCAACTTTTTCTTACAATTGCAACTACAAATCTAGCAATTCTACTTTTTTTCACAATTGCAAGTTTATATCATGCAATACTGACTTTGTAACTCAAAAGTTTGAGAAAAAGAGTCAGAATTACAAGATATAAACTCACAATTCTGACTTTGTAACACGGAATTGTGAGTTAAGTCAGAATTGTGAGACTTGCAATTCTGAGAACTTATCTTTGTCTTTGCTTAACTTGTCTTTTTTCCGCTCAGAGCTTGATAACTCACAATTGCGAGAGTATCTCTCACAATTCTGAGAAAAAAAGTCTGAAATGCAAGAACAAAATGTATGTTTGTGAAAAAAAAAAAGTCAGAAACCCAATTGCAACTTTCTTTCTCAATTTAAAGTTTTTTTCTTACAATTGCAAGTTTATATCTTACAATACTGGCTTTGTAACTCACAAATGTGAGAAAAAAGTTAGAATTGTGAGATAAAAACTAATAATTCTGATATAATTATGATAATTCTTAATAACTCAAAGTTGCGAGAGTACCTCTCACAATTCAGAAAAAAAAAGTCTGAAATGCGAAAACAAATTGTACATTTGCGAAAAAAAATTCAAAATTGCACATTTTTCTCTTGCAATTCTGACTATATTTCTCCCATTTGCGACTTATTTTCTCAGAATTGCAAGTTTAAATCTCTCAATTCTACATTTATTTTTCTTACAATTGCAAGTTTATATCTCACAATACTAACTTTATAACTCACAAATGTACATCTCTACTTGTTTTTCACAGAACTGCGTAATACAAACTCGCAATTCTGACTTTTTTCTCACAATTGTGAGTGATAAAGTCAGAATTGTAAGATATAAACTCCCAATTCTGAGAAATTAAGTCAGAATAGCAGGATAAAAACAATTCTGACTTTTTTTCGCAAATGTAAGTAATGTCGCATATCTGACTTTTTTTCTCCGAATTGTGAGAGATACTCTCGCAATTGTGAGTTTTTAGGCTCTGAGTGGGAAAAAAGACTGATATGTTCTTACAATTGCAAGTTTATATCTCGCAATTCTGACTTAACTCACAATTACAGTTGTATTAAAGTTATTTAATAGATATTTATTGAAGTTGTAAGAAAAAAATTGGATTTGCGAGATATAAAATTGCGCAATTGCGAGAAAAAAACTCTCAATTCTGACTTTTTTTCTTGCAAGTTGGATTTCGTGTTTTTTTTTTTTTTTAATTGTGAGATACTCTCGCAATTCGAGTTAAATTCTGAGCGGGCAAAAAGACTGATATGTTATCAGAATTTTAAGTTGATACCTCACAAAAAATAACTCAAAATTCTGAGGAAAAAATCTGAATTGCGAGGTTTTATCCTGCTATTCTGACTTAATTTCTCAGAATTGCAATTCTGACATTATAACTCGCAATTGTGAGAAAAAAAGTCAGAATTGCGAGTTTGTATTACGCAGTTCTGCGGAAAAAAAAAGTAGAGATGTACACTCTCAATTGCAAGAAAAAAGTCAGAATTGTGAGATAAAAACCCGCAATAAATTTTTTTTTTAATTCAGTGGTGGAAACAGACTTCCATAGAATGATGACATGTAACTGCAGTTTGATAATTTAAACCATCTCACGTTTCTCAGTAATAAGTGAGGACTTACTATAGACATTCAGGCATAGTTTATTGTGCTACAGTACATTCGTTTGATACTTCACACATTAAAACTGTAGATAGCTTGTGGTAAAGTGCAGTATACATTTCTAAATCTTAAATTGCTTACCCTTTGGGCTACAGACTAATTCTAGAACGTATTCGACCATATCTAGATATTTTTGAGCTTGTTTGCTTCATTGGTGCAAAAGCGATGTCAACCTTGCAGTTTGCTTTCAGACTTGAAAGTTGAAAGAGGCCAATGAAAATAGTTTGCCATAAAGAGAAGCAAGACTGACCTTCAGTTTAGCGTGTTTATATAAAGCCAGAACTGAAAATTGCCTTTCTCCCTGTCTGTCTCTCTCACTCTCCCTTACTTTGTCTCTTTCTTGACATTTCTCATTCTCAGTGCATCTGAGAGCTACAAGGACATTTCATTCAGCCACACTCCATTCACTAGATTTTAAATGTAGCTGATGAATGAAGCACAACTCAAAAACACTTTTTTTTGCATTTGCTTGTTATATATAGCTTTCCTTGGGGGAATAGTGAGAGTTTATGGGAGGAGACCAGGGCTAGTTGTCACAAGAGCTTTGAGTCTAAATTATACATGTGTGTATTTTCTTGCTTTTTGCTGTAGCTGTTTAACGAACAAATGAACACAATTAAACATCACATTTAGTATACATTCAGACAAATATCGACTATATAATGAAGAATTTTGACCAGTTGTGTTTGTGTTGTGAGTTGTGTTTTCAGGACAAGGACATTTTTTATACATGTCAAGTTGAGGCAAGCTTCCACATGCCTTTCAAACATCAAAAAAAAAAAAATATTTAATAATTTTTTTTTTACCTTTTACTTTTTTGTCAAACACAATGGTAAAGATGTTTATGATGTTACAAACAAATATATTTTCTGTTCATAAAATCCAGAAAAAAATCTTAACTGGAACTGAAACTACAAGTAAACCATAAAAAACATTTTTGTTACTTGAAATTAAAAAAAAAAAAAACTTGATATACTAAAATAACTAAAACTGAAATATAAATTTATAAAATATATTAAATTAATAAAATATTAATTATATATACCAGTCAAAAGTTTTTGAACAGTAAGATTTGTATTTATTTATTTCTAAAGAAATCTCTTCTGCTTACCAAGTCTACATTTATTTGATCCAAAGTGCAGCAAAAACTGTAAAATTGTGAATTATTTTTACTATTTAAAATGTAATTTATTGCTGTAATTTAAAATCATTACTCCAGCCTCCAGATCCCTCAGTAATCATTCTAATATTCTGATTTGCTGTTCAAAAAAACATTTATTATTATTATTATATTGACAACAGTTGAGTAAAATATTTTTCAAGTTTCTTTGATGAACAGAAAGTTCAACAGAACAGCGTTTATCTGAAATAGAACTATTTTGTAACATTATAAATGTCTTCATCATCAATATTAAGCATCCCTGCTAAATTAAGTATTAATTTCTATAATTTATTTCTCAAAAAATAAATGATACTGACTCCACGCTATTTTAGATAAATGCTGATCTTTGGATCTTTCTTTTTATCAAAAAATTCTGAAAAAAATTTACTCAACTGTTTTAAATATTGATGATAATAATAATAATGATTAAAAAAAATTCTTAAACAGCAAATAGGCATATTAGAATAATTTCTGAAGGATCATGTAACACTTAAGACTGGAGTTTTGATGCTGAAAATTTAGATTTGATCACAGGAATAAATTACATTTTAAAAATATTCAAATAGAAAAAAATATTTAAAATGTACTTGTTTTTGCTCTACTTTGGATCAAATAAATTCAGGGTTGGTGAGCAGAAGATACATCTTTAAAAACATTAAAAATCTTATAAAAAGTTCTGATAGCATCTCATTGATACTAAAATAATGCTCCAGGTAAAAACTGGAGTGATGGCTGCTGAAAATTCACAGGAATAAATTACAGTTTAAAATAGAAAACAGTTCTTTTGAATTGTAATTCACAATATTTGTTTACTCTATTTTTGATCAAATAATTGCAGCCTAAGTAAGTGACTTCTTATCATCCCCAGAATTTTAAACTGTGCTACCAAAATGACTTCCAAAAATGAGTCTGCACCTAGTAATATTAAAAAGTGTGACAACTGACCCCGGTCTCCCCGTTGTTTAATTTTTAAGTTGTATCTGTTTGTTGTGTGTGTTGACTCCTGTTATATTTCTAAACACATCTATTTCTGTTCAACAGGGGGCAGTGAGGGGCGAGTGTGTGAGTCTGAAGAACAGGAGGGGCACCAGTTCTCAGATGTTGAAGATTCTGACGAAGATGATGAGGATGAGGAAGAGGACTTCTCCTCCCACGATGAACCGTCTTCAGCCTGTTCCACCGATACACGTCAATCCACAGGTGACCTCTCTGAAAGCGGCCACGGCTCGCAGACCGAGCCCTCTGACCCTACAGCAAAAGAGGAATACTCCTCGCCCCACAGACCGTGGCCTGGCATACGAGCCGCGTCTCCAGGCAGCAAGAGGGCGTCGTTCTCCCGCAAGGGCTGGGAGGTTTCCCCGAGGACCTTCTCCCCTAGCAGTGAAGGCTCTCCCCTTAGAAGCCTGTCTCCAAGGCTTGATTTGTCCTCACCTAGCCGTCATCTCTCTCCTTCCCCAGAGAGGGGCCCGTCACCCATCAGAGCCCTGTCTCCTCTCAGGCCTCTCTCACCTCTGAGGCCTGTATCCCCCGCGCGGTACAGAAGCGCAAGAGCTCTCTCCTCTCATACGCCCCTGAAGCCCCAGCATCGGCCGCACAGCTCACCCGCAGGGCTCCACTGGGAGCCTAGCACACCAGCTCCAAAGGGTCAAAAGGTGGGTAAAGCTACACAATTTAAATAATTGTGAAATATAATCAAATAAAGCTTTTTGGAAAACTATGCCTGTGATGACAATTCTACAATAGGTATTATGGGCCAGATTTACTAAACAGGGCAAATTAGCGTTAAAGCGCAATTTCATAAAAGTTGTGGAAGGGAATGCAGGGATGGAAGGGAATATTTCTGCGTGTGATTTACTAACAATGCGCACATTAATAATTTCCATAATGACCAGTGCAAATGAAAATAATCTGCCCCTAGGGGGCATAATTTGTGTGAAAAGTTTAATTTTTCATTCATAATTTTCATTTCTGGCAGAAAACCGTAGTAAATCTTTGTACTTTTTTATTTTTTTATTTATTATAATTTTGACAGGAATTCAAGAATTTACTTATTTTAATAATTATGACAAGAATTTAGGTAGAGGCATTATTATTATTTTTTATTATTTTCTATTATTGTTATTATTATTATTTGTTTATTTATTTATTAATAGTTTTGACAAGAATTCAGGTAGAGGAAATTTTTCCAGTGAGCCTATGTGGGATTTTTATTATTGTTATTTATTTTTATTTATTTATTTACTTATTTTTTTTTATACTTTTGACAAGATTTAAGGTAGAGACAATTTTTCCAGTAAGCCTATGTGGGATTTTTGTTTTTATAATTATTATTTTTATGTATTTATTTATTTACTTACTTGCTTATTTTTTTTTATAATTTTGACAAGAATTTAGGTAGAGGCCATTTTTTTCAGTGAGCATATGTGGGATTTTTATTATTATTATTTTGTTTATTTATAGTTTTAACAAAAATTCAGGTAGAGGATTTTTTTTCCAGTGAGCCTATGTGGGATTTGTATTATTGTTATTTATTTATGTACTTATTTTTTTTCTTTATACTTTTGACTAGATTTAATGTAGAGACAATTTTCCTGTGAGCCTATGTGGGATTTTTGTTATTATTATTTATTGATCTATTTATTTAATTATTTATTTAGTTTTACTTTTTTTTTTTTTTTTTTTTTTTAGGTAATTTAGGTAAAGATCATTTTTCCAGTGAGACTGTGTGGGATTTTTATTATTATTTATTCATTAATTTACTTATTTTTACTTTATTTTTACTTGAATTTAGTTTTTTTTCCAGTAAGCTAATGTAGGATTTTTATATTTTTTATATATATATATATATATATATATGTATATATATATATATATATATATATAGCTTAAATACTGCAGTTGAATACTGAGCTGTGTTCATCAACAAAATGTTGACAATTCTTCTTTTGATTTTGTGAACAAAATTTACATTTTGATAATAATCAGAAAATATTTTAAACTCAAAATATTACAAAAAAAATTAAAGATATTAACAATGCACGGACAATGAGGATAATCCATTGATCTAGTGCATCCCAGTCAACGTGTAAATTAAGTTGTAAATGCATTCTTTCCATTACGATGCACTGAAACAGACAATGAAAATCAAAACTGAGGAATTCCAAACTCTGTATTATCCTTTCACATTCATTTACTCAGTGTGACTTTTTTTTTGTTTTAAATGTTGAAAATTTTGCACATTCTTGTCAACTAAAATAAATATCAAACTGCTCGCCAAAAGAGAAAATGAGTAAAGCAGTGTAAAAACTGAAGACTCTGTGAAACAAATGAATGCACAAGTTTGATTACAATGCCATGTCTCCCCCTACAGGACAAGCCTGGTACTCATCCACCTCTACAGGAGCGTATGCCCCCAGATCCCTGCCTGCTTTCCCCATCCCAACGCTTCTCTCCAAGCGAGTCTTTCCCTCCCACTCCTGTGGCGCCACGGCCAGTGGACCGCATGTTTAGCCACCTTCCTTTACATTCCCAAGATCAAGCCCGCATGCCCTATCACATGATTCCAATTGGGGGCATCCAAATGGTGCAGCTCAGACCCCGTTCACGCCCCAAACTGGAACGACAGTCATCCTCCACCCCTTCGCCCACCTCTCCCAAAGAGGACTCCCCTTTTTCCCTCACCAGGAGGGATTATCCATGGATCTCGCTTCCGGAAACCAGTCCACAAAGAACTCCGGCGGACAACAGGACAAAAAGCCAAGATGATGGAGCCAGCCGGTCTGATCTGTCTTGTCCCAGTACAAGCTCGACGTTACCCAAGCTCTCGTTCCCCTCTTCAGGGGAGCAACGGACTGCAAAGGTCAGAAAGCAATATGGCGACTCGAGCTCCGCCACAAAGACTCGCACCTTCAGTCCCGAAACATCCAGGAAAGCAGCGGCAGACAGCGATGAAGGAGAAAGCAGACAGCTGCGTGAGACGGAAAAGCCCGTAGCGGCGCCACTCAGGGGACGTGGCTCTTTTTCAGAAGGATGTTCAGGATCTGGCAGTGCTCTTCAGAGCCAGGAAGGTGATACAGATAGCACTTAAAAGCCTCTGTGCACAATGGTGAAATGCTTTCTACTGCTAATACTACTATTGTTTTGTTTTGTAATGCGCTTATTTTTTATATACAAAATTTTCAATACTATTGGTAACTTGGTAAATGTTTGTTCTGCAATATTCAAGATTGTAATATGATGCACTTTTTTTTTCTCGGGAAAAAAAATATTTCTGTAAATTGATTACGTCTGTCCCTCCTGTATCTTTATTGACATTGCAATCTTAATATATCTATTTGAATATGTATATGTAAAAAAACAAACTTGTATGGGTATGAGAATACATTTCTAAATGACCAAGATGAAAACTTAAATCGAGAGTAATTCCAATATTTCGTCTCTTGTCCAGTATTGCGCAAATTCTAGTGATGTGTGCCTTTTTCTGTCCAGATTTACTGCTTGAAGTGTCAAAGATGAAAGGCTGTGAATTCTTTTTATGAATATAGATTTCTTTTTGTGTTTCAAATGAGCTGGTATTTGAAGACGCGGGAGGATTTTCTTTATACGTTAGAGTAAACCAGACAGGCGTCGCTGTTGAATAGACGACAAACAAAGGTTTTGGCGGAGAGCCTTGCAGGGAAATTGCACTGAAGTCATATTTTTTATAATACAAGTGACTAAATGATTAGATAAATTGTCTCTGTACAGATAGAAAGTCTATGGTCCATATTTATTGCCATGTGAAAATATGAAAATGCCTATGTTTTGTTTACTTTGGTTTTCAAAGGGATTTCTATTGTCATTTTTATTATTCTTTACACTTTTTTTGTTAATAGTTAGGTTTTTTTAGTTATGACCTCAAGACTTGAAATGAAGAAACTGGACAGGCTTTCAGTGAAGTCGGTCAATAGCCGAGGTTCTGGATGGATCAAATGCCCTCCAAATTTGTCACAGACATTTTGCATTTCTGAACCAATAAAGGTACACCAGGAATTACTAAACCTGCTTACAATGGTGTCCAGTGTTTTGCGACCAGCAGATGGTGCACTCTGTTCATTCATGCCTCTTTCATTCTCATTTTCTAGCTCTCAGGGACCTGAGCAGTTGGACTTGTTTGAGCTGTGTGGGAGGCATTCGTTCGAGCCAGGTTTTATAGTTTCTGGGAGAAAAAGATAGCATCGTAGAGTCAAATATCTGGGCTTCAGCAAGAATTCCGCAGAGTCTGAGACGTGGCAGATCATCTGTTCACTTCCTAAAGGCAGTTTTCCAAGGCTATTTCTTAAATGTCTCTTTTTTTAGTTCATTATTCAGTGATGTAATTTTTTTTTTTAGTTTTATCCATGTTTAGTTTTGCAGCTGCGTGTGATGGATGTTTGCTGTGGAGAATGTTGCACAGACCTTGAAGCCACTTTATCATTTCATCAAATTCTTTATCTGAAAGGATTCAGGTACAAGATGTGCTACTGGCATACCATACAGTCAATCAAAAGACATCATGTCAAATATTTGATCATTTATGACTAATTTTATGCAGAGCATTTTATATTAGATTATTACTTTTAATCAGCTGCTTATACTACTACTAGAGACGATGTTCCACAGTCTGTTTCAGTCTCATTTCATTCAATAAGAAATGAAATTGAGCTCAGTTAGAGTCTATAAGATCCCACCAGGACGTCTTTGTGTAATTGTGATTCTCACACCATTAGCCAAAAATGTAAGTAGTACAATAATTAATCAGTTGAAATCTATGGGTTAAATGGGTCAAGTGATTAAAATTTTAATGTGGTTCAACCCTGGTGCCATACCTTTTATATCTTTATTTGCCTTATCGTTATCACTTTCTCTTGAATACAGTCTAAAGTAAACATTAACCTATCCCATTTAGTGATACACTCCACAACAATGTATTATATTTTCAGTCTCTGTTTTACTTGGAAGTCTTAACACTGGAAGATATAAACACAAAGCTATGCAGGTGTGTATATTACAGTCTTACATACATACATATATATATATATATATATATATATATATATATATATATATATATATATTATTATTATTTAATTTTTTTATTTTTTTTCATAAAAAAAAAAAACAAAAAACGTTTTTTTGCATAATTCTTGATTTTTACTCAAATAATTGAAATATGTGACCCTAGGCCACAAAACCAGTCTTAAGTAGCACGGATATATTTGTAGCGATAGCCAAAAATACACTGTATGGGTCAAAATTAAAACATTTTATATATTTTTTTTTTTACCCATAAAGTGTATTTTTGGCTATTGCTACTAATATATCCGTGCTACTTAAGACTGGTTTTATATATATATATATTTATATTTATATTTATATTTATATTTATATATATATATAGGATATTAAGTAAAGATCATGTTCCATGAAGATATTTTGTAACTTTCTTTCTTTTCTTTTTTTCTAAGTGCAGGTCTGGCTCCAAGATTCTGCTGCAATCCTTTTATATGTAACCAGGAAACAGGAAGTTAGATCTACTTGAAGGTAAAGCTCTGAATAGTCAGTCAGTATCATTGATGGAGGGAGGTTAAGAATGGAAACTGCAGAGCAGAACTAAATGTTCATGGACAGGTCAAAGGGATGAGAAGGACTGTAATTAAAGATAAACAAAGGTGTTTATGGGAGGAGGGTACAGAGACACCCTAACAGCTTTTAAATGCTAATACTACACCTCCCTCCACAGTGTGTTAAAATATAAAAAAGTAACTACTGTTTTCAGGTTAATTTGCTGTGGTAGCATGAATGTAAATGAACAGTAACTGAACAGGAAGTTCAAGTAAAAATGGATTTTTTAAATCAATTAATGTTTTTTTATTTTGTTTCATGTGAAGTAGTATCAGTAGCCATGACGTAAAATATGACTGTTTGATGTTACATATTTATGAAACCAGCAAAAAGTTCCGGGAAAATAAAAAAATGTAATCATTAATCAAAATTTATATTTTGCTACGCTTTAAGTGTCTTTTAATCTGTTTACTTTGATAATATCAAGGGTAAAGCATTTTAACTGTGCAAGTGTTGAAATTACAGGTTAAATATTACACACATTAGTTAAGCGCAGTGGATTCTGTAAGATCGAGTACAGTCAGAAGGAAATTAATTACACCTATTTTTACAAGATACGATAAATGTCCCCAGAATGAGTCAAAATACCTCATAGATCATTTATCATACGATTTCAAAAATGCCTATTTTGAGTGGAAGCAAAAACACGTGGTTCTCGTGTATGTCTCTTTAAATGCAAATGAGCTGCTGTTCCCCGCCCCCTTTTTCAGAATAGGACTGTGAATTCCACCCTTTATGATGTCATACAGGGTCATACTCAAAAAAAAAAAAACTTTCAGAAACTTATACAAACCCTGAAGGAGTGTATTTGGCACAGAAATACTTCATCAACTCGTTTTTTTAAACTTTGGTTATGTTTAGCATAAGAATCCAACTATTTAACAGTGTAAATAAATCAGAATGCATGAAATAGCATTAGACCTCCCTTTTACACCTTCAAATACACACCAGGTTATGTCAAAAACACACATAAGTTACATAAACCCAGTCGGACATTGCACAGATTTCTGCGAACTGCTTGTTCTGAGACACTGTTTATGATTTATAGGGATTTAAAAAATAAGTAGGAGGATTTTTATCATTATAGGGTGGTTTTGCACACTCACTGCCAACACACATTTATGTTCAAACACCATGTAAAAGTGAATTTTGCATAATAGCTGCACTTTAATACTTCTGAGGAACAGCTGGAATCACAGGAATACATGACTATTTAAAATACATTAAAATAGAAATCAACTGTTTAAATAGTAATAATAGTTTAGAATATTACTGTTTTTTTTTTTAACAGTCACCATGAAATAAGTGAAGGATAATATGTACTCATTTTCCATTACTTAATGCCTGAATATTGCACACAATCAAGCTCGTTATGGCTACACTCTAAAATGCTGGGTTAAAGACAATCATTTCTGGGTTATTTGGCATCCCGGCGCTGGGTTAATATAGGACAGAACACATGCTGGGTTATTTTGACCCAGCTTGTTGGGTATAACCCCCAATTTCCACCAGATGCGTAACGGCTGTGTTACGGCTCCGGCACGGCGGCGGAGTCAATAAGTTTCCATTAAAGTCAATGAGTGTATTTCCACTGAATGCGGTACAGCTGCGTTCCGACTCCGGCGATCCGCAGCCCTCCGGAGCAGATACGCAGAGCTTCTATTTTTGCCGGATGCCGGAGCGCTCCGCAGCACTAGTTCTTTGCTACAGGGCAGAGTACGCAGGACAGGAAGTCGAGTGACGAAACAGAACAGCCAGAAACAAAATAAAAGATCCGTTTAATTTTCAAAATAAAATACACCGCGCTCATATTTCCCTACACTACACCTTGAAAACGTCAAATGGTTTGGTAGTTCTGTTTATAGAAACTACATATCGTGCGATCACACCAGAATTCGCGAGATTACATGGGGCCTCGTGACGTCAGCTGTCAGTCATGACCGCAGCCGTTCCGCAACAAATCCGGACCTGGTGGAAATTGGGGGTAATGCATTAACCGATTTGCTGGGTTGTTTTTTGACATAGTGCTGGGTCAGTCAACCCATGCCTGGTTCTACAGGGGTGCTAAGAAGTAAGGTTATAGGTATATAGGTATAAGGTAGAAGCACCCTCAGTGATTTTATCCTGGAGCCGGGCCTGAGTCAACTTATTGAAGGTTTTTTCATTTAGAACAAAATACACTCTAAAATCTGTTTTATATCCACCCTTTCTGAACGTCTAGCCCAACTGGAACGGTGCTTTACATTGCCGGTCTCTGGTGTTTCTAGTCGGATTTCCAAGCTGATAATATAATGTTAAACCTGTGTTGTGAAAACGTTTCAGTAGATCTTTTTTTACCCTGTTTTAACATGTATTTCTATGTAGACGGGAACACGAAAGCACCCAAATGTAAATTAGAGTCCATTATGGTGCCGCTCATCTGTTACTCAGGAACAAAGTGGATATAGAACAAGAACATTCATATACAATGTAAGACTTCTTCAAAAAATAAGAATACCAGAATACGTGACAAGGGCAGTGAATGGGAACCTGTGGTAAGAAAACTAAATCAAAAACACCACCAAGCTTTTGTGCTTAGGGCACCCAAATGGCTAGCGCCGGCCCTGCCTTTACCTCATGCCATCTTTCTGTCAGACATTCCTGTTAAACGCATAGCGCGACCACAGCAGCAACAATTGCGCACTAGATCAATAGCGCTCCTATTGTAGTCAGTGGAGCACACTTTAACTTTGTTACATATAACAACGAAGTCGCGTCGTGTTTCAGCCCTAATCGCGCATTCGTTTGGCGGGAGTTTAAACTTACATGGTGGCGTCGGTGCGTCGTTTGTTTCATTGAATTCTTTGTTTGTAGAAGGCTAACATTCCAAGCAGACCTTCGCTGCGACGTACAGTACAGACCAAAAGTTTGGACACACCTTTGAACCAAAGTTTTCTTTATTTTCATGACTATGGCATCAAAACTATGAATTAACACATGTGGAATTATATACATAACAAAAAAGTGTGAAACAACTGGAAATATGTCATATTCTAGGTTCTTCAAAGTAGCCACCTTTTGCTTTGATTATTGCTTCGCACACTTTTTGGCATTCTCTTGATGAGCTTCAAGAGGTAGTCACCTGAAATGGTTTTCACTTCACAGGTGTGCCCTGTCAGGTTTAATAAGTGGGATTTCTTGCCTTATAAATGGGGTTGGGACCATCAGTTGTGTTGTGCAGAAGTATATATAGAATTAAATATAATTCCACATGTGTTAATTCATAGTTTTGATGCCTTCAGTGTGAATCTACAATTTTCATAGTCATGAAAATAAAGAAAACTCTTTGAATGAGAAGGTGTGTCCAAAGTTTTGGTCCGTACTGTACATTTAAACAAAAAAGGAAAAATTGTGAGACTACAGACGGTTTCTTATTTATACAGTGATAATTTGAAAGGAATGCAATGTAATACAAACCTTCATTTCTTTCAGGAAGTTTCCCGTCAGTCAGTTTTCTCTCAGGACAGAACACAAAATAACCGCTGACAAATGTAACCAGACCATGGTTTGGCACAGACTACCCAACACTGGGTAGGTGTGTAAGTTGGTTTATCATTTGTACTGACACTAAAAATTACCCAGCAGCTGAGCTCTAGAAAAACTACCCAGCTTCTGTGTAAAAAATATAAAAAACAACCAAATAAAGTGATCCAACAGGCTGAACCCAGCATTATAAGTAAATATATAGAATTTAATTGTTTTGAGATGGAATGGATCATGTGAGAAGGACTGAAAGGTGCTCTGAGAGACATGAAACTAGCGCAACAATGTAGGAAATGCAAAACTTTAACTATTTTATATACATTTCAAATGAATAATAACTGCAGAATACTTCAACTGACCAAAGAGGATAAAGAATTCTTTGAACACCCGAGTCCCACTAGCTGTGAACTAAAGTTCGTTGTATGAAAAATGTTCATATTCTGTTCTTCAAGGATGGTGAAGTAACTAAAAATGTAACAACTGTCTTTAATCAGAGTTCACTCCCCTCCCTTCCTCGGAGCAGCTTTCTGATCAACATGCTGTAAAGGAAGAAACCGGAAAGAACATGATAGGATTTTGGAGGGATGAGCACATTTCCTCTGTCTGTGGAATGCAGAGGAATGTGTTCTATCACTCTGCAGTGACTTCCTCCACAGTGTCACACATTCTTTCATCCATCTGCAGAAGATAGGATTTGGCAGTGCTGAAAAGAAAACTTTCTGCCAAATGTCTGCTAAAGCTCATTTCTTGCTCATAAATAGCCCAAGATATATATAAATAATAGCCAAAAAGTATCTGAACTTGGATGCAAATTAGTTCAAATGTTAACCAAGTTTAAGACCATTTTAAAGGCTTTCAACTATAAAAATGATTTAAAGCTCCCTGTCCTTCACAATTTGAAATATTTGCAGTGCGTAAAATCTTTCCATCTGAGTGTGGGATGATGTATGCAATCTGTATGTCCTGCACTGATCAGTAATTCAATGATTTCCATATTAATACTCCTATCAGCACGAGGGACTTTTCTCAGTAGCGATGAGAGAAGTGCTTTAGCAAACTCTCATCAGGGTTTTATGATGCAATTGATAACACATGCTAATCAAAGAATGTGGTCAGATTATGGTATGATGCATTTGCATCACCCACAGCAGCTGCTGCTCATTCTCCATACACATGTGCTGGAAAGTCTGTGAATGGACACTGTGTGCACGTCCCACGCTAGGGGGCTGCATTTGCAAACTCAGCCCGATACCTGCCAGGCTGTGCCCCGTGTCTTATCTTTGCACGGGTCACGGCAAATCATCACGGAAACCCATCGATGTTCATGTACTGATGAACGTTGCTCATCTTCAGTTCCTGTAAGGCAGATTTCTTTGACAGTGCAGAGGCACTCGATACGATCACTGTACCTTAATTAGTGATAGTTCTAGTTTTACTACATTTTATTTTATTAAAATGTTCATTTACTCTGCATTTATGAAATTGTCTTACAGTGCATTGTACAGTTGCAATCAAAAGAGACTGCAGTACTTTACAAATATTTTTGCTCTTTCTGAAGATCCAGGACTAAATTGCATCTACAACAGTTTTCTGGCATATTAAAAGTGATAATGTCAATATATAATGTAATGTTTTTGAGTTATAGGATTTTTTAATAACACAGCTATGTCAGAATTATTCAACTCCTATTCAACATTGCTGTTTTAAGACAGTTATTTTTATGGTAAGGAACAAAATTGTCTTAAAAAAAATTGTCTTAAGCCTTTACAAACTTATTAAAAATGAAATTAGCTTGGGGTGTAACACATAGTATACTCTTAGCCCATGCATGTGCTGAAGGTGAGTAGCAAATATGGTAAAGTCAACAAAGCTCACACAAAATCAATAGAGAAGAAATAGTTTGCTTTATTAGAAAGTCTAAAACTACATGAAGATTTCTAAGACATTACTAGTCCCTGGAGACACAGCTGGCAGCCGTATTTGTTAGATTAAAGTGTGTTAAACCAGAAAACCTTTGAGGCTGTTGAACAAAAAAGCACAATATCATAAAATGTTTGATCAGATCAACTGAGAAAAACTTGCAATGTACAGCCAAAGACTTGCAAGATGACCCAACGAAAGGAGGAAAAATATTTCAATGCTGTGTACAAGAGGAACACTAGACAAGTGTAGTCTTCATGTTGAGGAATCTTGCTGAATACCACTCTTGACCATGAAGAACAAAAAGGCTGACTTGAACATGCCAAAAATCATTTGGATAGACCTGTGGAGTTCTGGAAGTTTGTTTTATGGAGTGATGTGACCAAACTGGAACTTTTTGGGCGTATGGATCAGAGGTACGTCTGTTGCAAAAAAGACAAAGCTTATAAGCAGAAGAACACCATCTCCATCATCAAACATGGAGGTGGGCCAGTCCTGTTATGGGGTTGTTTTACTGTAGCAGGAAGTGGAAAACATGACCATACAAAGGATATCATTGATTTATTAAAGTATCAGACCATTTTGGCAAACATTGTGATGCCTTTTGTGCAAAGTCTGAAGCTAATAATCAATGGACTTTCCTGCAGGACAATCATCCCAAAGTATACATCCAAATCTACTTACGCTTGGTTTAGGAATCAATCATAGAATGTTTTTAAGTGGCCTGTTCAATTTCCAGATTTAATTCTCATTGAAAATACATGGTTGAATTTGAAGCAAGCAATGGCAAAGTAAAAACCAAAGATTATCAGTGATCTGAAAGCTTTTTCAGGGGAGGAATGGCCCAAGATTGCAGCAGAAAGGTGACAGAAGCTTCAAAGCACTTCCAAGCAGTGTTTATTGGTGGTTTTAAAGAATAAAAGATTCTACACCAAATTTACTTTCAGGGGTTGAATAATTTTGAACATAAATGTTTAGAGCCAATTCGATTTTTTTTCATTATTCATCAACTTACGTTCTCAGAATTACTCAAAAGTGTATTAATAAACTTAGTTTACTGATGCCTTTGTTGAATTGTTTTCACAAAATGTTGTTCTCTGCAGCAAAATGTTTTGCAGGTCAGGGGGGTTGAATAATTTTGATTGCAACTGTATTTTCATGCATTCATTCATTTAATTTTATCAGACCATACATTCCCTGGTAGTGGTATTGAACTTCATTATTTTTATATATTTGTTTTTTGTTTGGTATCATGGAGATAATATTAGTTTTTAAAAGATTTTAAACTTTTTATTTTTTAGATATTTTTATATTTTTCGTTTTCATTTCAATTTTAGTTCAAATGTGTCTGTTGTCATTTTTATTAGTTTTTGTTTTTTAATATGCACCTTTAATAGTAGTTATATAGTATATATTTATAGTATTTTGTTATAAATATATAATAAATATATTTATTATATTTATTTATTAATTTAAAACACTATAATAAATATTTATTATAGTGATTTGTAGTATGTAAAATTATAATTATAAAAATAAAAAAGGTAATTGCAACTTTTTATCTTACAATTCTGACTTTTTTCTCGCAACTGCGAGTTTGCATCTCATAATTCTGACATTTTTTCCTCATATTTGCGTGATACAAACTCGCAATTCTGAGAAATTTGCAATTGCGAGTTATAAATTCAGAATTGCAAGGAAAAACTTGCAATTCTGAGAAATAAAGTAACAATTCAGAACAATTCTTTTTATCTCAGAATTGAAAATATACAGTATATCTTGCGAATTGAGTCAGAATTTTGAGATATAAACTTCATTAGTCTTTTTTTCACCTCAAAATTCTTTATAACTCGTAATTGCGAGTTTATAATTCACAATTCAAAATTTTTGTTATTTTAGTACATGAAACTAAATAAAAATGAGAAATGTATCCTTGGCAACAAATTATTTTTTTTATATAAATAAATAGTAACAATTGCAAGATATAAACTCACAATTCTGAGAAAATATAAGTCTTTTTCCCCCTCAAAACTCTATATAACTTGCAATTGCGAGTTTATATGTCACAATTTCGTGAAAAAAGGTCAGAGAGATTGCGAGATATGCATTTGCGAGTTTATATCAGAAAACTGAGGAAAAAAGTCTGAATTGCGAGTTTGTATCATGCAATTCTGAAAAAAAAGTCAGAATTGTGAGGTAAAAAGTTGCAATAACATTTTTAATTTTTTTTATTATCATTGAGTGCTGGAAATGGGCTTCCAAAGTTTTTGAGTTATTTTAGTACATAAAACTAAATAAAAATGAGAAATGTATCCTTGGCAACAAACTCAATTTGTAATAAAAAAGTCAAAATTGTGAGATATAAACTCACAATTCTGAGAAAATACGTATTTATTCTATATAGCTTACAATTGCGATTTTATATCTCACAATTTCGAGAGAAAAAGTCAGAATTGCGAGATACAAACTCGCATTTGTGAGGAAAAAAAGTCAAAATTGTGAGATAAAAAGTTGCAATAACTTTTTTTTTTTCTTTTGAGAAGCGGATGTTTTTTTTATTTTAGTTATATTAGTACTTTAAACTAAATGAAAATTAGAAATGTGTCCTTGGCAACAAACTAAAATAGGTTTTTTAAAATATTTTTTTTAGCTTTATTTCAAGTAACGAAAATGTTTTTTTATGGTTTTAGTTTTAGTTATTGATTTTAATTAACTAGTTATTTATAATTGTCTTTTAATATTTCCAGAAACATTAAAAGATTAGTCATTTTGAAATATCATAAATATCAAAAGTGGTGGCATTATGTGTATGATTTATGACACAATTTAACATAAGACAATGCATAAATGTTATATTATTCTATCAAAAGTACCACAACAGCTTTTTAATAATATCTCGGGAATGCACTGGTTTATGCTGGCCCTGTATGTGGCAACACAAAATAATCAAATCAATTTTAAAATCCGTTTTCATATCGGTGACTAATTTGTATAATAATGGCCAGAGGGCACAGGAAGCTTCGTTCCACGCTCTCCACCCACGCTCGAACCTCACAGACAGGAGCTGCCCATCAGAATGTTCCTCCTTTCCACGGGACGCAGTCTTTCCCTGCAAAGTGCATGCAACAGAATTCATGCAAAGCAGCAAATCTGCTGATATCCTCTTGTGACTCCTCTTTTCCTGCTGGCCCTCCACAGCAACCCTCTTCCCACCCCCAAGTCCCATTAAGTCGATTTAGATCCACATTGTTAAATTCCAGGCAAGAAAGATTACGTTTTTTTTACACTTGATCATCATTGTTTGGCAGCTCAGGTCTCTTCCTGACAGACAATCCAGTGACCCCAACTGCCAAGGGGGCAGCAGAGATTCTTGGAATGTCACAGGGTGTGAAGACAAGCTGGAGTTGTGTAACTACCAACCACAACAGCCAACCTAGTGGGGGGTGGTGCATATCACAAGCTATAAGTGTGGCCAAACAGGACGGTTCAACAGTAGACAAGCACCTGCAACTGAGTGAGATCTATTGGGATTGCTTAGGTGAACATCTACACTACTTTTTATTGAAACATGGAGTCGAGAACTACTCTAATCTTCATTTTCACCTTGTGGACAACTCTTCTTGAAGGTAAAACATCTCTGTGTGTGTTTCTTGGGGATTTTTTCCTGTGTTATTTATTTTTTGTATGTCTTTTACTGTAAATATGATATTTTATACATTATTTTTAATAGATATTTTGGAATATTTTCTTAGCTTTTCCCTCATTATTAACCTGCAAGTTTGAGATTTCAAACACTTTACCTGTGCCTTCATTCTCAGGCTTGTTAAGATAAAACATTTGTAATTTTTTCTTAATTGTTTGTGCTAAAAATTTACACTCGCTTTAAACTCAGCCATAAAAATGAATACAGCTCTATAACCCTGGTTATAATTTTAAACATCTGCCTGACAATATGTGAACACAGTCAGGGACTCCTACTCATTTTGTACTAATCTGTCGCCTCAGTGTCGACAATTAAAGCCAAAATTGACAACTCAGCACAGATGTGTGTGAATAGTTGTGAACTTTACAGCTGCCCGCTACTCATTAAGATCAAGCATCTGAGACCTTGTTCAGTATTACATAAGATAGCGGAGAGAAGTGGGACTAGAGTAAGGTTATAAATCAAAATCATAAAAGCATAATAATAACATGTGGAGTATGAGGCTCATCATTTCTCTGAGACTCAGCCATATAGTCGCCGCTGAAGCTTTTTGGCCCAGAATGATTACGGAAAGTTTTATGGGCTGCAATATATCTCTTGTCTGCAGGCTGGGGGTTGCCTCTAGTGCCCCAGACTGACCTGAGCGACCCGTCTGCAAGCCATAGGGTCAGGAGCAAACGCTGCTCCTGCAACAACCAGCTGGACTCCGAATGCCACTATTTCTGCCATCTGGACATCATCTGGGTGAACACCCCAAGGTGAGTGTTCACCCATGCATGGGCTAACCTGCGTAAACCGTACGTAAGTAAACCAATGCCGAAGACTCTTTTTAAGAGGAAAGAAAGAAAACATCACGGACATACTCAGTAAATCTGCTTCTGTTTCAGTAAACCAGTTTACATTTGTGACTTAAATGAGAGTGTTTTTATAGTTAAATAAAATTCACTTTTGAGCCATTGTGCATTTTATTGCTGTTTATCTAGAATACTTCTGGCGCCAGTTGTCATTCTCATTCTTAAAGTTAAAAAGTACAAAGTCCCGTTGTGGTTTATTCCTGTGATTCCCTTTCTGATGAGTTAATCACTGACTAGACACTTTCTTGGTGTCTCCTCTCCTCCACAGTAAGACAACTGTCTATGGATTGGGCAGTCCGTTGGCGCGCCGGCGCAGGTCTACAGGCCGCTGTTTCTGCACCAGTCCTGCAGATCGTACATGCAATGCGTTCTGTCGTTACAGGTGAGCCTCATTTCTCATCTGCACGTTACCAATCAAGTGACAGCCAAATTTGCGGGAAGTGGCAGTCATTAGTATTCCCCTTTAGAAGGCTATTTTTAATGTAAGGTTGTGCACAAGGGTGTGTGGAGTTTTCATGAGGGTGTGAGGTGATACCAGACAAACGCAGTTGGAGAATCCAGACTATATGACAGGAGAGAGAATGTTTATGAATTAGAATTACTAAGATGGAAAGAGTTTCACCGAATGAGTCAGAGTTTTAGCTAATGACTTTCAGGCTATGACTGCTATTTAATACTGTAAGAGAAAAAAACTTGTCATTATGACAAGCTGCTTAGTCACTGAAGAAGCCTTATCTACTATCAGCTTTTAACCACTGTTATGTATTCATAAACTATGCAGTTGTGTTGTTGTAATTTGTTGTTATGACAACCAAATAGATGACAGAACTGATTTTTCCACTGAATCTGAACTACTTTCATATGAATTGCTGAGGAAAACAGTTACAACCAACTGGTAACTGGTTAGCTCTCAGCCTGGTTAGCTGGTTTAGAGTCAATGTTTTTATCATTCATGAGGGGGGAAAAGGTCAATGTACAATGCTGCTAGAGTATTTTCACGATGCCATCAATTTGCCATATTGGCAGCACTGAACGTAAACAATGCCACTGAACCAAACGAAACACATATTTTGCTGATTATTGCTGTTGAAAATTGTCATTTATTGTCGTGTTTTGGGCTGTACTAATAGTAGAACAGGAAAAACATTTTGAAGTACTATAGACTGCTGAAAGTTATAACTTCAAAGAGAAGAGTGCCAAAAACTGTCTGAGGAACAAAAGGCGTTTGTGTTCAGCCAAACTGAACCAGGATTTCCAGAGCAAGAATCTTGACAACTTTCATGTTTGTTCTTATAATTTCCAGTCAGGTAGGTGAAATATTAGGCTAATATCTTAATTAATACTGCTTGTACGTATCTTTACCACCTATTAACTTTAGTTTGTAAAGCCCTTCTCTATATGATTTAGCAGCTTCCACACATTTTTTCCATGGTTTATACAGCATAAAGTATATATCCGAGTATCACTAATATGGCCGCGCATCCGAGTAACTGACCAAATCGTGACACAAGTGCAAACCCTCCATAGCATTTCATAGCTATAGTTAATTTTTCCCTTTGAGTTAGCTATGATTTGTTAGTCGTTTGTAGTAGGGGTCTCATAATATACCGGTATTGACGATAATCATAATATTTAAATAATTAAATATCGTTATCGTGTTAATTAGGGGTGTGTCAATACACCAGTATTGCCGGTATTTTAAAATGAATAGTACACATATGATAATATGACACATAAAAACCCAGTGCCAGCACCATTATGGAGTGCTAAACTGTCACGTGTAATTTGTTTCATTCATACTCAACACCAGAGGTCGCCCTTGCGCAGAAAGTCCATAATCGTGACTCATAGGAGTAATAAAACGAATGACTTTCCAGGAATTCCTTTAAATGGCCAAAGGCATAACAAGAGTTTGCACTTTCATCACGGTTTGGACAGTTACCCGGATATGTGGCCATATTGGAGATACTCGATGTAAATAACAACAAGGATTGCACAGTTAATGTACTACTGAATACATTGTTCTGCTAATTTATGCTGTCTAAACCATGGAAAAAATGTGTGGACGCTGCTACATCATATAGAGAAGAACATAAGATAAACTAAAGTATGAGCAATATTAATTAAGATATTAGCCTAATATTTCACCTACCTGACAGGAAATGATAAAAACAAACACAAATGTTGTCAAGGTGCTTGCCCTGGAAATCCTGATTCAGTTGGTTCAGCCAACCACAAATGCCTTCTGTTCCTCAGAAATTTTTTTGCACTCTTCTTCTTGTTTTGTTACAACTTTTGTCAGTCTATATTACTTCAAATGTTTTTCCTGGTCCAACCGATTAGTACAGCCCAAAACATGACAATAATTGAACATTTTCAGCAGCAATAATTAGCTAAATCCGCGTATTCCTTTCAGTTTATAAAAACATGATGTAACAGAAGTAGTGCCCTGATAATGTCTTCATCCAAGCTCGAAACTGTAACTTAAAAATGTAATTAGCTTCTAGCTACAAGTCTGAAGTAGATTCCCCAACACTTGCTGACTTTTTTAATAGACTGATTAGCCATTATAGCAGTAATCTAAGACAATGTTTATTATGTTTATTTTGATGCATTTACAACCAATAATTTTTTATGACTAATTTTGCGCATATTTCTTCAAGCTCTGAAAACCCTGCCATCAAGCTGGTGCACCCATCTAAACCTGTGCCTGAAAAACAGGAACAACCCAAATCAGATCAACTTACTGCCCTAAATAATTCCGAAAAGGCCAGTCCAGGAGTTCTGGTTTTAGGGAAGTCTTCCTCCCTTGGGGCTCGGTCAGACGTCATAACCTTCCTCGGGTAAGGCCACATTACACAAATCACGAAATTCATGTTTACACACCTTATTCTGTAAATGTGTCCTGATTAACACCATTACTTAACAAACCTATCTGATGTTTCAGGAATCTGGTTAGGGCTAGAGCCAGAGCTATGGGAAAGGCATCCAAGGCCAGTAAACCTGGCTATAGATGAGGTCCTTACCTTGTGGAGGAATGGGAGTGCGAGCACTTGAACAAAAAAAAAGACCCTTGTGAAACGAGGGGCAGCAGAACAAGCATACGCTGCGATCTGGAAGCAGTGGTCCTCAAGGACAGTCCTGTGGAAACAGAGCCTTTGTCACACGTTTAACGCAGAATGGGAAAGATGAAGGCTTGGGAGACAGGATACGTAAAGGAGAGATTTGTAAGATGAAGGCAAGTCAGATGTCCACTGTGACAGCACAAAAGAGGGTTAGGTGTTAGCGACAGTCCTTTAGTACAAACAGGATATTAGCAAAGTGGCTATGCTTGAGCTACATGACTGGATCATAGCTAGTCCAAAACACCAAGTTTGAACAGTGAAGTGCTAATGAAAAGTTGGCTGGAAGAGCACAGATAGTAAGAAATTGCGGTACATCCACTAATGACTTAAATGTCTTTGAAGTTGGCATAATATGACGTTTTGAGAATATAACATAACAATGACCACTTTGTATTGACTGTGATCTTGTTTTTCATATCAGTCTAGCTTTAACTGGCATATTTATTCATAAGTGATGCAGACAGTTGCGTTGTTGCAATCTGTTGTTATTATAACCTTAGAATGGACAATAGATTCAGTAATGCCAAAAAAGCGGGAGTACCTTCCAATTTATTGAATGGCACTGGAACATTTTAGAGCACTTTATTATTTTTGGCTGTTGTACTGTTATATAATATATTAAACAATATTTAATCATTAAGAATTCTGTAGAGAAATATTACCGTATTGTACACCAGCAATATAATTTGGTTATAAAGTTTTATATTGTTATTATGAAATGTATGTATTCCATAAATGTATTTACTTTCACATACTCTGTAACTCTGAATATGTATCTGTCATTAACAAGGAATCCTAATAAATTAATCTTGAAATAAGTATTAGTGCTCACCCTAATTTTGTGTCCTTCTGAAGTCTGCCACCCTGCTGTTGTCTTGTCTCTGTGTCACCTGCAGGAATGGGACATTACCGGATTACACTCAAAAAATAAAGCAATAGCCCACAATTACACTTTATGTTAAAACATCCTTGGCATTATCTCTTGCATTAATACGTCTATATAATTGCCCTGGATCACTGCCTGTTCCTTGGTTGACAAAGCACCTTGGCATGAAAACTCAAAGGGTGTGTACATAGTTAAAAAGTAATTAGTTTGAACACATTGACATGTTGTTGTGATGTGAAAGATAGACTCTTGTAGAGCAGGTGAATTAGGCAGGAAGCTTGCAGGCGCATGGGAAAGAAACAGTGTAGACAATAGCAATGTGAGGAGAACAACAACAGTCCTGATGGTTTCCATCTTCCTGTCATGATAAATTATACAGGCCACATAAGGCTAGTTTCCTGATTATAATCCTGATTATTTTATTCTCAAATTGAGACTAAAAACATGTGCATTACTTAACTGTTCTGTTATTTAACATGTAAAACATTGCATGTCTACATCATGTGTATCATGCCAATCCAGACCTTCCTTAAACAAATGCATAACCCTCACTGCCTCAAGGTTTCTCACCATTCCTGCTCATTTAAATGTGTTTAGTATGTGTGAGAAATGCAGCCACATGAATGGACCGCAGTGAGTGATGGTGAGATAACTGCAATTTCAATGAGCACAATGCCAGGGAAAAACATATACGTCACCGTTACATCATTGTTTTGGTATGTGAAGTCTTACAAAACTGCTTTTAATTATGAAATATTGAGCAACACAGGTAAGAACTTGAGGGAATATGAGAGCAAGGAATATTTTTTTCATTTACTCACCCTTATGTTGTTTTCCCTGGCCAGTCTTTTCAAATGTTTTCCCTGCATTATGACTTGTATGCTATTCACTGTAAATCTTGACCCAAGTCGCAAATGATTCATTTAAGTCGAATCTTTTCAATAATTATCAAATATTGAGCAACACAGGTAAAAGAACTAGAGATAAATTTACTACTGTTACTATGCAAATTTTGATTTACGTTGATTTATGTTAGTTTCAGCAAAGCTAAAAGAGGCCTAGTGTAATTTAGCACATAATAAACCTACCAGATATGGGTATGATGTCATAAATTTTAATATGACTTAATTTGTATCTGTGATCGCATTTTAATAAAAACATTCTAAGCTACTAATACAAACAGCGAATAAATTAAAAATAACATTAGGCCTATCACAGTCTAGTGCCAGTTTAAGCACTTTCAAAACAACTCCCGTTAAAATCAGTTAAGTTGTTTGCATTGTTGTTAAATGAATTTCTTACTTACATCATCTGCAATTTATTGTTTATAATGAGATTATTCGCTGGGATTTCAGTGACGACTAATCTGAATGCGTCTGGTTGGCCATAGCATTCCGAAGCTCAACAGAATCACGCGATTAAAATGCGCAATACTGTAACACGATTAGTTTATTTCCTTTAGACTATAGCAAATTTTAAATGCATTTTACCAGCTAAAACCAGCCTTGCAGGGTTTTTTTTAGCAGGGAGATCATGACTGCTGCGCAAATTAATTTTAAATGCTAAACACATTTTTTATTGTGGTTTTGTAATTTCAGGGGGAAAAAATAATACAAGGACACTTATGTCTTGCAGGACTCGAGACAAAACTCTTAATTTCATCCTGCAAAATGCAAAAGTGGTCACCCTACTTTATGTTGTTTTTCCTGGCCAAAATAATGAAGACTATGTTACGTCAGAACTCGTAACTGGTAGTCCATCGATCTAGTACGAGTTCACGAGTGGGAAGTCACGGGTTTGACTGCCATTCCAGTGCACTTTCACTGGTAGAAGGTTGGAAAAACACGAGTAATGGGTTGCCTGGAACGCGGCATTAATCCGACGGACCAAACAATCGATTTTTGCAAGTGCACCTGTCTGCAGCCTGCAGATCGAGGCGGGGCTGAATCTGGGGCGGGGCTGCACGTGTCGCTGCGCCCACATGCCTTTTCATTGGTTGTAGGTAAATTAATGACGTCGGCGCAACATCCCTCCCACAACTCATCTCATTGGTTAGTGAAATGGATTGACGTCGCTGCCACGCAGCAGTTGGAAACTATACTTATGAATTATACGTTTTATGTAAAGGCTGAATCCTTTGCTTATTTATTCAGCTTTCAGATGTGTACAAATCTCAATTAAGATTGTGGTCCAAGGTTACATACATTTACAAGCAAGACATCTTTCCGCTGTTTAGTTATCCCATTTCTGGCAATCCGTGACTATAAATCAAAATGTTAACCAGTGGTGTTTATTTACAGTTTTTTTTATTATTGTCTTAATTGTTAATAAGATACATAAATGTGGAAAATTCTCAACAAGAGTATCCACTATCCTTATGTTATTAAATTAATAAATAGAAAAGGGTTGTTAAACATCAGAGTTGTTTATAAATACAAACATTTATGACACATGAATGAATTATGACGACACATGAATGAATTTCACTGTTATTTATTTCAGATAATAATGTTCACAGTTATTTCTGATTCTCCCTCCCGATCTAATAGTGACACGCGAAACAGCAGTCTGGGTCCTCTGTGCTCAAATACAATAATTTCTCTAAGAAATTGAAATAACACCCTATAACAATCTGTTGACACTTCCCGAAGTATATCTACTAAATTGAAACATATTTTCATTTCTTCTGATTTCGCTATTAATTGACCATATGCACGGATTACTTCCTTGTTTAGTCAAGCCAGCTAAGTCAGTTCTGGTCAACTGTACTGTGCCATAATATGAGCGTACTTTGTTCGTTTTCTCTACATAATCCACTCACAATCGAAGAAAAGTGTTGTTTGTCTAAGAGGACCAAACGTCCATGTATACCGTTTCAAGAATGACAAATGCCAGTTTAAAAAATAGGCGAGTAAATCGGCTAAATATGCGAGATTCATTGCTATGATTGGCAGTAATAACCGGACAAACATCTGTCACGAATTGAGTCGTCCTGTCATCATAAACTCTTGCACTACACATCATGGACTTCATTCCCCACAAGCCACTGCACTAATCACTGCATTCACCTGCTCCTTGTTTCTCACTGCACTGATTACCGCTCACACCTGCACCTCATTTCTAGGACTGCATTTAAGCCACTCTCACACTCAGCTTTTTCGCGAAGTCTTTTATTGCCCCGGCTGCATTTCTGAGCATTTCTTCCTGTGTTTGTTTTCCTGTGTTTGATTCCTGGACTCCCTCCCTGGACTCCCTCCCGTGTTTGATTCTCGCTGCCAGCCCCGACCTTTCTGCCTGTGTTTTGACTACGATTTCTGCCTGCCCCTTTGTGTTTGTTTATTCTTAATAAATGCTGCGAATGGATCCGCTCGTCTCCGACCATCCCTGTGACAACATCTGACAAGCATTGGTTAAATATAGGCTATTCAATAGATTTTACAGTTCAAGATAAAACTTAAAAGATGTAGTTATTAAATTTTATTAAATATTTCATATTCCTATCGATTCATATTGAATGCATTATTTAATTATTATACCACAATTATTTAATGCATTTGTAGTGAACTATATATTAGTATTTAAATAATTCACCCTTATAGGCTGTTTGTGTGTGAGTTTAATGATTTTCTGCACTTCCTATATACTTAAGGACAGTAAAAGTACTACAATTTATTATACTAGTAATTTTATAATAAATCGAAAAGTAAGACGTCTTGAAAAATATAGGGAGTTTAAAAGGCAGCTGCATAATAAATAATCCTCTGCTGCCATCTTTTGGTTATATGGGTAATTCCATATTACGCTCCGTGCATAAGGTCAATTGTCTTCAGTTTCATATTTACTGCACTCTAATATGACGTGTTCCACTGTTTCTTCATGCCCGCAATTTCCCTGTGCCATGTTTACCTATTTTCAGTAATGTTCCATTTAATCCCGTGTGTCCAAACCGAAGCCTTGATATTATTGTCTCTTCTCGCCTATTCCTCCCTGTACACCTTATTTCTCCCACTCTCCTTTGAATCTTATGAAACCATCGTCCTTTCCTATTTTCTTCCCATTGTTGTTGCCATTGTTTCTTTAATTTATTTTTAATAATACTCTTAATTTCTGTTCTACTAATACTAACTGTAAAATCAATTTGATTATTTTTAGTCACTTCCTTTGTTATTTTATCTGCTATTTCATTTCCCTTAACTCCATAATGTTTTCAACGTCATTATTTGCCACCAATGAGATGAGTTGTGGGAGTTACGTTATCTCGACATTATTAATTTACCTACAACCAATGAGAAGGCATGTGGGCGGGGCGACACGTGCAGCCTGCAACTGCATGACTCGTGTATTTCAAGTTTTGTGAAGCTGAGGTTTATGAGACAAACAGACTGGAAGTTTCTATTCACTGTAAGTTGATCCAACGCGCAAACGATTTGTTTCTTTGAAAGGATTCGAATCTTTTTAATGAATCAGTTGATTCGTTCACAATCCAGTCTGAATGATTCATGATCGAACCGGACTTATTCTTGAGTTACTAATGATACGATTGCAACTGTAAACTGAAACGTCTCTGAATGGAAAATTATCAGCGATACTTATTATCAGGTTAATATCGGTCTGCTCATTACACTGAACGATAAATGGCGTCAAAAGTCTTCCCGTACCACACAAAATATGGGCCACTTTTATGATACTTTTATGACGCCTCGGGTGAGCTAGGGTGAGTAAAGGATTACAGAAGCGTCTTATTTTGTAAAATATTACTTAAAAGAGTTTTATTTTACCACAGATGCAACCCTTTTATACTTATTTGACAAGTTCACGGGGTTTATGCCCCCAACAATAGACACGTTTAAAACAATGGCAGCGTCCATCTCTCCCTTGAGCTCAACGTGTGCTGCGCCGCCAACAGCCATCTTTGTCCCGCTCGAAAAACAGGATGCCTTTACACATTCCATCCGAATGCTATCGCATTCAGAGTGAGGAGAAGGTCAGGAAAGGCACATCTGAGGTAAATCAGAGGAAGCGATATGAAGTAGACGGTTGTCGATAATGGGAAGCATAAAAACCGGCACGTTTTCTCTCCTCGGTCCCAGCTGCAGGCTGGGGGAAAATGAAACTGTTGCGTTCTTAATTAGGGCCCGAGCACCGATGGTGTGAGGACCCTATTGGATCTGCTCCGTTTCTTATTAGGGCCCGAGCACCGATGGTGTGAGGACCCTATTGGATCTGCTTCGTTTATTATTAGGGCCCGAGCACCGATGGTGTGAGGACCCTATTGGATCTGCTTCGTTTATTATTATTATTATTATTATTATTCTTCTCCAAAATGAATCGCATTTTTGAGGGCTTAGACATACCCGAAAACTCATGAAACTTCGCACACACATCAGACCTGGCGAAAATTTACGTCTGATATGGGTTGCAGAAGTGGGTGTGGCAAAATGGCTCGATAGCGCCACCTTTACACGTTCCGCGGTGTGCGCTTTCAGTTGTGATTCACGTACATGCACGAAAATCGGTACACACATCTAGCTCACCAATACCTACAAAAAAGCCTCTTGGAGCAAAATTTGACACCCAACAGGAAGTCGGTTATTTTTAATTTTCTTAGCAAAATTTGTGTAATTTTTGCCATTTTCAGGCGTCATACTTGAACGAACTCCTCCTAGAGATTTATTCGGATCAACGGCAAATTTGGTGAGTCTAATCTAAAGCCCTTTGTGACGTTAAATTGCGAAGATCTAGAGTTTTCATCGGAGGGCGTGTCCGTGGCGGCCTGGCAAATTTCGATGCTTCGCCATGAAAAAGGAAGTTGCTATAACTCAGGCATAAAATGCCCGATCTGCCCCAAACTTCACATGTGTGATAACACTCCTGACCTGATGACATCTACATGCCCATATTCAGTTTTACTCATAGCGCCACCTGCTGGCACCAGGAAGTGTCATGCTGTACTCTGCAACAAACTCCTCCAAAAGATTTAATCAGATCAACACCAAAATCTGTCAGTCTAATATAAAGGCCTTAATGATGTTAAATTGCGAAGATCTTGAGTTTTCGTTGAAGGGTGTGTCCGTGGCGACCTGGCAAATTTCGTGGTCTCGCCATGGATATAAAACTTGTTATAACTCAGCCATAAAATGTCCGATTTGCCTCAAACTTCACATGTTCGATAAGAGTCCTGGCCTGAACCAATCTGAAGGCCTATATTCTATTATAATCACAGCGCCACCTGTTGGCAATAGGAAATGACTTGTACCAAACTCCTCCTAGAGATTTAATGATATCAACATTATATTTGGTCAGTCTGATCTCGAGGCCTTAGAGATGTTAAATTGTGAAGATCTTGAGTTTTCGTTAAAGGGCGTGTCCATGGCGGCCTGACAAAGTTTGATGTTTCGCCATGGACATAAAAGTTGTTATAACTCAGCCATAAAATGTCCGATCTGCCTCAAACTTCACATGTTTGGTAAAAGTCCTGGCCTGAAGACATCTAAAGGCCAATATACAGATATTATTATAGCGCCACCTATTGGCAGCAGGATATATCATATCTTGCACTAACTCACACATACCAAGGTCAATCTGCACCAAACTTCATATGTTTGATCAAAGTGCTGGCCTGAACACATCTACATGCCAATAATCAGTTATAGGCATAGCGCCACCAGCTGGCAGTAGGAAGTTTGGCACATTTAAGTGACTTTGATCTATTTTTCCTACATTTACTGTATTAAAAGCATACTGCCCACCGTTTGCTGTGTTCCTAAAGCCACCGGTCGGCGGTGAGCCCATGTGCGAGGGCCCGTTCATCGCTGCTTGCAGCTTTAATTATTATTATTATTATTATTCTTCTCCAAAATGAATCGCATTTTTGAGGGCTTAGACATACCCGAAAACTCATGAAACTTCGCACACACATCAGACCTGGCGAAAATTTACGTCTGATATGGGTTGCAGAAGTGGGTGTGGCAAAATGGCTCGATAGCGCCACCTTTACACGTTCCGCGGTGTGCGCTTTCAGTTGTGATTCACGTACATGCACGAAAATCGGTACACACATGTAGCTCACCAATACCTACAAAAAAGCCTCTTGGAGCAAAATTTGACACCCAACAGGAAGTCGGTTATTTTTAATTTTCTTAGCAAAATTTGTGTAATTTTTGCCATTTTCAGGCGTCATACTTGAACGAACTCCTCCTAGAGATTTATTCGGATCAACGGCAAATTTGGTGAGTCTAATCTAAAGCCCTTTGTGACGTTAAATTGCGAAGATCTAGAGTTTTCATCGGAGGGCGTGTCCGTGGCGGCCTGGCAAATTTCGATGCTTCGCCATGAAAAAGGAAGTTGCTATAACTCAGGCATAAAATGCCCGATCTGCCCCAAACTTCACATGTGTGATAACACTCCTGACCTGATGACATCTACATGCCCATATTCAGTTTTACTCATAGCGCCACCTGCTGGCACCAGGAAGTGTCATGCTGTACTCTGCAACAAACTCCTCCAAAAGATTTAATCAGATCAACACCAAAATCGGTCAGTCTAATAAAAAGGCTTTAGCGATGTTAAATTGCGAAGATCTTGAGTTTTCGTTGAAGGGTGTGTCCGTGGCGGCCTGGCAAATCTCGTGGTCTCGCCATGGATATAAAACTTGTTATAACTCAGCCATAAAATGTCCGATTTGCCTCAAACTTCACATGTTCGATAAGAGTCCTGGCCTGAACCAATCTGAAGGCCTATATTCTATTATAATCACAGCGCCACCTGTTGGCAATAGGAAATGACTTGTACCAAACTCCTCCTAGAGATTTAATGATATCAACATTATATTTGGTCAGTCTGATCTCGAGGCCTTAGAGATGTTAAATTGTGAAGATCTTGAGTTTTCGTTAAAGGGCGTGTCCATGGCGGCCTGACAAAGTTTGATGTTTCGCCATGGACATAAAAGTTGTTATAACTCAGCCATAAAATGTCCGATCTGCTTCAAACTTCACATGTTTGGTAAAAGTCCTGGCCTGAAGACATCTAAAGGCCAATATACAGATATTATTATAGCGCCACCTATTGGCAGCAGGATATATCATATCTTGCACTAACTCACACATACCAAGGTCAATCTGCACCAAACTTCATATGTTTGATCAAAGTGCTGGCCTGAACACATCTAAATGTCAATAATCAGTTATAGGCATAGCGCCACCAGCTGGCAGCAGGAAGTTTGGCACATTTAAGTGACTTTGATCTATTTTTCCTACATTTACTGTATTAAAAGCATACTGCCCACCGTTTGCTGTGTTCCTAAAGCCACCGGTCGGCGGTGAGCCCGTGTGCGAGGGCCCGTTCATCGCTGCTTGCAGCTTTAATTAGGGCCCGAGCCCAAAAGGGCGAAGGCCCTATTGTTCTTCTAAGGATTCTTATTAGGGCCCGAGCACCGATGGTGTGAGGACCCTATTGGATCTGCTCCGTTTATTATTAGGGCCCGAGCACCGATGGTGTGAGGACCCTATTGAATCTGCTCCGTTTATTATTATTATTATTATTATTATTCTTCTTATCCGGAATGAATCGCATTTTTGAGGGCCTAGACATACCCGAAAACTAACGAAACTTCGCACACACATCAGACCTGGCGAAAATGGACGTCTGATATGGGTTGCAGAAGTGGGTGTGGCAAAATGGCTCAATAGCGCCACCTTTACACGTTCCGCGGTGTGCGCATTCAGCTGTGATTATCGTACATGCACAAAAATCGGTACACACATGTAGCACACCAATACCTACAAAAAAGCCTCTTGAGATAAAATCCGAAACCCAACAGGAAGTCGGTTATTATTAATTTTCTCAGCAAAATTTGTGTCATTTTTGCCATTTTCAGGTGTCATACTTGAACGAACTCCTCCTAGAGATTTATTCCGATCAACACCAAATTTGGTGAGTCTAATCTAAAGCCCTTTGTGACGTTAAATTGTGAAGATCTAGAGTTTTCATCGGAGGGCGTGTCCGTGGTGGCCTCGCAAATTTCGATGTTTCGCCATGAAAAAGGAAGTTGCTATAACTTAGGCATAAAATGTCTGATCTGTCCCAAACTTCACATGTGTGATAACACTCCTGACCTGAAGACATCTACATGCCCATATTCAGTTATAGTCATAGCGCCACCTGCAGGCAACAGGGAGTGTCATGCTGTACTCTACAACCAACTCCTCCTAGAGATTTATACAGATCAACTCCAAAATCGGTCAGTCTAATATAAAGGCCTTAGTGATGTTAAATTGTGAAGATCTTGAGTTTTCGGTAAAGGGCGTGTCCGTGGCGGCCTGACAAAGTTTGATGTTTTGCCATGGACATAGAACTAGTTATAACTCAGCCATAAAATGTCCGATTTGCCTCAAACTTCACATGTTCGATAAGAGTCCTGGCCTGAACACATCTGAAAGTCCAATATTCTATTATAATCACAGCGCCACCTGTTGGCAACAGGAAATGACTTGTAGCAAACTCCTCCTAGAGATTTAATGATATCAACATTATATTTGGTCAGTTTGATGTAAAGGCCTTAGAGATGTTAAATTGCGAAGATCTTGAGTTTTCGTTAAAGGTCGTGTCTATGGCGGCCTGACAAAATTTGACGTTTCGCCATGGACATAGAAGTTGTCATAACTCAACCATAAAATGTCCGATCTGCCTCAAACTTCCCAGGTTTGGTAAGAGTCCTGGCCTGAAGACACCTAAAGGCCAATATTCAGATATTATCATAGCGCCACCTGTTGGCAGCAGGATATATCATATATTTCACTAACTCAAACATACCAAGGTCAGTCTGCACAAAACTTCATATGTTTGATAAAAGTGCTGGTTTGAACACATCTGAATGCCAATATTCTCTCATAATCGTAGCGCCACCTGTTGGCAAAAGGAAATTACTTATTTTATACTAAATTAAACATGCAATGTCCAATCTGCATCGAACTTCACATTTGGTAAGAGTCCATGCCTGAAGATATCTTAAGGCCAATATTCAGCTATAATCATAGCACCACCTGTTGGCAACAGGAAATTACTTGTTTTATACTAACTTAAACATCCAATGTCCAATCTGCACCAAACTTTACAGGTTTGTTAAAAGTCCTGGCTCGAACAATATTTTCTCAAAATCATAGCGACACTTGTTGGCAACAGGAAATTATTTGTTTTATACTAACTTAATTATGCAATGTCCAATCTGCGCCAAACTTCATATGTTTGAATAAATTTCTGACCTAAAGACCTTTACATGCCAATATTCAGTTATAGTCATAGTGTAACCAGCTGGCAGCAGGAACTTTGGCACCTAGTAATGAGTTTGTAATTCTTGACTTGGTATTAATCTAATGAAAATAATATTCAGTTGTATGTAGTTGGTACAAAAAGCATGAACACCGTAGGGAATTGAACCCCATCCCAGTAAACCAGGAGTACCATTACCAGTGTCTTTTGCTTTTTGGAACTACACATATGGAAAAGCAAAACCTGCATTAGCAACAACATAAAAGTGGATGTTATGTATACATGAACACATTATTGTAAGAGTAATATTATGGACAGAAGATAAAAATCTAGGAGCATAAATCAGATCAAAGTAAAGTTTAATTAATAGGTAAAAAAAAAAGAAAAAAATATTTTGGATCATTGTATTAAGTGTTATTACATTTCAGTCCATGTTTAAGTGTGATTTTATGCAAAGTTATTATCTGTAACACTGGAACTACAAAGTAATGTTTGTTAGCCATGCAAGGTAATCATTCATGTCATATGTGACTGAAGTGGTTGTATGGCTGAATGCAAACAGTGTTTCATTTAGAATAACTGTTTTATTTTGTTTTCCTAATGTATATAACTATGCTACTAGTGCAAATGTAAATTAATTGTAATAAAACAAAAATGAATAAAAATTAAAAAATTTAAATGTTGTTGCAATGCAGGAAAAGAAACCATTATTTAGAAAGTCATTGTTGTACTTGTAATTTATCCATGTCCTGTCAAAGACATGTGTGTAATTGGTAAAATTTTAATATTTCTACCTTGCAGTGAACACGCACTGCAATACAGCAATATTTGTCTCAGTAGAGATAAAGTATCCACAAGGATTCTCTCTCCACTTCCTTTGCCAAATAAAGCTGAACAACCTATATCAACCTATAACTAATCAGATGTTAAGAGTATTACATATAAAGGAACAAATATGAGTACATGTGTAAAATTTAAATGTGTTGCAAAGCAAGGAAATATACCATATACCATTATTTTAAAGTCACAGGTATACTACAAGTTGTGAAATTTCTTTCTATTTTTTTGTCAAATATGTTTTTAATATGTTATACTTTAAGTTTTTATCTAGCTGTGAACATGCACTGTAATGCAGCAATATATGGCACAAGTAGAGATAAAGTATCCACATTCCCTCTGTATGTGCCAAACAAAGCTGAACAATTACAATCACATTTAGAGCCTACTACTGGTCAGATTCCTGGTTAGAAGTATTACATGTAAAAGAACAAAAAATACCCTCATGGTCACTGAAATATGTTGGAAGTACTATTGATTCTACATTATAATGTGTTGTCTTTACATATACATGATCAATTAATGTGCCCTTTTCTGTTGTGGCTTGTTTGACATGTTGAACAAACCCTCTGTCTGTTATAAACTTGCAGATTGTCGAAGAGTTTAAAATATTATCATTGAAATCGCCAATGACAGCAATTGTATTGCTTAGGGGTTGTAGAAAATCAAGCAATTTGCCTAGGTTTCTTTTAAACAAAGTAATGGGATATGATGGTGGCCGATAAATAGCTGCTATTAATATACCGTGTGTTGTATAGTTGCAAACTAAACATTCTAAATTGACATTTGGTACCTGGATAACATTATATGCCAAACTGTTTGAGGTATACATGCCCACACCACCATGTTGTTGAGCTTGTAATTCAGTTAATGTTGGGTTACTGCTACTGTAAGATAAACTTCGTGGGTGACTATGAAAACTGTAACCATCAATATGTATAGTTTCTAATGAGATATCTGCAGGTAACCATGTTTCAGTAACAGCAATACAGTTAGGTTGCAAACGCTCGGTATGCAAAACTAAATCTGCTAAATGGTGTCTTAAATTTTGCACATTCATCAAAAATATAGTGAATGCTTGTGTATTCACTTCGTGGCATGGTACATTTTTAACAGAAAATTTGGGCATGCTTTGAATTGCATCCTTGATGCTGTCTTTACAATATATAGCCTTCTCTTCAAAGTCTTGAATAATCAAACCAGACAAACTTCTAACACGGCTTAAAGCCACATATGCCTGTCCAGGTGCAAATATCTTTTTAAGGGATACTATTGCCTTATCAACAGTAATTCCTTGTACTTTATGTACAGTACAAGCCCAAGCAAGTTTTAGTGGAAATTGTCGTCGCAATCCCCCTTTGTTGTTAATTTTTTCCTCTTCTGGTTTGATACCAGTAGAACCCATTTCAACTGCTGTAGCATATGCAGAACATTTCCTTCTTTGTGCACCAACCTCATTGTCATCAAATTTGACATACACTGTTTGAGGGAACTTGCTGTCATTGTCAGGAAAAACTATTTGTGTCACTGTGCCACACACCCCATTGACAAGACCATCCACTACATCTACATTTTTACAAAGCATTACACGAGCACCTTTTCCTAAAAGCAGTGTTTCATCTAAACATGTATTATATGTTTTGGCATGATAACCATTTTTCAATTCAAGTTTTCCTGTCTTATTATTATTTCTAAAATCTTGAGCATTGATTTCAACATATTCGGGGCACGTTTTAGATAGTTGCTGAACATTATGTTCATTTACCTGTCTATTAGTTGAAAATATGTGTAAAGCTGAGCTGTCTTCACCGGTTTCACAATTTTTCAGTAAATCAATGTCACTGTTTAGCATTGGGGTCACTTTTGTACGAATTCGTATTCTATTTAGTAACTCTGCGAAAATATTATCTTTTTGTCTAACTATTTTTTTCAATTCCACAACTGAAAATAGACTAGACCATAGGTTAATACCTAGTATGTCATCAATATACAGGGGTTTTCCTTTAACTGGAGGCAACTGAAAAAAATCTCCAACTGCAATGATACTTACATTTCCAAAGGGAGAAAAGTCACCAGTTTGTTTAATCTGTCTTAGCCTACCATGAATATATGCTAATAGGTTGTGATCAACCATAGATATTTCATCTATTATCAAAATCTGCAGATCACTATATTTAGCACGTAAACAATTGAGCTTTTCTTCACCCAGAGGAGTGTATGGTAAGCGAACATCTTTCCCAATGCTAAATGTGTGGTGAATAGTTGTTCCGTGCAAATTATATGCAGCAATCCCTGTAGGGGCAGTTAATAAAACACATGTATTGTCAGGATGACGACACACTGTTGACAGTAATCTCATTGCTTCATATTGAATAGCTTTTATTAAATGGCTTTTTCCTGTCCCTGCACCACCAGTTATAAATATTTGTAATGGATCTGGGTTTTTCCCGTTTATTTTATCTAAGCACCATCGTCGAATCTGATAAAAAATAGATAACTGTGTATCATTCAAAGATCTAATTAAAGATAAACCATCACTTCTACACATTACATTATTTTTCTTTTCCAAGTGTCCATGTTTTGCATTATTTGATGCTAAATCTGGAATATTTTCATCTAGTTCTTCTACTTGCTGTTTTTGGTCTTTCATTTCCTCCACACAAAGTAAGCGCTCTAACTCTTGCTCTGGGCACAGGTCACACCAAACATCTTCTATTAAACCATTACTGTCAATTGTATCTTGGACATTATCTAATTCATCTGCCTCCATTTCAAATTTCTGTCTATTTAAATCAACAACTGACTTGACTGAATGTCTAGAGCCATCACTAAATGTTACATGACCATTCCTATAAAATTGTTCAAATGTTTCACAGTAAGGGGGTTTTAGCTGCATATCTACACGGTATGGTAAAAACAACTGCATAATACTTTGATAAAATAGTTCTGGATTTTTTTCTTCAGAAAAGCGCACATACCGAACAATTGCAGGTTTTGTTCGTGTTCTTTTTGTGATAAAACCACAGTCATTGTTTAATTTAAGTGGACTCCGGGATTTTTCATTTTTACTTAAAACACGAAATTCTGACGCAAATGTTGCCATACACAAATCATTCAAATCATTTGGTCTGTTCTTATAGCGATCTACAATACTAGTCATCCACATGTCTTCTGTGCTAAGGTTGTTTGATGTTGCTTTTCGTTTCAACACATTTAAAGGTAGACTCATTTTAATGATATTGTCTCCTGTTGGCACAAACACAACTTTCCTTGAACACTCCTTCAGATGCATGTTTGTTAACCTATACACAGATTCTTGAGCACACACGTCTCTGTTATGTAAATAAACACTGCCAAGATTTTTCAGTGCCTCTTTTGCACTAACATTTCCCTGTTTACTTGCTTCTCTTTGGGCATTACTTAACAACAATCCTATTTCCCTTTCCGACTTTGATATATAAGAAATTATATAGACCACACAAGCATATGCATCAACAACATACTGGATATCTAAATTTGCATTCCAACATTTTAACAATGGCTTGCTATATTGATTGATCCAAACCTCATTTACCTCTCTTTTCAGCACAACTTGTGTATTTCGAGTAAAGGATTTATATGCAAGCTCAAAAATTGATTGATTTATACCTAAATGTTTAAACAAATGTTCCACGCTATTATAATTACAATTTTCATCTGAAAGAGCTTTCTTGATGTCCGACAAAATCTCACCTGCCTTTTCTTTTTTCATTTTAAAATCTGTCTGACCTTGATTTACACATGCACATTCTTTAGTTATATTATCAGTCTTATCTACATGACACTTACACTGACTTTTTGCATCACTTTTACCACGACATATAAATGTTCGAGCAGATACTGGCCTGGGAAAATTAAAACGACAAATAGTATTTTTCTTTTTACAAGTTTTGGAATGTCGTTTTGAATGCTGTTGCACAGATGTAACAATGTCCAATAATGAGTCATCTTGTGATGGTAGTTCACATGTTACATATTTATCAATAAATTGAATGACCTCTTCATCTGTATTTTTATCAATTACTGGGGCATTCTCAATCCAAAATAGGCAATGGACATGTGGTGAACCACGCTGTTGAAATTCAACACGATAAAAATAATCCTTAATTTTACCTATTGGATGGGATGAAGACATAAGTACCTCCTTTAAAAAACAATGCCACCGAAAATCAAACATTCTCGCTGCGGTGACAGGATTGCGGCGCAATAGCTCACACCTATCTGCCCATTGTAATTCTTCAATTGTCTGTGTTCTACCTTCTTGTTTTAAAATGCTAAAAAGAAGATTGTTCCATCGCATATCTGCGGAAGAAAATGAACAAAACCAAGTAGGCATACCAAGCTGACGAACACTAGCTAATAGGTCACGTTGTGCTGTCTGCCAGAAAGCTGGGGTACCACGAATAGGTTTAAGGAAACGAAACCCATCATCAAATTCTAAAAGTTTCTTTAAAGATTCTTCATTGTTCAATACATTATCATCAATTTTTTTAAATGTAGAGCCACTTTTTCCTTTACGCAATGCTATCGATACATTTGAAACAACTTGTTCTATTTCCGACATGTATTGAGCAAAAAATATGTATTCTACATTTTGTGCAAATCTACCATCAGCATGCAAAATACGATTGTTAAAATATCTTGATAGTGTTAAACGGTTGTCTCGATTTTCATGGTATGTATTACATCCATGTGGAAATAACACTGGAAAGCATTTGGCTTCATTTGCTAAATCAGAAAGCAATTTAACAGGGTTATTCCCCTCTGCTGGCGCCAGATTCAATATATCATCAAAATACTGATCTAGTGCTTCCTGACCAATGTCAACAGGCATGAGACACGTGTCCTGAAACATGCAATGTTGCTGTCTGTCATGCAAAAGCTCATCTTCGTCAACATCAATACCACTTTCTGCATGTCTATCACTTTCCTTTTCTAAAATGTCATTATGTTGTTCTCTACAAAACTCATTTAGCCAAACTTCATTAAACTCTACATCTTTATAATGCAAATTTATCTGTTTCAAACATTTTAATGCTTGTCTTATGTGCATAGTGTCAACAAACTGATATTTATAATGGCCTTTATAAGTTAACTTACGCTTCAGTTTTACAGGCAACAAAGATCCTTCCATACTAGAAAGAGGCAACAAATTAGAAGTTTGCACAATATTTGCAGGTACACATGTTACAGGTCCATGTACTCCATTTTGCCCCCCTTTAGGTAATGCTAACATTTTCATAAACGGAATATTTAATGCAATCAAATGTTGCTCTAAGCTATTCAAACATGACAATTCTGGTGGAATGGGATGAACTTTCAAATTGTTTGTCGCACATTCAGGTGGTATTTCACCTTTGTTTATCTTATAATGACATGTGTAACAAATCCACAACTTGCCTCTAGATGTATTCAGCAACTGACATGGCATTACACAGGTGTTATCACATTTGTGTAAATATTGCTCACTAACACATTTATCAAAAATTGAACCTATTGTTTTTCTGTTATAATAATCCCTATTGCAATTTAATACCTGATGCCGAAAAAGCAATCTTTGGCAAACACAGCACACAAAATCTGGTCCATCTTTTACCAAATCCAAAAAATGCTCCATAACATAATCAAACTGTTCTGCTTTTACTTTAATTTGTTGCCTTTTAAATTGCATACTTCTTTTAACATGTTTCTTATGCTGAGGATTTTCATGATATTTTCTTTTACTAATAGTCTTTACATTCTCTCTGTGCAACTGATTTAAGTTATATTTTCTTTTACTCATTTCTTTTACCTTCTCTTTATGCAATACATTTACTTGATACTTTCTTTTGCTCATGTTTTTTACTTTCTCCTTTTGCAATACATTTTCTTGATACTTTCTTTTGCTCATGTTTTTTACTTTCTCCTTATGCAATGCATTTTCTTGATACTTTCTTTTGCTCATGTTTTTTACTTTCTCCTTATGCAATACATTTTCTTGATACTTCCTTTTGCTCATGTTTTTTACCTTCTCTTTATGCAATACATTTTCTTGATACTTTATTTTGCTCATGTTTTTTACTTTCTCTTTATGCAATACATTTTCTTGATACTTTCTTTTGCTCATGTCTTTCTTCTTCTCTTTATGCAACACATTTTCTTTATACTTTCTCATGCTTATGTTCTTTTTCAGTTCCTGATACAACACATCTTTTTGATACTTACTTTTGCTCATGACCTTTTGCTTTTCTTTATGCAACACATTTTCCTGATATTTAATGTTTTTCTGAAAGGCCAATTTCCTTTTATAATACTTAGATAAACAATAATTGCTTTTTGAAATATTTGCAGTCATCTCTATTTGTGTTTTTGAATTCTTTCTACACATATACTGTGCTTCAGGCAAATTACTCCCTTTGCACAAATCAAAGCAAACATTCTTATCAACATGTTGAATGCAAATTATAGGCTCAAAAGTATTATTTGTACAATGTTTCAAATAAATTCCATTACTTCCAATCTCTGCACTCATGCAACTGTATTTGACCCATTTTCCCCTATTATATATAAATAGATCCACTCCTAAAGCATTTGCTGTACCTTGAAATTCTATGTCTGTAGCACAATATCCAACATATCGCATCTGTGACTTTAAAAGATACTCTGACATTGAAGCAAATTTTTTAGCTACTAACTTCATGTGTTCTTCACTGTGATTTTCCATATACTTCACAACAGCAAGTCTTATCTTGCGATGACTGTTTTCAGAACCACTAATTGCTTGAGCTACTGCTCTAAAAAAACTATTACCATCCATTTCCACTTTATCTGTCTTGCAAACAACACCTAAAGATCCATTAACAGTAGCTCCTTGTATATTTTCTCTTTCAAATTTCAATTTAAATTTATTGCATAATGCTTGAGCAACTTTCGTGGATAGAGGACTATATGTGAATGTCATTTCACTTGCATTTTCTGCAACTTCAACATCAGGATCTGTTACTATTACAGCTGCACAACATGTATGATTTTCAGACCTAAACTGCATATTCTTACTAATAATTTGTTTGTTATTTTCCAAAGTTACAACGTTCTTTTCATTCTCACTGTTTGCTCTAATATTGTACCCCTCAAGGAACGGCATACTGATTTTGCAGTAGCCATAGCAACTGTCTAGTTCAGGCTTATTAACACAAACTACAGTCTCGAAATGGTTTTCATGGCAGTTTTCTAAGTAAATGCTGTGTTTTGACAAACAATTACCATTGCAACTGTATTTTAACCAACGACCATCATAAAATGTATATACATCAATTCCTAAATAATCCGCTGTTGCTTGTATTTCAACTTCTGTTGCCCATCTGTTAACATATCTCATTTTAGATTTGTTAATATACTCGGATACTGAGGAATACTCTCTCCTCAAAACGTTTTGATATTTTTCACCATTCTTTTCCAAATGATGCACAACACCAAGACGTATTTTTCTATGATGCTTTTGTGTGCCACTTACTGCTTGAGAAATGGCTCGGAAGAAACAATTTCCATCAGCCACTATACTGTCATTTTTGCATGGAACTCCTAACAAGCCAACCTGTGTTGATGCTGGAACATTTAGTTTTTCAAAATTCACCTTTAAATGAGCACACAATGTCTGACTAGCATGTTTACAAAAAGGATCAAATATCATGTTTTCAGTTTTTGCATTACTAACAAATTCAACATCTGAATTAACTTCAGTAGCATCGTATCGTTTCAATTTCTTTGAAGCACTGTTACTTACTGAAATTTTACGTTTGGTTGTTGCATCATTATTTGCTGGCAGATCTTTTCCAGAATTCTCATCAAAGGCTATTTTAAATGTCTTGTCTATGTCTTTGCCACTCTCTGCCACTCTGAAATATTTTGTACGTTTCTCATTTTTTATTTTTGATGCATCACACTCTATAGGTTTTCTTGTCGTAATAGTGACACATATACCAGCTATTTCAAAAGCTTTTGGTTTCTCACTAAGCCCTTTAGCTAAAAGCAAGATGTGACTGATCAGATCTTTAAGTGAACAAAAATATACAACAATACTCCTTCCATTTCCATCAACCATGCCAAGAGCACTTCGAGCATGAGAGTCAATCAGTGCATACTGTCCATTTTGAGAAATGATTGCACATGTACTGTCACGCAATGTTAAAAGACAAGTGTCATACTTCGCAAACATTTTTTCCAGTCCAACTGAAAGACTGCTGCAGGCACCGCTCTCAATAATTTCACCATCAACCACATCTGTATCACCACAGACAAAGTCACCATATTCAAACAAAAAACTTTCTCCATCAATAACTGATTCTTTGGGCAAATCAGTAACACACAACAGATTTGACGAATGGCTAATCTTATTACTCTCTCGCAACTCTGTGTACAACTCGTCACCTAAAACAACAACTTTGTCAAGGTCTTTGGTCTGCCATAAGAAAGCACTATCAACTGTATGCTTTGCTACGCTTACTAAACCTATTGCCATACATTGAAGTCCTCCATATTTAAACCGGTCATTCCCCTGATGAAAGGATCCTCTTATACTGTTTTCAAGTCTGTCAATAGTGCTACCCTCAAACTCAGCTACAACTTCAGTGCCTGTATTTACAAATTCAACACCTTTAATTTTAACATCACTGTCTGAAAACACTGTACCACAACCATGATGTTCTTCACCTGTCTTCACAGAAATAGAACTAATTGCATACCACTCAGCATGTAAAGAGTTCTTCAGATTCCTGATATGAATCATTAGATCATTAAGACATGTGTTAAAGACAACCACAGGCGTGCCAACATCAGATGCCAACCCAAACATATTGCGAGTGCCGAAATCAACCACCACAAAATAGTTATTGTGATGAATAATGACACTAACTGCACTGTGAAGATTTAGCAGACACATTCCATCCCTCAACAAATATTCTTGCAGTTTTTCATAAATCACACTCTCCTCTTCTGACAATCCAAAATCTTTGTACACTGGAAGTCCAATTTCTGCATCCCACTTCCTACCAAACACATTGTGCTGTTTAATCAACTTACACAACTCTTTCTGTTTGCATTCTCTTTTCTGATCTGCCTTAACTACACATTGGGCTAATTTACTCCCTTCTACACACATGTCATCAATATCTGTTTGTGTCCATGTACACACAGGAGCAATCCCATGTTTGATTGCAGCCACAACACAACATCCAATCAATGCATCACAGCTTAATGGTGCAGCTCTTACATGTTTCCCAGCAACAACACACATCTGCAATTTTTCAGAACATATACATGCATTAGCATCGTTCTTACTTTTGATGCATCTTTGAGTGCGCCGCATACGAAACCCCTTCTTCCGCGGCATCTACAATAAACAGAAATTATTGAAATTATTACAGCTATACAATAACTAATGGTTGAGATAGGGTAGCTTTTAGTGTACATGTTTTTATTTTATTTTCCCTTACATCTATTGTCAAGTTTAAATTTCTGTACATCAATGCATTTTCTGTTGTAATAATTAAGACTAATGCTGATATAAAACCATCAGTGAATGTGGTAAAATAAAATAATTTTTCCTACATTTATGCACAAGAGATAATCATACTGGCATAATGTCATGTGTATAAATAAACTAATCAAAAAGAAACACCATCTAACATTCTAATTATTTTACTCTAAGCATGTTTCTTAATTTCTAAATAGTATAGCTAAACCTAAAACTAAATGTATTTTTATAATAGTAGTAACTGTAAATGGTCAATTATAATAGGCTAAATCAACAAAAGCAAACAAATAACCAAAAAAAAACATATAATTACTATGATCAAATAAGATGTGTTCCTTGTTTACTAAAATAAAGAAAATAAGAATATAAAATATAAAGAATCATAAAAAAATAGAGAGATATTTTTAACAATAAATTATACAGGCAGGTGTTTATTATAACTATATTACCTCCAAAATTATACATTAATGACTGACATCTATTTTGCAATGCTATCAACAATTAAAGTAACTTACCTTGCGTCCCACTAAGTTCTGTTTTCTTCTACTCAAATTCTCAAAAGGTCTTGTAATATTTATTACCTCGATCCTTTTAATATATGCTGAACTGTAAAAAAAAACAACAACATGACATGACACATACATAATACAAAAAACTTGAACAAAAACAGACTTCTTTCAAAAAAGTTTACTGACCCCACAAAACTACCATAGTAGATATTAACAATAACACAACTATTGCTCAATGACTAACATAAAATAAACATTATTCTTCATTCAAGTTTCCACCCACAATCTACCAGAATGCTCTACTTTATAGTAGCCACAAAAAATCCACACAACAGAAACTCTAAATATTCAACAACTTATTCGTTGCATATAATCAAAACACATCAAATAACACTTATTTTTTACAGTACTTTTAAAGAGGAAGGAATATATAGTATACTATACAATTATACTAAGCTAAATAAAATGTATGCTCAAATGAAACGTGTTCCTCCAACTGATTATCACATTAAATAAAATCGTATTTAGTCTAATAAAGAGGAAACAAAATGTGTCTTTTTATACACATAAAATCACAATACACAGAAATATATTTTATATTACGTTTCAACCTATATATACAGACACATAATTTTTAAACAAAATTACACATAAATGACTAACTGCTAATTTGCAAACAATTTAAATAACCTGCCTTGCTTCCCACCAACTTCTTGTTCTTAAATTCTCAGGGGGTCTTCCAACATGTAGGTCACTCTTGCCTTTTATTATATGCAAAACTGTCAAAAAGAAACAAAATGGCATATTGTTCTCTTTTTTGGTACCTTATATTTATACCCACACAATATGAAAACAGATGATGTTTAACATGATTGAAAAATATATATTAATCAGGTATTTCCCCTAAAATGGTAAAAAACATTATTTTTTATTACTTGTTAAGTAATAATTATTTTTTTTTATGATGCAGACACTAATACAACATTCTTTATGTAGTAAAGCTAAGAACTGCATAAAAAAAAATCTTTTTCATTTACAAATTATATCTGCTGATCATTTTAATTTACAAATTATATCTACAAATCATACACAAAACCAAAAACTACACTGCAGTGAGGAGCTGAGGTTCTAAAACATAACAAAAACAAAACACACACATACACTTACACAAACTGTAACAGAAGGTTTTTTTTTTTGCAAATGTGTAAAATACAAATCAATAATATTTCATACAAGCATAATGCAAAAAAAATTAAGGTAACACTTTCTATGAAGCCCCTATTTATAATACATTATGAGGGTATTTCTAAGGCATTATAATACATTAATAATACATTATAAAAAAACGTATAATATGTTGTATCATCTTATGAGTATTCATAAGAACAGTCTTAATGTATTATAATGTTTTACTTATTTGTGGTTATAGCTATAACCAAAATTAATTTATTTTCACTATTTACTATTCTAACCCATCTCTATAAATGACTTACCAAACCCTACAAAGTGGAACAAAACCTTGTAAACTGTAAAACACATTAATTCTTTACAAAAATAGCATTGTACTCTCAAATGTCATGTTTTATATTATAAACCATTTCCATACAACTATATTTGCTTTCATGATAATTATTCTAAACTTTTGTTATATATTTTAATGCACCTGTTTCTTTAAGGTATCAATTACATTTCTACCAATAAACAGTATTGTTGTTTAATATTTATTATGTTTTTTAAACAAACATAACTAAGCTTCATATCTGCAGAATCTTTTTCAAGAAACTAATTTTACAGGAACATATTATATTACTCTAGAGTACATTTATACCAAACAAAACACTAGAGATGTGTTACCCAAACTGCATTTTGAATAATAGTGCATACAAAAAACAATTTACAACAACTATAGCATTGACTGACATGAAATAAACAGTATTTTTCCTTCAACTAGCCTCTCTACCACCACACACCACAATGCTAGCCACAAAAAATCAACACAACAGAAATCTTCCAATGCCAAACAACTTAACATTAACCACGGCCATTTGCGTATAATGAAAAACACATAAAATACCACTTATTCTCTACAGTGATATTATAGGTTAGAAAAATGACACTGAAAATTACATATTTTTCTGAAAAAAAAAAAAAAATACATAGAAAATATTACACACTTTGACCATTCTAATCACACTAGTGAATAGCAATGTACATAAATAACAGCTGACATTCACTAAAATAAAAACACTACAAATGTAGCTTCTTACCTCTATGTTTGTTGAAAATACAACCTGTTTGTACAATCAAGTTTAAAAAACACAGCACTCATCCTTCCATCCAATAGATTTAAATTCCAAACTCCACACCTTCTCTTCACACCTTGCATCCACAAAACAGCTAAATTTACATTAAACTACTTATTTACATATCACTTCATCACTGTATTACAGTTTATGGTTTAATGCCAATATGTACTGCAGTAAAATTTTCACTCTGCAACCTATATTTCACCACTTTTTTCTAAAATATGCTCTAATATATTCTTGTAATTTTTTCTTTTACACCTTAAGTCCACAGCAATCACAATCAAACACACATCCTGTCTATACAACATGCAAACACACAAAAGAAAATCGTTAAGAGGATTATCTGTCTGCCTCCCTTCTGCAGACATGTGAACGACTCTTAAGGTAAAACTCAAAAGATATCACTTGTTTGGTATAGTCCAAAAGCAACACTTAAAACGTTACATAGATCAATGAAAATTTACATTTTCTTAATGCTGTTACTCTACTTTTATGTGACTTCACATATAGGCTCAATTTTCATACTCTTTTTCTCACAACTCTTTCATTAATTCCATAGTTTTTTTTTTTTTTTTTTTGCATTACATTATACAGTATGCAAAACCAATGAAAGCACAAATTAGTTATTGAAAATACAACCTGTTTGTACAATCAAGTTTAAAAAACACAGCACTCATCCTTCCAACCAATAGATTTAAATTCCAAACTCCACACCTTCTCTTCACACCTTGCATCCACAAAACAGCTACATTTACATTAAACTGCTTATGTTTTAATGCACCTGTTTTATTATCTGCTCTCAATAACATTCCAACCACTAAACAATGCTGCTGTTTAATACTTATGTCTTTCATACAAGCAAAAAGTTTGATATCTGCAAAATGTTTTTACAGGAACTAATATATTCATTTAATAGAAAACATTAAAGTCCCCTACAGTACTTTAATACCAAATAAAAAACTATAGTAATGACTTCTACACTTTATTATTAACATTTTCTTTTAAAAACAATTTGCACATCTTACATTTTAAATGGTAGTGCATACTGAAAATAATTCCCAAAGCCTAGCATAGCAGATATTAACAATAACAAAACTACTGCTCATTGAATGACATAAAATAAACATTATTCTTCTAAGTAGCCACACACAATCCACTAGAATGTTCTACCCTACACCACAATAATAGCAACAACAACAAAAAATCAACACAACAAAAATCTTTCAATTTCCAACTACATAACATTAACCACAAATCTTTCCATATAATCACAACCACAAAAAATAACACTTATTCTCTACAGTACTATTATAGGGTAAAAATATGCCACTTTTGACAATAAAATACTCTTGTCAAATAACAAATAAATGGAAACAATTTCACACTGCTCATTGCAATCGCACTACTGATACTGTACACAAATACCCATGTCAATAAATTATACACTACATTCACTAAAATAAAAGCACACAAAACATATCGCTTCTTACCTCTGCATTTGCTGAAAAGGATTTACCTGTTCGAACAATCAACTTTCTCTGACACACAACAACCATCCTTCCAACCAAGAGATTTAAATTCCAAAACCACACCTCCTCTTCACACCTAGTCTCCCATCCACAAAACAGCTGTATCAATGTATATTACAGTACAACAGTTTTCACTCTAATTCCTAAATTACTTAACAGCAAACTTTTACCATAAAGCAAAGTACAAAACTTTATATTTTTAAACATCCTAACATACTACACAAACAAAAGCATCTTGTTTTATATATATACCACTATAATGCATCAACATTTTATTTTCCTTCTTTCTCCCCCCAAAGTCACCTAACATTAATACAGTACTTATTTCTTGCACTGTGGTCTATATTTACATATCACTTCATCACTGTATTACAGTTTATGGTTTAATGCCAATATATACTAAAGGAAAATTCTCACTCTGCAACCTATATTTCACCACTTTTTTCTACAATATGCTCTAATATATTCTTGTAATTTTTTCTTTTACACCTTAAGTCCACAGCAATCACAATCAAACACACATCCTGTCTATACAACATGCAAACACACAAAAGAAAGTCGTTAAGAGGATTATCTGTCTGCCTCCCTTCTGCAGACATGTGAACGACTCTTAAGGTAAAACTCAAAAGATATCACTTGTTTGGTATAGTCCAAAAGCAAAAATGTTACATAGATCAATGAAAATTTACATTTTCTTAATGCTGTTACTCTACTTTTATGTGACATTTCACATATAGACTCAATTTTCTTGTACTCTTTTTCTCACAACTCATTCATTCCATAGTTTTTTTTTCTTTTTTCTTGGCAATACATTATACAGTATGCAAAACCAATGAAAGCACAAATGAGTTATAAATTATTTTTATAGTGGCTTCTGTTCATTACAACAAAACAGTAAACATCCAAAACACATATCACGTATGTCTACTTCATACCCTCACTTTTACACCTTTTTCTCACTTCTTTAAATAAATAAATTTAATTTAATTTAAATCTATATTACCACTTTAAGCTCCAAACAAAACAAAAAAAACAATGTTCTTACAATGTGTACCTTGAACATCTTTATTTCATAATTGTGAGTCCCACATCTTCTGTGATCAAATCAATAAAATACATTTACTACAAATTGTTAAAAACCCAGAGAAATATGAAGAATATAAAATTAAATCCAACACAAGGAACTAAAATACTGTATTTCCATTGTGCCAAGTTTTCTAAATACCTTACCATGTTTCTTTTTACCCCCTTTGTAATTTTTACCCCCATTTTATATCACAATAATTTATACAATTTTTTTCATACATATGAAACATTCCAACACTTATTTTTATTTGAAAACCGAAAACCTACCACCTCCAACAAAATATATGACAGATTAATATAAGCATATTGTCAAACATCACAAAAGACACATGCAGCGCTAACATTAAACAATTACTTTTATTTGAATAATTCCTGCACACATTTGAAAAATCCCTTTTTCACAAAATATGTACAACAATTACAATATATATATACAATGCTTCTTCCAATGCTTTAAGTTCTTCTACCAACTTAGCACTCTTGACTATTCCATGCTTCACCACCATCCTCTACTTCTGGTTCTAAATGATCTGTTTTTGAAGAAAACTCTTTTAACAACTTTACATGTATCTGAACAATAAACCATACATTGCAAAATATGCACTCCTTATCTGGTGACAAACTTCTAAAAAACCATTAACACTGATATTAATACACGGATTACAAATTCCATAGTTTCACATATCACGTATCTCTTTAACAAACTGCTACTTTTTTTGATACAACTGCACAAAAATCAACACAAACAAAAACAACATTGTCTAAAAATTGCTATCTAACAATATATAAGACCTTTTCAACGTAACATACATAGAACAAAACATTAAAAAATTACTTCAATTACTATTAGCAGCACTTCAAATAACTTAATTTATTCTCACAACTATTCACTATATGTTCTTTGATATATTCTGCACACACATTTGGCTTTTTAGGGATTGTGAATAAACAATGCTCTTCCCACCTTCAATACCATGACGTAAATGTATTATATTTGGTCAGTCTAATCTAAAGGCCTTAGAGATGTTAAATTGCGAAGATCTTGAGTTTTCGTTAAAGGGCGTGTCCGTGGCGGCGAGACAAAGTTTGAAGTTTCGCCATGGACATAGAAGTTGTTATAACTCAGCCATAAAATGTCCGATCTGCCTCAAACTTCACAGGTTTGGTAAGAGTCCTGGCCTAAAGACACCTAAAGGCCAATATTCAGATATTATCATAGCGCCACCTGTTGGCAGCAGGATATATTATATCTTTCACTAACTCAAACATACCAAGGTCAATCTGCACCAAACTTCATATGTTTGATAAAAGTGCTGGCCTGAACACATCTAAATGCCATAATCAATTATAGGCATAGCGCCACCAGCTGGCAGCAGGAAGTTTGGCACAATTAAGTGACTTTGATCTATTTTTCCTACATTTACTGTATTAAAAGCATACTGCCCACCGTTTGCTGTTTAACTAAAGCCACCAGTCGGCGGTGAGCCCGGGTGCGAGGGCCCGTTCATCGCTGCTTGCAGCTTTAATTATTATTAGGGCCCGAGCACCGATGGTGTGAGGACCCTATTGGATCTGCTTCGTTTATTATTATTAGGGGCCAAGCACCGAAGGTGCGAAGGCACCTATTGAAACCGTTAGAATTCTTATTATTATTATTATTCTTCCGCCGCAAGTCTATGGCAGCCCATAGAACCGCTTGCGGGAAAGTTGTATAATTTGGCACACTGATAGAGGACCGTCCCAACATTAACCATAGCAAGTTTGGAGTCTCTAACTCAAACTCTCTAGCGCCACCACTTGTCCAAACTTTCACTTTCTTTTTACTAATAACTTTTGAACCGTAAGCCACAAAATCAAAATTCCAATTTCCTCTGAATCGTTGGGTCATGCCGAGTCGAATGAACACCAAATTTCTAAAATCCTAAGGTTTAGTTTTTTTTCTATAATTTTTTGTTTATAAAACCTACTTTTTCGAACTCGTCCTAGATGGTTTGTCTGATTTACACCAAAATTGGCTCAGATCATCTTCAGACCATGCAGGCAAAAAGTTATGGAATTCAAGTTGATTGGACAAACCGTTCTCGAATAACGCGCTAATTAATTCTACGAAAAGCGTTCAAAAATGGAAGTGAGGCAATATCTCCGGAACGCTTTGGAATATTGAGACCAAACTTGGTGTGTGTTATAACAAGCATGACCTGAGGCTACCTGCAGTGTTTCGTCACAGTGCCACCTAGTGGTCAGGAGATATGAAAAATGGCTATTTTTGCTTATAACTTCTCAGTGGTTTGACCAAAAATCTCAAAACTGGTCTTGTTAGATTCGGAGGAGCATGCCGAGTCGACCCATATCCAATTTTCCCATGTCAGCCATTTTGGGTGTCGGCCATTTTGAATTTAGCTTTAAAATGCTGTATCTTGAGAACGGATTAACGTATCGTTTCGACAATAATTACAAAAATGTTCGGCACCATGCCCTGAATGTACATACCAATTTTGGGGCCAGCGCCACCTTGTGGTCAAACGTTATAACGAAATTTCGAAAAATGCTAATAACTTCTGAAAAAAATGGCTTATTGTAATAAAAGTGATCTCAAAATATTCCTTGGGTCAGGCCGAGAACATTGATACCAATTATGCCAAAATTGGCCTAACTTCCTGTTCGCCATTTTGAAGAATGTAGAAAACCTACTTTTTGGAACTCCTCCTAGACCGTTAGTCGGATTTTCACCAAATTTGACTCGTATCATCTTCAGACCATGCTGACAAAAAGTTATGGATTTCGTGTCGATATTCGAAACCGTTTTTATTTAACGCATCAACGAATTTGCAGGTAAGATGCCAAAGCGCATCGGAAGCTGTATCTCTGCAAAGCTTTGAGATATTTGCACCAAATTTGGTATGTGGCATTAACACCTCACACTGATGACACCACATCAATTTGGTAGCAGCGCCACCTATTGGTCAAGAGTAATGAAGCATTCATTAACTATTAGTTTTAAAATGAACAAAAATGCTAATAACTGTAGATAGCATTAGCCTATTGTAATGAAACTGGTCTCAAAATATTCCTTGGGTCATGCCGACAACATAGATACCAATTATGCCACAGTTGGCCAAACTCCCTGTCCGCCATTTTGAATTATGTTGAAAACCTACTTTTTCGAACTAGTCCTAGACCGTTTGTCCGATTTTCACCAAAATCGAGTCAGATCATCTTCAGACTGTGCTGACAAAACGTTATGGATTTCATGTTGATAGTTGAAACCGTTTTCGTACAGCGCCTCTATAAATTTTAGGCTTGATGTGAAAATGACTCTAAGGCTATATCTTTGGAAAACTTTTACATAATGACACCAAACTTTGTGTGAACGTTTGTCATCTCACACTAAACACACCACATCGATTTGATAACAGCGCCACCTGTTGGTCAAACCTAATAAGCCATTAAATCATATCAGTAGGCGTTCTACATCACTTTTCTGTCGTTTTGACTAAAATCATCCTAAAATGGCTTCTTTTTACTTATTGTTGCAGTTGGTCTGCTGTTCCTGCCATCCTTAGCTCCTCATTTTCCGCTTTGAGTGCTTGGCCCCGTAATTGCTGCTTGCAGCTATATTTAGGGGCCAAGCACCGAAGGTGCGAAGGCACCTATTGAAACCGTTAGAATTCTTATTATTATTATTATTCCGCCGCAAGTCTATGGCAGCCCATAGAACCGCTTGCGGGAAAGTTGTATAATTTGGCACACTGATAGAGGGCCGACTCAACATTAACCATAGCAAGTTTGGAGTCTCTAACTCAAACTCTCTAGCGCCACCACTTGTCCAAACTTTCACTTTCTTTTTGCTAATAACTTTTGAACCGTAAGCCATAAAATCAAAATTCCAATTTTCCCTGAATCCTTGGGTGATGCCGAGTCGAATGAACACCAAATTTCAAAAATCCTAAGGTTTAGTTTTTTTTCTATAATTTTTTGTTTATAAAACCTACTTTTTCGAACTCGTCCTAGACGGTTTGTCTGATTTTCACCAAAATTGGCTCAGATCATCTTCAGACCATGCAGGCAAAAAGTTATGGAATTCAAGTTGATTGGACAAACCGTTCTCGAATAACGCGCTAATTAATTCTACGAAAAGTGCGCAAAAACGGATGTGAGGCCATATCTCCGCAACGGTTTGTCTTATTGAGACCAAACTTGGTGTGTGTTGTAACAAGCATGACCTGAGGCTACCTGCAGTGTTTCGTCACAGTGCCACCTAGTGGTCAGGAGATATGAAAAATGGCTATTTTTGCTTATAACTTCTTAGTGCTTTGGCCAAATATCTAGAAACTGGTCCCGTTAGATTCGGAGGAGCATGCCGAGTCGAACCATATCCAATTTTCCCATGTCAGCCATTTTGGGTGTCGGCCATTTTGAATTTAGCTTTAAAATGCTGTATCTTGAGAACAGATTAACGTATCGTTTCGACCATAATTACAAAAATGTTCGGCACCATGCCCTGAATGTACATACCAATTTTGGGGCCAGCGCCACCTTGTGGTCAAAAGTTATAACGAAATTTCTAAAAATGCTAATAACTTCTGAAAAAAATGGCTTAATGTAATAAAAGTGATCTCAAAATATTCCTTGGGTCTGGCCGAGAACATTGATACCAATTATGCCAAAATTGGCCTAACTTCCTGTTCGCCATTTTGATGAATGTAGAAAACCTACTTTTTCGAACTCCTCCTAGACTGTTAGTCGGATTTTCACCAAATTTGAATCGGATCATCTTCAGACCATGCTGACAAAAAGTTATGGATTTCGTGTCGATATTCGAAACCGTTTTCATTTAACGCATCAACGAATTTGCAGGTAAGATGCCAAAGCGCATCGGAGGCTGTATCTCTGCAAAGCTTTGAGATATTTGCACCAAATTTGGTATGTGGCATTACCACCTCACACTGATTACACCACATCAATTTGGTAGCAGCGCCACCTATTGGTCAAGAGTAATGAAGCATTCATTAACCATTAGTTTTAAAATGAACAAAAATGCTAATAACTGTAGATAGCATTAGCCTATTGTAATGAAACTGGTCTCAAAATATTCCTTGGGTCATGCTGACAACATAGATATCAATTATGCAACAGTTGGCCAAACTCCCTGTCCGCCATTTTGATTTATGTTGAAAACCTACTTTTTCGAACTAGTCCTAGACCGTTTGTCCGATTTTCACCAAAATCGAGTCAGATCATCTTCAGACTGTGCTGACAAAAATTTATGGATTTCATGTTGATAGTTGAAACCGTTTTCGTACAGCGGCTCTACAAATTTTAGGCTTGATGTGAAAATGACTCTAAGGCTATATCTTTAGAAAACTTTGACATAATGACACCAAACTTTGTGTGAACGTTTGTCATCTCACACTAAACACACCACATCGATTTGATAACAGCGCCACCTGTTGGTCAAACCTAATAAGCCATTAAATCACATCAGTAGTCGTTCTACATCATTTTTCTGTCGTTTTGACTAAAATCATCCTAAAATGGCTTCTTTGTACTTATTGTTGCAGTTGGTCTGCTGTTCCTGCCATCCTTAGCTCCTCATTTTCCGCTTTGAGTGCTTGGCCCCGTAATTGCTGCTTGCAGCTATATTTATTATTATTATTATTATTATTATTATTCTCCAAAATGAATCGCATTTTTGAGGGCTTAGACATACCCGAAAACTCATGAAACTTCGCACACACATCAGACCTGGCGAAAATTTACGTCTGATATGGGTTTCAGAAGTGGGTGTGGCAAAATGGCTCGACAGCGCCACCTTTACACGTTCCGCGGTGTGCGCATTCAGCTGTGATTCACGTACATGCACGAAAATCGGTACACACATGTAACACACCAACACCTACAAAAAAGCCTCTTGGAGCAAAATCCGGAACCGAACAGGAAGTCGGTTAATATTAATATTCTCATCAAAATTTGTGTCATTTTTGCCATTTTCTGGCCTTGTATTTTAACGAACTCCTCCTAGAGATTTATTCGGATCAACGCCAAATTTGCTGAGTGTAGTCTAAAGCCCTTTGTGACGTTAAATTGTGAAGATCTAGAGTTTTCATCGGAGGGCGTGTCCGTGGCGGCCTCGCAAATTTCGATGTTTCACCATAAAAAAGGAAGTTGCTATAACTCAGGCATAAAATGTCCGATCTGTCCCAAACTTCACATGTGTGATAACACTCCTGACCTGAAGACATCTACATGCCCATATTCAGTTATATTCATAGCGCCACCTGCTGGCAACAGGAAGTGTCACGCTGTACTCTACAACAAACTCCTCCTAGAGATTTATACAGATCAACACCAAAATCGGTCAGTCTAATAAAAAGGCTTTAGTGATGTTAAATTGCGAAAATCTTGAGTTTTCGTTGAAGGGCGTGTCCGTGGCGGCCTGACAAATTTCGAGGTATCGCCATGGATATAAAACTTGTTATAACTCAGCCATAAAATGTCCGATTTGCCTCAAACTTCACATATTCGATAAGAGTCCTGGCCTGAACACATCTGAAGGCCAATATTCTATTATAATCACAGCGCCACCTGTTGGCAACAGGAAATGACTTGTATCAAACTCCTCCTAGAGATTTAATGATATCAACATTATATTTGGTCAGTCTGATCTAGAGGTCTTACAGATGTTAAATTGCTAAGATCTTGAGTTTTCGTTAAAGGGCGTGTCTGTGGCGGCGTGACAAAGTTTGATGTTTCGCCATAGACATAGAAGTTGTTATAACTCAGCCATAAAATGTCCGATCTGCCTCAAACTTCACAGGTTTGGTAAGAGTCCTGGCCTGAAGACACCTAAAGGCCAATATTCAGATATTATCATAGCGCCACCTGTTGGCAGCAGGATATATCATATCTTTCACTAACTCAAACATACCAAGGCCAATCTGCACCAAACTTCATATGTTTGATGAAAGTGCTGGCCTGAACACATCTACATGCCAATAATCAGTTATAGGCATAGCGCCACCAGCTGGCAGCAGGGAATTTGGCACATTTAAGTGACTTTGACATATTTCTCCTATTTTTACTGTATTAAAAGCATACTATCCACCATTTGCTGTGTTCCTAAAGCCACCGGTCGGCGGTGAGCCCGTGTGCGAGGGCCCGTTCATCGCTGCTTGCAGCTTTAATTATTATTATTATTCTTCTCCAAAATGAATCGCATTTTAGAGGACCTAAACATTCCCGAAAACTCACAAAACTTTGCACACACATCAAACCTGGCGAAAATTTACGTCTGATATGGGGTTCAGAAGTGGGTGTGGCAAAATGGCTCGACAGCGCCACCTTTAGACGTTCAGTGGTGTGCGCTTTCAGCTGTGATTCACGTACATGCACGGAAATCGGTACACACATGTAACACACCAATACCTACAAAAAAGCCTCTTGGAGCAAAATCCGGAACCCAACAGAAAGTCGGTTAATATTAATATTCTCAACAAAATTTGTGTCATTTTTGCCATTTTCAGGCGTCGTAATTGAACGAACTCCTCCTAGAGATTTATTCGGATCAAAGCCAAATTTGGTGAGTCTAATCTAAAGCCCTTTGTGACGTTAAATTGCGAAGATCTAGAGTTTTCATCAGAGGGCGTGTCCGTGGCGGCCTGGCAAATTTCGATGTTTCACCATAAAAAAGGAAGTTGCTATAACTCAGGCATGAAATGTCCGATCTGCCCCAAACTTCACATGTGTGATAACACTCCTGACCTGATGACATCTACATGTCCATATTCAGTTATACTCATAGCGCCACCTGCTGGCAACAGGTAGTGTCATGCTGTACTCTGCAACAAACTCCTCCTAGAAATTTATACAGATCAACACCAAAATCGGTCAGTCTAATATAAAGGCTTTAGTGATGTTAAATTGCGAAGATCTTGAGTTTTCGTTGAAGGGCGTGTCCGTGGCGGCCTGACAAATTTCGAGGTCTCGCCATGGATATAAAACTTGTTATAACTCAGCCATAAAATGTCCGATTTGCCTCAAACTTCACATGTTCGATTAACGTCCTGACCTGAACACATCTGAAAGCCAATATTCTGTTATAATCACAGCGCCACCTGTTGGTAACAGGAAATGACTTGTAGCAAACTCCTCCTACAGATTTAATGATATCAACATTAAATTTGCTCAGTCTGATCTAGAGGCCTTAGAGATGATAAATTGTGAAGATCTTGAGTTTTCGTTAAAGGGCGTGTCCGTGGCGGCGTCACAAAGTTTGATGTTTCGCCATGGACATAGAAGTTGTTATAACTCAGCCATAAAATGTCCGATCTGCCTCAAACTTCACAGGTTTGGTAAGAGTCCTGGCCTGAAGACACCTAAAGGCCAATATTCAGATATTATCATAGCGCCACCTGTTGGCAGCAATATATATAATATCTTCCACTAATTCAAATATACCAAGGTCAATCTGCACTAAACTTCATGTGTTTGATGAAAGTGCTGGCCTGAACACATCTACATGCCAATAATCAGTTATAGGCATAGCACCACCAGCTGGCAGCAGGAAATTTGGCACATTTAAGTGACTTTGAAATATTTCTCCTATTTTTACTGTATTAAAAGCATACTACCCACCATTTGCTGTGTTCCTAAAGCCACCGGTCGGCGGTGAGCCCGTGTGCGAGGGCCCGTTCATCGCTGCTTGCAGCTTTAATTTGTTTTTTTTTTTATTTTTATTTTTATTTTTTTTCAACCGTTGGGGCACTTTTGGGGGCCTTAACATACTCAAAAACTCTTGAAAATTTGCACACACGTCGGAATCTGCCGTCGTCCGGACGCCACAGAGGCTGGGACCCGGGCGTGGTTCAGGGCCTCTACAGCGCCCCCTGGAACACAGTTTGAAAACTTGATGTACTGCGCACACATACTTGCGCGTATTGATATGAAACTCGGTACACATATAGAACTCATCGAGCTGAACAACTTTTGTACTCTATGTCATGGGCTCCACGCAACAGGAAGTGAGATATTTAGGGCTGTTTAAAAAGCGCATGCTCTGGAATTTAACGTACTCCTCCCAGGAATTCCATGGGATTGTCACCAAACTCGGTCAGCATGATCTCAAGACATTGGGGACGCTAAATTGCGAGGAGATTTTTGATATCTTGAACGGTTTGGCCGTGGCAAGGCGACAAAATTATGGCGAGAAATGAGAAACAGGAAGTGTATAATAACTGTTGCACACATTGCCTGATTCTGATGAAACTTCACCAGATTGTTCCTTGTATGATGCCGATTCCATAAATGTGACTATTATGAGTCAAAGTTATAGCGCCACCAACTGGGAGCAGGAAGTGTGTCATTTTCAAAATGCTTTGAAATCAGCCTCTTAATTTTACTTGATTTTCTTCAAACTTCATCAAAATAATGTCAAAACACGGCCGATGAGAATATGTAAAGGGGTCGATGATGAATCAAATGCTGTTGCCATGGCAACGTGTCAAACTTTAAAATTAGATTCCTGTCTTTTCGAAGCAGATAACATGCTTAGAATTTCATGAAACTCAACACACACATCAATATTAATGATAGTTAGACACTGGCAAAAGGTCATAAATGGGCGTGGAGCAGGCACTCTATAGCGCCATCTTTTTACAAAAGTTGGGGGGTTAGTTTTTCCTACAGTCACCAAACTCTGTACATATATTGTTCTCATCAATCTGGACAACTTTCTAAATCAAACTCATTAGCTAAGACCAACAGGAAGCCGGCTATTTTGATTTGAATGTGGATTTTTGGAAAAATCAGGCTGTAAACAAATTCACACTCCTTCTAAGAATAACAAGGTATTCACACCAAACTTTTTTTAACATGAAGAGAAGATTCTGAAGATGTTAAATTGCGAGCGGATTTGGGATATCTTGAACGGTGTTGACGTGGTGATTTTTTTTAAAAACATAACCCTAATTTTTTATATCTTTAAAGTGCAGCATCCAAACTCTTTAAAACTTTTTTCACACAGAGATCTAATCATTATGAGCAAGTGCTGGTAATATCATAATTATTCAAGCTTCTATGAATTAAAGAAAATTAAAAAAAGAAATCAGTAAACTGTTGTCACTGGGCTGACAGTCTGTGTTGACACTAAGAGTGACTGAAGGGGGGAGGGGTGAAAGGGAGAGAGACCAGTGGAACATGCTGTTTTGCTTAAGACCATCTTTGAGGAAGATGCAATTTGCACATTGCACATTGCTGTAGTTTAATCTGCATAAATATGTCTGAACTTTGAGAGTCTGATCTTTGAGAAAATATAAAGGGTCACGAACTCTTTCATTCTTTGTATATTGCAGTTGTTGTTTTTTTATTTATTTTTTACTGAACTGTACCATGAACTTGTCCTATTCAGTCACATAGCAAAAGATTAAGAAAAATACAGCTTTTTAGCATGAGCGATTTATCTTCATTGATAGACATTTATTTTCATAATTAAAATTTTTGATTTAATAAAAAAAAAACACTAACAATTTCAAGACAAACTTTGACAACAAAACAAACTTTGCTGTTATCTGTTCAAAACATCTGAAAATTGTACCATTTTAAGATGAGTTATATTTATATATCGCCCCATTACAATACACAACTTGATTTTTAAAGATATTTTGAAAGAATGAAGCGTTTATTGAGCACTTTATTGTGTATTGTTGTATACCCACATGAACTGTGTTCATGTTCATGTTAATTCACAGTACATACACTATGTTAAAAGATACTAATTTACCTTTAAACAATATATGAGTACTTTTTTAGGTTAATATTAATTAACATTAATAAATGCTATTTAATTATTGTTCATGTTAACAATGTTAACAAATGAAACTGGATGGTAAAGTTGTATATTTAGTGTGTATGTGTCTGTGTGTTGATTTAAAAATGTAACCCTTTCATTTCTGTAAACTTTAAATCCAAACTGGCTGAGGGTTACTGTGAATGCATGTGCCAACTGGGCACCGTTTTCCTAATTGATTCTTAGTTATGTAGCGCTTAAGAGTGATGTCTTATAACAGGAGTCACCTGAAAAGCAATATCCACACACAAATTGAACAGATAGGTAACGATGACATTTAAGCAGAAGTGGTGGACGTAAAGCAAGCAATAATAACATTTTGTTATCGTCATGAATTACATGTTCTTATCATCATCCTCAGAATATTGGGAAAATGTTCCCTATATTGTGAACAACTTTGGGATTATCTTGAACAGTGTTGATGTGGTGATTTATGAAAGTAACAATGAAAAAGATGAAGAGTTGTTTTCATATATCTTTAAATTGCATTATTCTAACTCATCAAAACTTTTTACATATAAAGAACAAGAAATTATTAGGAAATATGTGTAGTTTCAAAATGTTATCATGCTCAGAGGGCCCAAAAACATTAAAAGTGTCATATAAATTTGTCAAATTAAAGCTGTAATACCAGGGATGAACACTAGAGGTCCTCATAAGATAAGGAATCGTTTGACCTCTAATGCTATTTAACTCATTCTCAGTATATAAGAATTACAATAATCCATAGAATCAGTTGATATGTACTGTATTGTCAGTCTACTTTTACATAATTATTTTGTATAGGTGCTTAAAGAGCATTAAAATCTTTTTTTTATCTTTTAAGGAAAAATTATATGATTTAAATACATATATACACTCTCACTGATAGAACAAAAAATCTTATAAGTATGACACTATACTGCTCAGTTCACTTAATTAGAATGAGAAACAAATACAAAAAGGCCAAAAAAATCTACTAAGTAAATATGTATTTATTTTTAATATATTTGTTTATAATTATTTCACATAAAGGCGTCCCTGATGCATCAAATGCTGTTGTCATGGCAAATAAATAAAAATTAAAAATAGATTCAAATATTTGTTTCCTGTGTTTTTGAGGCAAATAGCGTGCTTAGAATTTCATTTTCATTTTTAAATTTTCAATGATTTATTATATATTTAAAGTGCAGCATCCTAACTCTTTGAAACTTTTTTCATACAAATAACTATTCATTCTGATCAAACACAGATCATTTCATAATTATACAAAACTCCACGAATGAAAGAAAATAAAAAAACATCTGATCTCGCTCTGCTCTGCACTTAATGTGTGTGTTTGTGTGGTAAGTGGCTGAGTGTAAAGAGGGGGGATGGGTGGTAAGAGAAAGAGTCAGAGAGGAGGAGAGACAGTTAGGGTTAGTCCAAAGGGTTACTGTGAATGCATGTGCCAACTGGGCACCGTTTTCCTGATGCTATCGGGATGGCGATTGCACAGACGGCGAGGGCCCGGTCATCGCTGCTTGCAGCTTTAATTATTATTATTCTTCTTCTCCGGAATGAATCGCATTTTTGAGGGCCTAAACATACCCGAAAACTCATGAAACTTTGCACACACATCAAACCTGGCGAAAATGGACGTCTGATATGGGTTGCAGAAGTGGGTGTGGCAAAATGGCTCAATAGCGCCACCTTTACACGTTCCGCGGTGTGCGCATTCAGCTGTGATTCACGTACATGCACGCAAATCGGTACACACATGTAACTCACCAATACCTACAAAAAAGCCTCCTGGGACAAAATCCGAAACCCAACAGGAAGTCGGTTATTATTAATTTTCTTAGCAAAATTTGTGTCATTTTTGCCATTTTCAGGCGTCATACTTGAACGAACTCCTCCTAGAGATTTATTCGGATCAACACCAAATTTGATGAGTCTAATCTAAAGCCCTTTGTGACGTTAAATTGCGAAGATCTAGAGTTTTCATCAGAGGGCGTGTCCGTGGCGGCCTCGCAAATTTCGATGTTTCGCCATGAAAAAGGAAGTTGCTATAACTCAGGCATAAAATGCCCGATCTGCCCCAAACTTCACATGTGTGATAACACTCCTGACCTGAAGACATCTACATGCCCATATTCAGTTTTACTCATAGCGCCACCTGCAGGCACCAGGAAGTGTCATGCTGTACTCTGCAACAAATTCCTCCTGGAGATTTAATCAGATCAACACCAAAATCGGTCAGTCTAATAAAAAGGCTTTAGCGATGTTAAATTGCGAAGATCTTGAGTTTTCGTTGAAGGGCGTGTCCGTGGCGGCCTGGCAAATTTCGTGGTCTCGCCATGGATATAAATCTTGTTATAACTCAGCCATAAAATGTCCGATTTGCCTCAAACTTCACATGTTCGATAAGAGTCCTGGCCTGAACCAATCTGAAGGCCTATATTCTATTATAATCACAGCGCCACCTGTTGGCAACAGGAAATGACTTGTACCAAACTCCTCCTAGAGATTTAATGATATCAACACTATATTTGGTCATTCTGATCTAGAGGCCTTAAAGATGTTAAATTGCGAAGATCTTGAGTTTTCGTTAAAGGGGTGTCTGTGGCGGCCTGACAAAGTTTGATGTTTCGCCATGGACATAGAAGTTGTTATAACTCAGCCATAAAATGTCTGATCTGCCTCAAACTTCACAGGTTTGGTAAGAGTCCTGGCCTGAAGACACCTAAAGGCCAATATTCAGATATTATCATAGCGCCACCTGTTGGCAGCAGGATATATCACATCTTTAACTAACTCAAATATACCAAGGTCAATCTGCACCAAACGTCATATGTTTGATGAAAGTGGTGGCCTGAACACATCTAAATGCCAATAATCAGTTATATGCATAGCGCCACCAGCTGGCAGCAGGAAATTTGGCACATTTAAGTGACTTTGACATATTTCTCCTATTTTTACTGTATTAAAAGCATACTACCCACCATTTGCTGTGTTCCTAAAGCCACCGGTCGGCGGTGAGCCCGTGTGCGAGGGCCCGTTCATCGCTGCTTGCAGCTTTAATTAACTGTTTTATTTCGTTGCATCTCTTCTGAAGCTTCTCATATGTCCTGGTTAATCTGGGGTTAACACCAGACGTCAGTGTGTTCTGTATCCGAAAGCTCTCTGATAAAGAACTGACATCAAATAGGAGATAACTAATCTGATATGTTTACGTAGTAGAGTGATATCAGCAATTGCTTATAGGCTATATGTGATTATAATTGCTGTAAAGAGTGTTCACTGGCTAGTTAAATACCAAGACTGCTGTCCATGTGCCAGGTTGTTAAATAATCAGCATAGCTCAGGGTTTCTCGACACTGGCCCTCAAGGTCCACTTTCCTGCAGAGTTTAGCTCCAACCCTTCTGGATCACAGGAAAGTTATAGGCAGGTGAGTAGGTCAAGGTTGGAGCTAAAACCTGCAGGGCCATGGACCTCTAGGGCCTGAGTTGAGAACCCCTAATGTAGCTGTTTAATTAATGGTAGGAATCTATAACTACAAGACAGCGATTAGAGTAAAATAACATGTATCTTTGATGCTTTTAACATACAGAGTTAGGCATGTAGTTTGTCTGTTCATTTATCAAATGTTTCTGTTGTTTTTCATTAAATTATGATGCTTATGAAAGAACGTTTTATTTTGATGTTTTGAAATTCCTGAATTTCAAAAGGAATTATTATTAACAAATTACCTTAAGTTGCAATTGTCAGTTTAATTTAATATCTTCCCGTCTGTTTACTCGGTGTTATTGACATTTTTATGCATTTTGACTCTTGAGATTGTTATTAATTTGTCCCTCATTTTTTGCTTATGTCCCATGTCTTTTGTATACTTTTGCCTCAAGTAATTCTTTATTCCTGTTTCAGTTCTCCACTTGTTTTCTGACATGTGTAAATTATCCTTGGGTTTGAGAATGAATGTTTTATTAAATATAAATATTGCTCTTAAATAGCTGGTGTAAAATGTGTGTTTGGAGGATTATATAGTCTGAAATGTATCTCTCTAATTTTTCAAAGCTCCTTTTATTTGATCACAGATACAGTAATATTTTGTAATATTGCAATTTAAAATAACTTTATATTTTTATGTATTTTAAAATGTAATTGAAATACTGTGATGGCAAAGCTCAATTTGTAGCATATGATGATGATATATGATATTTTGGTGTTTCAAAAGCATTTGCCGGTTAATGTTTTTGTGGATACTTTGATACTTCAGCATTTATAATGAATAGAACGTTATCAAGAATTATAAGTGTTGCTTTCAATCAATTTAATGTGTCCTTGCTGAATTATTACAATCTGTTATATATTTCTAACCCAAAATAATCTACATAATTACAACATTCTTAAAGGAACACTCCACTTGTTTTGGAAATAGGCTCATTCTCCAACTCCCCCCGAAGCAGGCGGAATATTATCAGAAATGAGTTCCCAGCTAGGTTAGCATTTGCACATGTGCTGCGTGGTATTACTGCTCCTGCTTCAGCCTTATTACGGCAGCAAACTTCCTTGACTATTACGCCGGAATGGGAGTGTAGTTCCCAATCTTATCAGCCTAGAAAATTGAAGCTTTGCATTTCCACCGGTCTTAGTACACGATATAACTACAGAAGAGTCAAGTTTTGAATAGGACAAATATCGAAACTCGTTGGTCATTTTTGAACGTGACGCTATTGGTCTAATAGGATTCAATGATCTATGCTAAGCTATGCTAAAAGTGATATCGCCAGAACAGGAGAACGGCTGAATGGATTTCAAAACTGTAAAACTCAACTTATTAACTCGGAGGGAGTTGGAGAATGAGCCTATTTCCAAAAAAAGTGGAGTGTTCCTTTAAGACCTTCCAAACAACTGAAATAAAATGCATAGTTTATAAATTAAATTGTCGCAAGCATTCAGAAAGCAAATCTTGTATGACCAAGTATCAGAATTTTTTTTTTTTCATCAGTCGTGCTGAAAATTCAAATCAAAATCGACCGCTTTTTAAAATCGCAGCTTTACATTTTCCGCCAGTCTTAGTACATGATATAACTACAGAAGAGTCAAGTTTTAAATAGGATATCTTTCAAATATCGAAACTCGTTGGTCATTTTTGAACACGATGCTATTGGTCTAATAGGATTCAATTATCTATGCTAAGCTATGCTAAAAGTGATTTCGACAGAACAGGTGAACGGCTGAATGGATTTCAAAACGGTAAAACTCAACTTATTAACTTGGGGGTTGGAGAATGAGCCTATTTCCAAAAAAAAGTAGAGTGTTCCGTTAATTTTAGACTTCACACCAGTCTCCTGTCCCTACGGTACATTGCGTGAGCTGTGTCTAAGAGATATAATCAGATCTTCGTTTGACAGTCCCTCTTGGGAAGCAGGAGCCAAGTTATCATTCCAAAGTATTTGGGACATTTGTCAAAGCCAGTGTGTATGTACTGTGGCACTGGCCTCAATCAACCCCTTACACTTTTCTCGCTCCCTTGTAAGTGTGTCTACAACAGGAAGTAGCTGTTTCCTTCACGACCCCAAACAAACAAACAGCTCTTCCTAATCACAGAGTTCCCTTGCTGATTAGTATCGTTCCATCAATGTGTGCTGTCTGGTCGATGAAATACCTTATAACTACCTACATAACTTGACTTGAGAAAGTTGGATTTTGGCTACTTTACAACACATCCTGAAAACAGCAAAATATTACTGTTAGCTGATGTCAGTATTGGACGTCAAATTAATGTTGACATTAGACCAACTGACTCAGAATTTTGGTCACCCAAATCCGCAACCGAAATTTAAAGGTTGTATCAGCGATTTCTAGCATGAAACATAAAGTGTCAAATTCAGCTGACCTTTCATCACGATCCGCTCGCTGCCTGCCCCATAAATTGTCTGTGAAAAAAACGCGTCTCTCTGGTCAGCCTAGGGTCCGAGATATGCCAAAAAAACAATCGGCACTACCAACCTTTCCACAGATAAACAAACAGTGTTCCAACCAATCAGCGTCAGGGGTTTGGTGTTGTGGACTTTCGCTCCGCCTCCCTCACATCCCTACACCAGTAGGAAAGTCCACAACACCAAACCCCTGACGCTGATTGGTTGGAACACTGTTTGATTATCTGTGGAATAGTTGATAGCGGCAATTGTTTTTTTGGCATATCTCGGACCCTAGGCTGACCAGAGAGACGCGTTTTTTTCACAGACAATTTATGGGGCAGGCAGCGAGCGGATCGTGAAGAAAGGTCAGCTGAAATTGACACTTTATGTTTTAGGCTAGAAATCGCTGATACAACCTTTAAGCAAATATCAACATCTTATGAAATAGTGTGCCTGCTTTTTAACTAAAGCACATACAATCTATTCAAATATACAGTGCCTTGCAAAAGTATTCATACCCCTTCATTTTTTTCACGTTTTGTTTTGTTGCAGCATTATGTTAAACTGCTTTAAATTAGTTTTTCCCCACATCAATTTACACTCCATACACCATAATAACGACAAAGCAAAAACCAGATTTGCAAATTTTACAAATTTATAAAAAATAAAACACTGAAATAAGTACATTGCATAAGCATTCATACCCTTAACTCAGTACATAGTTGAAGCACCTTTACAGCCTCAAGTCTTTTTGGGTATGATGTGACGAGCTTCCACATCTGCATTTGGCAATTATCTGCCATTCTTTGCCTCACCTTTTCACCTCTCAAGCTCTGTCAGCTTGGATGGGGGCTGGCAGACATTTTCTAGAGTCCTAGTTGTTCCAATTGTCTTCCATTATGGATAATGGAGGCTACATGCTTCTGTGAACCTTCAATGCAGCAGATTTTTTCTGAACTCTTCCCTAGATCATTGCTTTAACGCAAGTCTGTCACTGAGCTCTACAGGCAGTTATCTTGACCTCAGGACTTGGTTTTTGCTCTGATATGCATTTTCAGCTGTTAGACCTTTTCTGAGAGGTGTGTGTCTTTCTAAATCATACTCATTCAAATGAATTAGCCACAGTTTAACTCCACTCAAAGTGTAGTAACATCTAGAAGCAATATGAATGCTCCTGAGCTAAATTTCGAGTGTCCCAGAAAAGGGTATGAATACTTATGCAACGGGATCTTTTCTGTTTTTTATTTTTAATAAATTTGCACATGTTAAAATCCTATTCTTTGCTTTGCCATTATGGAGTAGGGAGTGTAGATTGTTGTGGGAAAAAAGTAATTTAAAGTAGTTTAACATAAGGCAGCAGCAAAACAAAATGTGAAAAAAAATGAAGGGGTATGAATAATATCGCAAGGCACTGTAAGATAGATGTGCTTCAGGCAAACAGTTATTTGAATACATTAGCTCTATGAATGAAGCTTTTTGTAACAATTTAGGTAATTTTTAGCATAAATATGTATAGCTAGATGCCCTATTAGCGTAGCCTGGGTGTCCCCATGCTGCCTTCCGCGCAGCGCGATTTTATTCACGCTGGAAGGTAGCATGGAAACCATGGACCAAATTTTCACCTCAGATAGGGAACCAATCACAGAACGGGGAGGGAGCAGCAAGACGATGACGCCTTCTATGGATCCAGCATGGCAGCAAGTTATCATTCGATGCAGCCGTTCACATGTCGCGCCTAAAAACGCGTGGAAAACGCTAGGCGCGTCGCTTTCTCCTTTCCAAACCGCTCTGTAGCTTGCGCATGGAAAACGCAAGCGCGTCGCTTCCATTATGCGCGCGCATACCGCGCGTCTACATTTGAAATAACGAACTTTAGCGCGCAAAAGACGCGACATGTGAACGGCCCCTTAGATAGTGTTCTAAGTAGTTTAGAACGCAAGTTTATTTTGAAAAAAGAGCAACTTTTGGCGTTAAACCATCGCTCTGTATACGTCATCCGGTATGATTGAAACGATTGGCTATGAGCTACGCACAGGCGCATTTGATAGACATTCGTAGCGCCCAATAAACGGCTCTGGGCATTCGTAAACCACGCCTCAAATACGAGAAAATGAACATGTGGTTCCCAGACCACGAATCATATATCAGTCATAACGTGGTCTGGCGTTAGCCAGGCTACTATTAGCGGCTGATGCCCTATTGATTTGCCACTTTAAGCCGTCCGCCATATTGGAATGTACATGAACACTTGAGAGCAAGTTGTTAATGTATCTGTACTGCAACTAGTTATATTCATATCTGAATATCTATATTTTCAGTAGACTTGCTAAACTAACAAAGCAATACAACAAAGCTGTTTACTAACAAGGCATTTAAAAGGTACTTTAGTTTAAAAATCTGTAATATTGAGTTAATACATATTAAAAACACATTCTTTCCTGTGAAAGGTCCTGTTTCTTCGGGAATTTCCCGGTGATTTTTACATCGATCTGTGCAGGATTGTGGTATCTTCAAATATTCAGTAATTATTATGGTCAATGACATTAAGTTGACCGTTGCAAGATGGCAGACGCGACTTTCTTGGAGCAGTGGAATGAGGCATCTATACATATCTATGATTTTTAGGTTATCCACCTTATTCTATAACGTGGAAGTAAGTCTATGGGCGAGACTTCCGGTTCCTTAGCTACCATAGGCAAAAAACAAGAAGATAAACGTGCAGTAAACGGTAAAACGGTATACACTACAAACCAGTGTGTTCATAATTATGATAATAAAGATGGTAAAATACATAAATTTGCAGTATCAAGCAGCAAAGCAAGCTGTTTTGTATGGTTAAAAACAGTGAACTGTGCAAATGATTCAAACTGAATCGTGAACAATTTCAGAACAATTTTGCAAAGCCGTATGAACGTTTAGATCAAAGGAGAGATTCATTCGCGAATCTTCAATTGCTAGTTTTAAATCTAAACGGCTAAATGAAAACGCACATGACTTGATTGCTGAAATATCAGAGGAAACCATTCTCAGGTCGGCAAACGACAAGCCTAAATGTGAATGTTTATCAGTAGCTAATATTTTAAACTGGGTAGCCTGTTTCACTGAGGTTCGTGCTATATATATATATATATATATATATATATATATATATATAAAATGTCACTAAAGAGTTTGTTGTATGCTTTGCATTTTAAAGATGCGTGAACTATGCCTACATTAAAAAAATGCCTTAATGTGAATTTGCTTTTAATGTTCCACATTATAGGCTAATTTGTTATCATTTTTACAATCAACTAAGCAATCATTTGAAATATTGTCCCAGTGCTAATGTTGATTTATTTCAGTATTTTTAGACACACTAAATAAGCCCTTTGGGGAAATTAGACACGGTTCAGATGTCCCATAATATATGAGGCTCCGACAGTTCAAATCAGTATATGTCTTTAATATATTAGTGTGATTATAAACCAACGCCCCCTAGCGTATAATATTAATATTTAGCTTCATTTAGCAAGATACATTTGTTTAGCTTTTATAGCTTGTTTAACATCATAGTATCTCTTATTGGCAGTAATCATTTATATAACTTTATTTTTTGGCGAAAGTGTCGAAAAAACACAACATGTGGCAGATCTCTAAATAAGAATGTAAAGAATTCCCTCTCTATGTATTAAAATGGCATCTGTGTATGTGTTTTGTGGTCTTTGGAGCACGTACCCATGGTTATAAAGTATGAGGAGCAGCAGGTGTCAGAGGGATACAACATCTGGAATAGATTAAAGACATTTGGGTCAAATAATGTTTTAACACATTTTTATAGACCTTAGGAATGAACATCTATAGGGGGGAAACTGGGCCAAACTTTGTTTAAAACTATTTTCATTGGTGCAATATAGCAGACTATGCTGATAATATTTTGTATGAGATTTAACACATCGCACTCTCAAAAAAAAAAAAAAAAAAAAAAAAAAAGGGAGCGAAGCTGTCCCTGGTGCGGTACCTTTTAGGAACCAAAATGGAGTCTTTAGGTACAAATGTGTACCTTTTAAAAAAGGTACTGCCCCAGTGACAGATTTCAGCTTTATTGTTTTAAATATTATTTTAAATACAGTATTTGCAGCTTCCTCAATAAAACATTTCTGCCAAGCAGTGATCATGAGCCTAGAGCGTGATAACATTTGTTTAACATTATGTACATAATAATAAATGCTACACTATCAAAGATCTTTTGTTTCCACTGTTCCCTGTTTTCATAGATCTGAGCAAAGTGCGTATTTCTTTATCAGAGAAGTACCAGTAGCCTGGATGACTTTACAGTACCAATATAAGCGATTATCAAAAAAGCAATGCAGCTTCTAAAAGACTCTATAGCACAAAAGGCATCAGCTAGTGGAAAACATGTGATCTTTTCCATAGTTGATTATTATTGGATAAAATCATGTTAACATGACCTCCATTGTTCTAGAAGATCTTTTGAGAAGTTGCATGGAACATTTTCGATGGGTTGAGTTGAGGACATTTCATCAGAAGCCAACCCTTTGTTTTCAGTGGTTCACTCAATGGATGCCGTGCTCACTTCTAGAATTTTCTCATTGGATAGTTGAGTTAGGTTTGTATTCTGTGTCAGTTGGATGTCTTTGACTGTCTGAAATATAACTTTAACCTTCACAGGTGGAGAAACAGCGTATTTGAAACAGAATATGTAGAGGTTCTACAGTTATGGAGTGTCTGCCATGGTTTACATTTAACCTTTTTTTAACAATATGCATAACACCTTTTTTTGCCAATCATTATCGTTTAAAACTATTGCTATTGCCTCAGTCATACGAGGCGTTGTCAGCGGTTAGAGGATGAACTTTGATTTGTTATGTTGAGTGGGCTAACTGTATATTATAAAATGATCATGCATGACTTTGCACAAAAAAGATTACACCTTCATGTGTCTTAGTTACCAAATGAAGTTATGTAAAATATCTTAATTTTATGTAAAAGTTTCGTCACTTTATAAGTGACATGGCTCTAGATAAGCAATTGTAGGTGTTTGACATTACTCTGAACTTAATCAGAAAAATTCTAATAATACAAATCTATTTTAAGGCTGAAAAACCCAAAACGATACATTCAGAATTACTGCAATTTTTTCCCTGTAAATATCTCATTTTATTTTGTAAGAAATGTATTAGGAAAGCTGACATAAGTGATATGGTACAGGGTTTTCCCCCACATTTATTTCAAAACTATTTTACAACAGATTCTAACGTTTCACTATTGCTCTTTTATTGTATTGTATCTAGAAATAGTATCTTTGTCATAAACACATTATCCTTCTTTTTTTTTTACCTTTGATTACAATGGGTGGGGGGTGGGGGGGTAAAATGCAAAAAACCCTTCATAAGCACTAGCATCCAGAGTTCCACTGGGTGGCAGTATTCTGTTACTATCACTTCCCAACAGGAATTACTTTTAAATGACAGCACTTACATGACAAACCTGTAATTTTTTCATTTTGTGTAGTTAAATGTGAGCCCCATGCTGTGTTAAATAAATCCTTGGGATGTCAGAAGTTGTTCAATCCTGACTGGTTGTGACTTTTAAAAGCACAAACATTACAGCAATCACAACAATATTGAATCTTTAGATTTGAAGTGATTTTCAACAACACTGTTGTTATTTTTATACAACTAATATGGCACTAAATGCAAGCTCAGGAAAATGGAAATATCCAGTTTACAAATATGATTTTTAATGTTTTTAATACCTGCATTTGTTTGATTCAAAGTACAGCAAAAACTGTAAAATTGTGCACTATTTTTGTATTATTGCTTTCTATTTTAATATATTTTAAAATGTAATTTATTTCTGATTTCAAATCTGTTTTTAAGCATCATACTTCCAGTCATTCAGAAATCATCCTAATACTCTGATTTGCTCAAAAAAATTTTTTTATTATTATTATGTTAAAAACAACAGTCGATTTTTTCAGGTTTCTTTGAAGTTCAGAAAAACAAAATGTATCTTAAATAGAAATCTTTCGTAACATTATAAATGTCTATCAACGCTTTTGATCAGTTTAAAGCATCCTTGCTAAATAAAAGTATTCATTTCTAGAATTTCTTTCCCCCAAAAAAGAAAAGAAAAAGAAAAAATGATACTGACTCTAAGCTTTTGAATGGTATGAATGTACAATGTTACAGCTTTTTAATTAAGATACATCTTTGGATCTTTCTATTCATTAAAGAATTCTGGAAAATATGATTTTAAATAATAATAATAATAATAATAATAATAATAATAATAAATGTTTCTTGAACAGCAAATCAGCATATTAGAATGATTTCTGAAGGATCATGTGACACTGAAGACTGGAGTAATGATGCTAAAAATGTAGCTTTGATCACAGGAATAAATTACATTTAAAAAATATATTCAAATAGAAACCAGGTGTTTTGGACTGTTTTTGCTGTACTTTGGATCAAATAAATGCAGGCTTCTTTAAAAAAACATTTAAAATCTGTTCAAAAATTTTGACTGGTAGTGTAGCTACAGTAGCCTATAAGTAAGTGATATTTTTGCTTATACATGATTACATTGCATGAACCACTGATTTAGTCACAGGGTTTCAGCCCCCTTTGACCGATATTTCACCATGTTAACTGCCATGTTATCTCTCACTATACAATTTCCACATAACTCAACATCTTTTATAGCCACAGACTAAGAACTTCTGTAGAATTATTTAATTGTTATCGCCTATTCTACTCTGTTTACCTAGTTTATCTTATCACGTCTTATCTTACATTTAAGACATACATAAAGATACATTAAATTTATATATTGTTTAGAACATTAAAATGATTGCATAATTCAGTATGCTAATTTCTACCTCGTTGTAAATCTTTCTGTTACAATACATAACCTAGTACATAGTGCATGTGGACACTTAAAGGAGTAGTTCGCTTTCAGAACAGAAATATACAGATAATGTACTTTCCCCCTTGTCATCCAAGATGTTCATGTCTTTCTTTCTTCAGTCGTAAGGAAATAATGTTTTCTGAGGAAAACATTTCAGGATTTTGCTCCATATAATGGACTTCTATGGTGACCGAGTTTGAACTTCCAAAATGCAGCTTCAAATGGCTCTAAACGATCACAGCCGAGGAAAGAAGAGTCTTATCTAGCAAAACGATCATTGATTATTTATTTTCTAAAAACAATTACAATTTATATGCTTTTTAACCTCATATGCTCATCTTGTCTAGCTCTGTGTGTACTCCGTGTAAAGATTAAAAAGTATATAAATTGTAAATGTTTTTAGAAAATAACCAATTGTTTCGCTAGATAAGACCCTTCTTCCTTGGCTGGGATCATTTAGACCCCTTTGAAGCTGCATTTAATCTGCATTTTGGAAGTTCAAATTCGGGGGCACCATACAAGCCCATTATATGTAGAGAAATCCAGAAATGTTTTCCTCAAAAACATAATTTCTTTACGACTGAAGAAAGAAAGACATGAACATCTTGGATGACAAGGGGTGAGTACATTATCTGTAAATTTTTATTCTGAAAGTGAACTACTCATTTAAACTTGAGTAAAAAAAAAACACCCCATTTCAATTGCTAAGATTTAACTTTTAAATATATCGCGTCGGTTTAATTTCGATATATTGATAAACTTTAATTTTTTTTTTAATTAACAATTCGCAACAACACAAATAAAAACATACCCTACACTAAATATACACACGCATACAATATACACACTAAAGCTAGAATGAGTTGCAGTGGTTCGTTTCCCCTGCAGCGCCTCATGGGTAATGTAGTCAATTATGTTGACGCAGACAATGGAAGCGCGCAGAGGTTTTTAAACCGAAAACTACAATGACCATACTTCCCCTCCTACGATTTCCGGTATCTTTGGGAAAAAGTTTCAATGGGGGTGGGAAAAAGAGAGTAATGAAAAAGTATCCGTGTTGTCGTGTACATGAAGTGAAACTAGACGGGGGAAGAGGAGGGCCAGTGCCTTTAGACGTAATAGGGGAAGGTAAGAGATGTTACCTATTAACCAGATGATGCACACGCAGGTAAACCGCATTGGAAAGTTGTTGCAATGCAAATCTCAGCTTTTATAAGTGTTGTACACAAAGGTGTTCGCACACATACAACAATTTATTTTCGTCATATGCTTTCCATCCACAAGCACAGCCAAACGTGTGTTTATTATTGTAGGAAAAAACACTGCATCAATACTTATAATCAAAGTTGTAGCTGCGCTGCGCTGCGCTGCGCTCATCGTGATGCTCCGCATCATCTCTGCACGCTTGCGTTCCGCTTTTTCCCAGTTGCATGCATTCAGTGCTTGTAATAACCACTATAAACCGTACATTTCCCCTTTAGCCTGGCATTAAGTACAGAGAAGATCAGTGAACCTAGAACACATGTGAGAATGTTTGTCTTTAGCTGACTTTCCAGCAACGCTTCTACGAATCTGTATTTGTTTACGGGATTTTCCCAACGGGAAAATATACGGAGACCGAAGCCCCTCGATTTAATTAGCCAAAAAAAATACCCTATGCTTTTCAAATGTATCCCCGCTCCATTTGAAATCCGAGCGACGAGGAGCAGACGCGTCCACTCACAGTGAACATTTCGCATCTCGCATCTACCGCTTGTTTTTTTCTCCATTGTTAGTCCAAATCCAACGGAACCGTTTACGAGAGCCGGTGTCTGATGCTTATCACATGCAAAGACTGATCTCGTCAGCTTGCGTAGCATCGAGGTAGATTTCATCCTGAGAGCAGATCATCTCATTTGTTCTTTGTGGACGAGTCGTTTTGAAGACTTGATCAGCTCGGAGCTCCATCATTCATCACTCATTCATTGCTTCAGTGAAGCTCTAATTTCTCTGGTGTGCCTGAGTGAAAGATTGAGATGGATTGGCGCTTGCAAGGTAGGGTGAAGGACACTTGTTTAGCTATTTAATGGTAAGACATTTCTTTGTTACTCTGTGGGGGTAATGCAGAGCATCTAATTTGACTCGTGTTGGTGTTCTTTTTCAAGGAGGACACAAATGCTGAACGTGCTTTAGAGAAAATATCAGGGTTTTTCAATTTTATAGACACAGAGACTGCAAACCAGAGACCCTCAGTTTGAAATGTTGTGTTTTCTTTATAATAACTGTAAGTAACATACTATAATGCTTAATAGATATTCAGTTAAACAGTTTTTCCATGACATGGATCTTCTGGGGTTCAAAATCCTTAGCCTATACAATTATCATGTGTCAAATCATGTTTAAACTCTTTGGTATAAAAACTAATAGCTCTTAGGAGCTTTTCATATTAAATCTAAATGATTACTTCAGAGAGATGTGTAGATGTTGAAGACTTAAACGGAGAGTGCTTTTTTCAGAGACTGATCTAATATTCCTTTAAATTGCAAATTGTCATTTTAGGTTTGCTTTTGGTTGATGGCACATGAGTGTGTATTGTCTATTCCTTTTTTCTACTTCTGTTAGGACAGCCTGTTTCACACTGCATGCACAAGTAGTGCTTGAGCGTAGCAACGGCGTAACTATAACAGCAGGTTTGTGTCGTGCTCTCACACTGATGGTGAATCTACTGCTACATAATGAAACTGGCTTTATACAGAGAATAAATTGATTTCAGAGTTACTGCATTTAATATTTGTTTTACCGGTAATAATGACCATGCAATATCAAATGGCTATCTGGGTTTTGAAATTTAGATTTATGACCAACTTGTTCTTTGTGAAATCTAAATCATGAGATGGATGGATCACATTTACATCCAAATCTGTTTGGAATGGAACTCAGAACTCCAAATGTATCCTTTTACTGCTTATATCATCTGGCCTTAGTCAGAAAAAGTGAGTCATTGAGTGAGTAGTTTACTTCAGTAGTTTTGTTGCTGCATAAAAGCCTATGTTGTAAAAAAATTGTGTCAATAAATAGTATTAGATAATATAGTATAGTTTGCATTGTGCTCTCACACTGACAGTAAATCTACTGCTGCATAATGAAACTGGCTGTATGCAGAGGATAAAGTGATTTTAGGGTTACTGCATTTAATATTTCTTTTAATAATGACCATGCAATATAAAATGGTAATCTGGGGTACGCCATTGAGGCTTATGATCAACTTGATTTTTGTGAAATCTAATTCATGTGAGGAGGTGGATCACATTTACATTTAAAACTCAAAATGTAGCTTTTCACTGCTTATATCATCTGGACTCAGTCAGAATAAGTGAGTCATTGAGTGAGTAGTCTACTTCAGCAGTTTTGTTGCTGCATAAAAGCCTATGTTGTGAAAGAATGTGTCGATAAATAGTATTAAAGTGCTTTTTCTGCTGATTTTAACATGTCTGGCAAAAAAAATCTCACTTTAGCCAGGTGATGTAGTTATGACATCTACTAGAAAGAGCTAAACAACCAAATCTTGGTTAATATGGATTTTGAAATCAATATGTGACCCTGGACCACAAAACCAGTCTTAAATAGCATGGGTATATTTGTAGCAATAGCCCAAAATATATTGTATGGGTCGAAATTAGGGATGCACTGATCCAACTTTTTCAGTCCCGATACCAATACCGATGCCTGGGCTTTGTATATCTGCCGATACCGATCCGATACCATTGTTGATTTAATAATAAACTGCATACCTTCCACCATGTAGAAGAAACTAAAGGCACCAAACTTTCCTAACTAAACATTACTTTTCTAACTAAGACAAAACAGATGTAATGTATTGAATACTTATTTATTTGTTATTTAAAGAACCATTGTGCATTCAAATCGAAAATAGAATGTAATCAAACTTCTTAAAATAAATTTAAATAAATAAAATGTAGTAGTAGAAACAAAAGTGTATTGGTCAAACATACAATAGTAATCAAACAAGTTACCAAACATTATAAACATATTACGTGCAAAGTCCTGCAAAGTGCTGCGACGGAGGAAGAAGGAGAAAAAAAAAAAACTGGATCGACCCGTGGATCTGTTCATTTTTCCGATCCCCGATCCAGCTATTTTTTCAATATCGGGGCTGATATCCGATCCTAATATCGGATCGGTGCACCCCTAGTCGAAATTAAATTTGTCTTTTATGCCATAAATCATTAGGATATTAAGTAAAGATCATGTTTCATGGGGATATTTTGTAAATTTCCTACCATAAATATATTAAAATTAATTTTTTAGTAATATGCATCGCTAAGAATTTAATTTGGACAACTTTAAAGGCGATTTTTCTCAAATTTTTTTTTTTTTTTTTTTTTTGCACCCTCAGATTCCAGATTTCCAAATAGTTGTATCTTGGCCATATATCGTCCTATCCTAACAAATACAACAATGGAAAGCTTATTTATTCAGCTTTCAGATGATGTATAAATCTTAATTTCAAAAACTTGACCCTTATGACTGGTTTTGTAGTCCAGGGTCACATATGTGCTGCTTTGTAGAGCGTAACGGGACTAATTGTGGTTCCAACCCAATCTCATGAGAAAAACCTAAATATTTTATGAGGTGGTGGTGATTTTGTATGTATTTGTGCATTGTGATTTGCACAGAAAGGTAGTTTTTAAGGAAAAAGTTTAAGGGTAAAATTCCACCCCTAAACCTAACAGTCGGTGGACCATAAGAAGACTGTACAAATAGGATCATACAAATTCATACGAATTAACCACCAGTACGTAAAATTAGTTACGAATTACCATTAAGAGTGTGTTGCACACTTAGCTGCTCTACCACCTAAATACCATCCAATATTGATTGAGTTAGTTTGTGTATAGGAGATCTCATCTCTCTAAATGCAGTTTGCCAGTTATCAGGATTCAGTCACAAGATCTTACTTCAGTGGCAGGAAATGGAGAGTGCTTTTTCTTCAACTCTATGAAACCGAATTTCGTTAGGAAAAAAGGATTGGCATCCTTTCCATGAAGCATGACTCGGTAAAGGTTTGCATGTGCGGTGTAGAAGATGGAATGAGATGAAGTCTGAAGTTTGGTTCGGACCGGCATTTTGGGCTCCTTGGAAAGTGGGCCACAAGTCCCTGGGGTGAGCGAGGCTTTTCTGGGGCAGGCGTGGCAATGACGTACAGGCGGTTCGGAATGGGAACGTACAGCACCGTCCAGTCATTCAGAAGGGAGCCGGCGGTGTAATATGCGGTCCGGAGGTAGGAAATGCAGGTTTCGCTTCATAGCTCCCTCAACGGAGCTCTTCCATTCTGGTTGAGGTCTCAGCTAGAGAGGTAGGCCAACTTCTAGAGTGATTTTATTTGGATTGCATTTGGGTTACAATAGTAGATCGGAAGTTCAGCGTAGTTGCTGTCTTTCCCCGCAATTGGCAAAAGTTTGTGAAATTGAAACTCTCTGTTGACCTCCAGTGCACGATTTCTCTCTCAGCCGTCAGCAGCTGTCTCTGCCCAAAACCTAAACACACGAGCGAGCCTCGACGCGCAGAGGTGGGATGCTATTTAAAGATCACACAAGCGTACCAGCTGCTCCCATTTCCGCGCTACGTAATTGAATCAGTGCATCCAGTTGAAGAACTCGTCCTTAGATTTGAAAGTTCTGTTTATAGAAGAGGACTCTACTTTCTGTCATCCTTTCTTTTCTGTCACACGTGTGTTTGGAGAATCAACCATGCGGTATTCCAGTCGGCTTGATGTAGGACACTAAACCCACTTTTATGTGTGTTAAGCTATTCTTAGGCAGTCAAGTTGTAGGCCTAGTTTTATACATGAGAGGGTGGTGCTGTAGTGTCACTTTTAACTGCGAGCTTTTGGGATGTGTTTGAGCGTGCCATCTGCTCTGATACAATTTCTAGCATTGTTTCATCGTTTCAGTCATTTAAGTGACATCAGAGGTTTTTGGATTGGTCCAACAACTGACTATTTGATCTGTGAAGTTTAATTTATCAAAATGTTTGATTATATATTTATTCTTTTAGGTGTATTTTTGGATGTTTTTAGACAAAATTTTTCATAAAAGCCAACTTTTAAAGCAAGTTGCAGTCTTTGTCTTTGGTCGTTGCGTTTTGCTTTACATCTCATGCTATTTTTGGAGCATCTAACCACGAGTGTTGTTTTTAGGAAAGTTTATTTTAAAAAGTGCCTTGTCTTGTGCATTGTTACAGTCTAATGCCCTCCATCTTGCTGTTTTATCACAATTTTTACTGTGGAAATGTTCTAAGTGTGTGTAAAATATTTAGAATATATTAACTTTCTTTTGAGTTGACACTTCTTTTTCATCTCATCTGTCAACAGAATAATATAATTTGTGATTAATCTCATGATATATGACACATGTTTAGAAATTTGGGAAATTTTACTTTAATTTATTTTAACTTACCTTTTCTTGTAGCCTGACCCCAGTTTGAAAGCTCAAGTCTACTTAAAGGAGAAGTTCCCTTCCAGAACAAAAATGTACAAATAATTTACTCGCCCCCCTTGTCATCCTAGATGTTCATGTCTTTCTTTCCTCAGTCATAAAAAAATTGTTTTTGAGGAAAACATTTCAGGATTTCTCTCCATGTAGTGGACTTCTATGGTACCTGCAAGTTTGAACTTCCAGTTTGAACATGCAGTTTAAATGCAGCTACAAAGGGTTCCAAATCTTATATCCCAGCCTAGGAAGAAGGGTCTTATCTAGCGAAACGATTGGTTATTTAAAAACAAAATACAATTTATATGCTTTTTTTAACCTCAGATGCTTGTCTTGTCTAGCTCTGCGTGAACTCTGTGTATTCCGGTTCAAGACAGTTAGGGTAGGTCAAAAAAAGTCCCATCTTATTTACTCCTCCAACTTCAAAATCATCCTTCATCGCTGTAGAAGTACTAACCCAGTGTTTAGCAAATGAAAATGCTAAGAAAGTCAAAAGCCATTTACAAAAAAAAGGGAAAACGACGATATCGGACAATTTTGAAGTTGGAGGAGAAAATGAGATGACGTTTTTACCCTACTTTTTTGAACTGAAGTACAAGGATGAAGAACTAACCGTGCGTGACCTTTCCAACTTGATTACGTAATGCGTGCATTGCAGAGCTAGTGCAAGATGAGCATTTGTGGTTAAAGTATATACCTTTTTTTGTCGTTAGAAAATGACTGATCGTTTTGCTAGATAAGACCCTTATTCTTTGGCTGGGATCATGTAGAGCCCTTGGAAGCTGCATTGAAACTGCAATTTGGACCTTCAACCCATTAATCCCATTGAAGTCCACTATATGGAGAAAAAACTTTGACATGGGGGTGAGGAAATTATCAGGAAATTTTAATTCAGGAGTGAACTAGTCCTTTAACTAAGCAATCCACTGACTAGTCGATTTAAAAAAACAAAAAAAATTAGTTTTGCACTGCCCTACTTTGGACCTAATGAAGAGCTCTTTTTGCTTGTTTTTGTTTCTGGCTCAAGAGTATTTTTGTTCAGAGTGTGGACTGGCCTTGGCATTCACATATAGGGGTTCTGAAGGAGAGCGAGACGTCAGAGACACGCAGTAGATGCAATAATAGAGTGCACATCTGTTATATTAGTTTTCCTGCTTGGCGACTGCATTTAAGAAACGCTCACCTTTAGTGATGTGCGAGATTAAGTGAAAGGAGCTTGCGAGGTCATGCAACATTTGTCTTAGGAGGTCGCCTAATAATGTTGCTTTTAAATCATTAATGGGTCAACACTTGAACAGTTTGGTACCACACTGATTTTGCCATGTGTAATTTACAGTATGAAGGATTTTAGTTCCCTGAGTGCACATCCTAAATGGTGCACAACCAGGGGATGAGGAGTTAAGCACCTAAAAAAGAAATAGGCCAGTTATATCCTTTTTTCACACTTCATGTCCTGAGGGAGGCTGCGAAGATGGGAGTGTGTGTGACAGGGATTAGCATGCGTTGGGTATCACCGAGTGGCAGGTTCTTGAGGTGAAACTCTCTTTGCATTTGGGAATATGACAACATGCTCACTTTATTATTGTGGCTTTGATGCACACATTCAGGCCATGTTCACATTCATCTCATAAACACCACACACGGATGCTGCATGCATGCATGCATACATTCGGACCTTTTATGGAAGTGCCCTGCACATTGTTCCAGTTTACAGTGTGACTCACTGCTGTTGATGCTTCTGGTCCAGGGGTGTGAGAATGGATTTATCTGAGACGCACACATCTGCTCCCCGTTAAGGCACTGAAGTGTCTCCAATTCATTCTCTCGGCTCCTTTGCCCATCCAGCACATATTCCTAAGCCATTCTCCATCAGCATGAAGCCACAGCAGCATTTCTTCAAATCAAATGTGGGGTAGAATGTGAAATAGCCTGCAATATGCAATGAGAGGTTTCAAACAGTATTTTACTAAAAATACCTGAATGTTAAATTCAGTGAGTGACATTCATTTATCAGTTATTTCTAAAAGTATTGTTTATTTATTTATTTATTTATTGGTGGTGGTTGATTCGCCTATTGGATATATACACTGCCAGTCAAAAGTTTTTCAATGTTTTTTTCTTCTTCTGATCACCAAGCCTACATTTATTTGATTCAAAGTACAGCAAAAACATTTCTAAATATTTGTACTATTTAAAATAACTGCTTTCTATTTAAATAAATGTAATTTGTGATTTCAAAAGCTGAATTTTTAGCATCATTACTCCAGTCACATGATCCTTCAGATTTGCTGCTCAAAAAACATTTATTTTTATTTTCAGAACAGCTGAGTAGATTTTTATTTCAGGTTTCTTTGATGAATAGAAAGTTCAGAAGAACAGCATTTGTCTGGAATAGAAATATTTTGTAACATTATGTCTTTAGCATCACTTTTGATCAATTGCTAAATAAAAGTATTAATTTTGATCACTTCTTTCCAAAAAAAAAAGAAGAAATTACACGGATTTCAAGCTTTTGAATGGTCATAGTGTACAATGTAACAAACGCTTTTTATTTCAGATAAATGCTGATTTTTGGATCTTTCTGTTAATCAAAGAATCCTGAGCAAATGTACTCAACTGTTTTAAATATTGATAATGATAAAAATTAAATAAAAAATGTTTCTTGAACAGCAAATCAGCATATTAGAATGACTTCTGAGCCAGTTATTTTAAATAGTAAAAATATTTCACAATATTATTGCTTTTGCTGTATTTTGGATCAAATAAATTCAGGCTTGGTGAGCAGAAGAGGCTTCTTTTAAAAACATTAAAGCTTCTACTGTTCAAAAACTTTTGACTGGTAGTGTATAGCAGTTGTGGATGCAAATTTTTCCATTTTGGGATACGTTTTGCTCTTCTTTAACACTCGCTAGTTGATCGTTAAAAACGATTTAATAACACTGTCGTTTCAAATCCATAAAGACTCAATATACTTGAGGCATTTAAAATAATTTAAAATGTTTCATTATTCATTTACACAAAAGTGTAAAATTAAGTGTCATTTATTAACCATAAGATGAAAACAATTATTGGTGCATCTGCCACATGCAATATTGGTAAATTGCTGTTTGTAATTCAATTTTGTGTAAAAATCTTGCCAGTTCTGGCTGTTTGATCAAAAAAGGAACCAACAAAGAAATTTAACAAGAATTTGTAACATAATATCTTGTGACGGCTACATGTACTTGTGACATTTTGAATGTATTTTTGTGTGTTTTATTATTAATTTAACAATTTATCATTTAGCAGCCATAACTTCAGCCTTCATTGGCCATGAATGTAGTATTAGTTAGTCGCTATATTTATTCCAATCTTGTGTAAAAGTATTTTTAGTACTAGGCTGGAAGTTTGATCTAAAAATGACTCGTGATAGAAATATCTAAAGTTGCTGTTGATTATATTCTGTGTCTTTCTAGACACTGCAATGAAGAGAGTGCTTTGCATTGTGGAATGCAGTGTCTGAAGTCATGTGATCTGCACATTTAGGCAAATATAGTAGATTAGGTACAGTAGATGTACAGCAAATTAGCATACTGTGCAGAGTATACATACTGGACTGCATACTACAAAAGAAATGGTAAACCAGACTAAAGGTTTTTCTGAATTCTTGTAGTATAAAAGTGGTATAACATGGCTTGAGGAGAATGTCTTGTTCTTGTGGTTTTGAGAGTAATTCGAACTGTTGACTAGACACGGTCAATTTAGATACCTAGGTTTGGAGACCTGAAAGACTGTTACTACTTTATGGCAGTGGCTAGGTTACAACAACATGGGAGGATTGATTATTTCATTTATGCATAGCTTTGGTCAATATTACCCTGTGGTTTCGATACCACAGTCACAACACGCTAACCACTTGGCCCAAAACAAGAATGTAAGGCTTCAGCGACCAACCAACAATAAACCCACCAAGAATTCCTGTACAAGCCAAAATAAATCTGCTTTCAAATCCTTATTGTGACATGCTTCAAAAACACAAATGCAAACAGTGGTTATGAAACTATTAGGTTTGCAAAGATCAATTTCGACATTGTGAAAACGCTGCTTGATTTTCACACGAATGAGTTGAAGTTGCACAGTATTGGTATTCCAGCTGCCTGGTCAATGCATCGTCGCAGCAGTATACCATGTTGTTCTCAGTGAGATTTGCATAAGGGCCAGCGTGGGCTCCCTGCAGACGAGAGCTTTTTATAGTGTGTCCACGTCTGCAACAATAATAGCAATACACCTTTCTCTTGAGAGTCTGTATTTTGCTATATTTGTCTTGTTTTTTTCCAATCATAAAAGAACTGTGTGATAAAAGAACGCTAGATTTGTGATCTACAAGCAGGGGTGACGTAAGAGTTTTTTGCCTTTTAAAACGAGCCACAATTGTGTGTTTAAAACTTCAACTTCTTTGTAAAACCTAAATGACCAAAACAAAAGCAGCTCTTTTGTATGTCCTTTTTAATTTGCTTTGCTTTCTTTACTTTTGTAGTTTGAGTCTAGCGTGTGCTTTAGGTTTGATCATAGTGCTCGAGGAAGTCGCATACACAAGTGACCACGGTTTTAGGATTATTTTGGTGTCTGAAACCTCAAAAATGTGAGGCTGCTGGGGATAATGGTCGTAGCTGAAATAGGCTGCTTAGTTTTAGCACTGCCTGTTTCTCGTGTTTACTGCATTCCTGCCTGCTTAATGTACGGATGCAAATTCTGTAGGCCTCAGCTGACTGTCATGTTTTATAAGGGAGGTATCAGAATCCAGAATTGAGCTTCAGTAAGGTCCAATCACTTTCTTTTAATATTAGCTTTATAACAGGGTTGATTTAATGAATATGTTCCTCGTTTTTCTTAAAGGGATAATTCACCCAAAAATGAAAATTTGATGTTTATCTGCTTACCCCCAATGCATCCAAGATGTAGGTTACTTTGTTTCCTCAGAAAAACACAAACGAAGATTTTTAACGAAAACCGGTGCAGTCTGCCAGCCTTATTATGGACATGGATGGGCACCAAACCTTTAAAAGTAAACAAAAACATGCACAGACAAATCCAAATTACACCCTGTGGCTCGTGATGATACATTGATGTCTTAAGACACGAAACGATCGATTTTTGTGAGAAACTTGAACAGTATTTATATAATTTTTTACCTTTGATACACAGCCACGTCCATCTGTCATGTGCACGAGTTTGGCATCAGTCACGTCACATGAGCACGCGCTCTGTCGTAGAATACGCAAAAGCCGTAAGGGGATATCAGTGAAAAGTCCCGGATGAGTTTGCGCAAACTAATGTAATCTTTTAGCTTTAAATCGGTTTAAACAATCAGGATACGCGCAAGTAATTACCATTTTGAATGGCCGCTATACCCACAATATCTGTGCTCTGTGTAAACAATGAGTGTCGTATACATGCGACAGATCACTTCCGGCGTTTGCGTATTCTACGCCAGAGCGCGTGCTCATGTGACGTGACTGATGCCAAACTTGTGCACATTACAGATGGACGTGGCTGTGTATCAAAGGTAAAAAATGATATAAATACTGTTCAGTTTCTCACAAAAACCGATCGTTTCGTGTCTTAGGACATCAATGTATCATCACGAGCCGCAGGGTGTAATTTGGATTTGTCTGTGCATGTTTTTGTTTACTTTTAAAGGTCTGGTGCCCATCCACGTCCATGATGAGGCTGGCAGACTGCACCGGTTTTCGTTAAAAATCTTCGTTTGTGTTTTTCTGAGGAAACAAAGTAACCTACATCTTGGATGCATTGGGGGTAAGCAGATAAACATCAAATTTTCATTTTTGAGTGAACTATCCCTTTAAGAAACATTGTACAACAGCTGGTAAAGTTTCAGTGGGAGTGCACATATCTCTTACCTCACCTGGGCCCATTAAGTTTTAACAGACAACCTAAAGTGTGTGGTGAGTTTGATGGAGGTTATTGAGAATAAATGGGTGAAATTTAGAGGTTAGGGTCAGCCGATGGCCGATATGTGCTGCCGATTTTTAGGGCCGATATCTTGAAGTTTGCATGCTAAAATGTCACACTAATAATAAGTGGATGCACATCATTTCTCTAATTTATCTAACCGCACACGATCTTCCTATTACAATTATTCTAATTCTTAGTTTTGCATGCTAATATGATGAATGGCTGGTTCATTTTAACAGCTGATCTTCACATCGCTGCACACTTATATAGGCTTAATCACTCGTGCTTTTAAGCCAGATCCATGCTGAAAAAAATAACGTTTACTGACATCTGGACGTGACCGAATAAACTCGCAGTATCTGAGGTGACGGAGATGACGGTGCGGTGCGGGCGCATCAGCTGCAATCATCAAAATATATTTAAAAGGAAGCTGGCGCCACAATCCTGACCACATAACTCAGGTTCAGATTTTAGAAAATGTAGTTAATGTTTACATCATTATTGATTTATCTCATCCACCCGCGACTCACCCACAAGTAATTAGAATGCATTTTTTATTGCCAGACCGGTGGATATAACCATCCTCCATGCATCACTGTCTCCCAGCTATAGGCGAGTAATCGCGAAGCTGCATTGTTTGTGAGAGCCGCCGCCGCGTTCTCCCCACGCACAGAGTGAAATTGTCCAACTCCAATACAGGAAAAATAAAACAGAACTTATAATACTGGGGCTAATATGATAGCAAGCAAGCTGCTGATCGTTTTCGACTACAGTCCTTCAACTTAACTGCAAGCAAACATTTAACCAGCTGTAGCATTATGCCAGTTCACAACGGTTCTATGCTTTTCTTTCACTAAGTGAAAGCAACACTTCCTAGTTTACTAGTAATATATAGTAAATATATGGCCATAGGACAGAATTTAAGCCTTACATTTTATCTCTCAGAAATGTTATTGAATCTTACAAGAGTTTTGGCTTGGGGTCCTTCACAGCAGCGCGTTTTACCGCACCAATAACACGGGGCTGTCCACGGACGTGCCTGACTTTAAATTGGCGCTATTAAACACTGATATCGGCCGATGCCGATATATTAAAAAATGGCAAATATCGGCCCGATATATCGGTCGACCTCTAGTTTCTACATTCGCGAAATAGTCTGAATGAACAATATTTATGTCAAAATAAGACTTTAAATGGCATGAAAACATGATCTGTGGGAGTTTTTAGTTAGTAATTATCTTGGTGAAATTTAAAGTAAATCTGTGTTTGCATATGTCGTGGCTGTTTTTGGATGTAATTTTTTTTATATATTGTGGATTTATTATATTTGATATATTGGTTAAAATGTATTGTTTAATGGATATAAGCTTGCTTAAAAATTATTAAATATTAGCAACTCGTGCTATATTAATAACCGTAAAGGTTATCCATTCATTTATATCCATTTAACTGTCAAGTAATTATCAGCCAGAATTTTAATATTGGTGTATCCTAAATTTTTCTTTGTTTTCATTTTAGTGAAGAAAAATGTAAAAATATGCCTTGATTTTTGTTGGTTTTTACAGTATTTTGATCAGTATTATGGTTTATTCAGATTTATATACATTGTTTATTGGCTTGAAAAAAATAGACAAAAAGCCAAAAATACATAAATGTTGCAGTTTATGCATTATCAGTTTTTTGGGAAAAAGAAATGAATTCTTCAGCCAGATAAATGTGATAAATTTATGTGATAAATTTATCAAAAGTGTCAGGAACGAGCTTTACATTGTTACAAGATATTTGCATTTCAAAGAAATGTTGTTGTTTTTTTCCTTAAAAAACAAAGCGTCACGCCTTCCACACAAATATTAAATGGATAGTTCATCCAAAAATTTAAAATTGTCATACTCACCCTCATGTTGTTCCAAGCCTAAAATAAGACCCATAAGACCCTAATCCATCTTTGATGATATTTATTTTGTGAACACTTTTGTTTTCTTTTTGCTTAAAGTATTTTTGTAGCTTCATGAATTTTGAGGTTGAACCAATGATGTCACATGGACTGTTTTAACAATGTCCTTACTTCATTGCTGTCTATGCAGGGTCAAAAATGTCTCAGATTTCATAAAAAAATATCTTAATTTATATAATAATAATAATTCACAATATAAAACATTTTACCGTATTTTTCATCACTTTACAATGACCACTCTTTACCGACTCTGTCTCTATACATGAAAATTACTGTCCTGTTCCTGTATCTGTTTTATTTTATCGGCATTCTATTGGCACTGACTGTATTTTGTGTCAACTTGGTTTTTCCTTTTAAATACGACACATCGCACAAATGACATTAGCTGAGCTCAGGTAAACATTGTGCAGTCTTCTGCTGTTCTTATCTCTCATTGCGGCGAAGCAGAAGTCGAAGTGCGGTGAGACTGCTGTCTGTCTGCGTTCGCTTTAATCGATCAGTGCCCCTGGAGATATTCATTAGCATTTCTCTCTCTCATTCTCTCTCCCCTACATTCATCCATCCTCTAGTTCTACTGACAGTCCATTACAGTCTGATGTGCCCTGTCTGTTTTTTGTATCCCTCTGTGAGACATTCACTCATTTTATTTGCTTGTGTTATCTATCCTTTCCATCAACGCCTTTCAGATAATTGCCTGTCTTCTGTTTGTGGTCGTTTCTTACTCTGCTCTTCTCATCATTTTGCTTTTTCTCAAGCCTCACTGGTGGTATTTTAATCAAAGCGCTACGTTTTTTTTTTTGTCCTATCAGTTGTGTAACCTGAGGATGTTACACCTGCTATTAAGTTTGTCGGATGAAGTTCTTGCCATTTTAATGGTGTGAGACGTGCGACTAATCAGTGTAAGAACCACCAAATCTCAAAGATTACACTTAAAGTGAAATAACAAGCATTATATGGAGTCTGGTAGTGAAGCTTTCAAGGACGATGAGGGTACTTGAGGATAACACTTTACGGATCGCTCTTATGAACCTGTGATTGCTGCTAGTGAGGATTTGAGACGATGCTTGGCCTCCAAACAAGTGAGTTTTACATTTTCTTTCTATATTACAGGAAACCCCTGGAGATGAGCGAATGCACCCTGTCTGCTGCTCTCAACTATTTGATATAGAAGAACAGAGGCACCACGGACGACCACCCCCTTACAACGCCAATGACCTTCACCATTGTACGTTTGTCTATTAATTCTATATATATATATATATTCTATATATTTTCAAGCTCCCATTGGTGATTCATGAGAGACATGTGTCCTTTTATGCACTCAAGAAGGCTAAACATCCCTTCATTTTTTTTTAAATAATTTATTTGATTGTGATTTTTGTTTTATTTTAATTTTATTGTTTTTTTGTTTGTTTTTTTGGTCACTAAACCTTCACTTAAAAGGATAGTTCAACCAAAAATGAAAATTACCCCCTGATTTAGGGTGCTTTCACATCTGTGGTTCGGTTCATTTGGTCCGGACCAAGGGCAACAAATGATACATTGTAGCATTTTTCTGCCATTTTGGGTCCTTTTCACACCACACTGAATGTTCTGGTCCGAACCAGTTGAACTAACCAAAATACAGTCATGTGACAACATCCACATCACTCGTTGACAGATGTGTCATTGAACGTATTTTCTAAACTGCTAAGCAATGAGAAGATTGCAGTGTTCTTGTGAGTTTTCGAAGGTTGGGACCTACTATGATCATTCAGACCAAATTTCTATGAGTCTCCGCACCTCCTCACAACTCCAAGTTTGTCCGAAAGCTGCCATGGGGCTATGTTGCTAAAGCGCTAACTGTCAACAAATACTAGTTCTCATCCCGTAAAGCACAGCACAGCTGACTACGGCAGCTGGATTAGTCCAAAAAGGTGCAGTACTTTTTGCGATTGGGTCTGTTCGAGTTCGGATCATGTTCTCACCACAAATGAACCGCTTCAGTGTTTGTTTGAAAGCGTACCGAGACCACCTCTTCAAGGAGGTCTTGGTACGCTTCTTTGGTCCGCTTTTGGTGTGCACTCAAATGCGATTTGCTACATTCACACCAGGGAAAACGAACTCTCAACCGAACTAAATGAGGCAGGTGTGAGGCACCCTTAATCATATGAACACAATTGGAGTTAAATTAAAAAAATGTCCTGGCTTTTAAAAAAATCATGATAGCTACTGAGATTTTGACGTCCAGTATAATTCATCCATCAATTATAAAAAGTGCTCCACACGGCCCAGGAGAGTTAATAAGTGCCCTCTTAAATGGTTTGATGTGTTTCTGTAAAAGAAATATCCGTATTTAACGAGAGAGCAAAACAAAACACTGGTCACAAATTAGAAGTACAAAAATATAGCTGCAAGCAGTGATGGTGGGCCCAAGCCATCAGTGCAAAAGCCACCCCGGTGGCATCAGGAAAAAGTGCCCAGCTGGCACATGCATTTATAGTAACCCTCTGGCAGCTTGGATTTAAGGGTTACAGCAATGAAAGGGTTACACTTTAAAATCAAGAGTGTGAAAAACACACATTCACACACACTATATATAACTTTGGTAACACTTTACAAGTTTCATTTAGTTCAATAACTAAAATCTAAGCTTAGACTCGATTCCAGAGAAATCGCAATGCATTTGGAAGACCTCGATCCACAAGTCGGTTTTGCATCAATTTATCATCGCAGCCTTACGGTGCGTTCACACCAGACGCGAATGAAGCGGCAAGCGCGAGTGATTTACATGTTAAGTCAATGCAAAGACGCGAATAGCCATCCTAATAGCATTGAGCGTTTCTATTGATTGCCGTATCGCGCGAGTTCAAAAATCTGAACTTTGGCGAAAATCTGCGCCGCATTAACCAATCAGAAGCTTGCTCTAGTAGTGACGGAGGCAGAAGTCCGAAACAACAATGGAGGACAAAATCACTGTTGCTGTCTGTGGTTACTCGGAGCTGTACGATACATCTTTGTACTTTTATAGAAACAGGAATAAAAAGGATCTTGCTTGGAAGAAAGTGAGTGAAGGGGTCGGACAGTCTGGTAAGTTTTAAAAAACACTCTTTACTCAATTTGACCTACATATATATACATATTGAGACTACAAGCAAATTAAAGTTTACTCGCAAATGAAGCGAGTAAACTTAAATGTTCAAGCGTCCAACTACAAGTCGCGTCCGGTGTGAACGCACCATTACTTACGATACGTCAGCCGCTGGAACGCCACTCTCTCGTGAATGTGCGTGCAACAGTTAGTGAAAGCTAGAGATTACAGTTCATAAAGTTTTAAACAAGGCTATCTTTCTCACCTCAGAAGGCCTTTATTAACCTTCCGGAGCTGTGTGGAGTACTTTTTATCATGTATGGACACAGTTTATTGGTCTTTAAAATCTCAACACCCATTCACTGCCATTATAAAGCTTGGAAGAGCCAGGACTTTTTTTATATATAACTTAAATAAAAAATTTGAGGGATATTTAGTGAATTTATTTCTGACAGAGAATTCTGCCAGTGGTTTGAAACACATTATGCCTAAGGACGCTGCTTACCTGTGTTAAATTGACTGTAATGCTAATGCACCGCCTCTTGTGGCTTATTGCTTTATTAAATCATTTTAATGCCATGTCAACTGTCTGTAATAATTAGTAACGAGTGGTGCTGTAAATGAATGGGCTGCTTATGTAATTATCTGTTTGTTTTGCTTTAATTACAGGATCCATTTATCGTTGTGTCTCAGATTCTGTAATGGAAAATCGAGGTGAGTATTTATTGCCGTACTTTGCCCTGTCTTGATACTAATGATGCTGAATAATTGAGAAGAAATGTTCCATTTGTCGACGCTGTTGATTAAGCTCCAATAACCAAGGTGTGATCTTGACTTACCATGCCACGTCTTGGATTTTAACAGTGTTTATTGTGAAAACCTCAGTTATTACACAATCTAGACTCTGGGATGCAGCCACTGTAGACAAACATTTGTTATTTGTCTGTGGGCGCAGTGTAATAAGGAACAAATATATTTGATTAAAATGGGGTTTTTGCAGAAGTAATTGTTTGATGCTTCCTGTTTGCTGACAAAACGCTGGTAAAGAGCTCTGTGTCATCCTGTTAGGAAGGTCACGAAGGCAGCTCCTTGAGCAGATCCGTGGAGCTTGTTTTCCAGGTCATGTCAGGTTCTGGGTCTAGGTAGAACCAACGAGCTGATTCTCTTCTCTCTGTTCTCTCGTTCTCTCTCTTTGGAAAGGCGCCCGGTGTAGGTGCTGTAACTGGGACAGAGAGAAGCAGGGCTTCGGTTCAATCCTCTGAGTCTCTTTTTTTTTTTTTCCAGTGTAGATGTGTGTGTTCGTACTGTGGTACTGAACTTGGAACGGTTGCAAAGATATCAGAGATGCTGGAATGACTTGAGTTGTGAGATGAATAGGTCAGAGTGCCTTTTGTGATTGTGATCTATTCAGCTTAGATGTACAAATTTTATTTAAACATGTCGGAACCATGTTGCACAGAGCTATTTTTGCTCGTCCCTCTTCCTTTGCGTGCCTTATTGCTTTTGTTTCTTTTTCATGTTGTTGTATCACTGCGGTATTTTTCTCTTGGTGTTTTTGTATTTGTTACCACCGGTTCGTCATTATTATTGCATGGTTTGGGGATTTCATAGCTCGTGCACCACAGAAGAAAGGATTGTTTGTTCTTGGTTCTGTGTTCACTTCATTGAAGCCTCAAACATTTCATTTTTTGTTCAAATAGTTTAAAAGATGTGTTCAGCCTAAGGAGCCTAAGATTATTACAGCTTAAGCCAATTCTGTTTTAATGCCCTATTTTACATAATTTTCCCATCTATAAACTAGAGGTTGAATTAACTACTTCTGCTGCTAGTGCTAGACAGTGCTTCGGGTCTGTCAGCTAAATCGCAGATCACATGAAATTGCGCTTCTTTTACACTACCATTCAAACGTTTGAGGTTGTTTTTGAAAGTATGTTATGCTCACCAAGACAATTTATTTGATCAAAAATATGGTAAAAACTAATATTGTGAATATTTAATTACAATTTAAAATAACTGTTTTCTATTTTAATATATTTAAAATGTAAATTTGTTCCTGTGATGGCAAAGCAGAATTTTCAGCAGCCATTAGTCCTTTTGTCAGTGACGTGATCCTTTAGAAATCATCCTAATATGCTGATTTGCTGTTCAAGAAACCTTTTTTTTATCATTTATTTTTTGCATAAACCCTGATATATTTTCTTCAGGATTCTATGGTGAATAAAATGTTTAAAAGAACGGCATTTATTTTAAATAGAAATTTATTGTAACATTACTGTCAATTTAATAATCAATTTAATGCATCCTTTGATAAGTAATAATAGTAACTTCTTTAAAAGTATCAAACTGACCCTACACCTTATTTTTTTTTAATAATAAAATGTATAATAAATCACATTTTAAATGTGTAGTTCACAAAAAAAATGTCGGCATTTATTCACCCTCATAAACCATCACTTATTTACCCTCAAGACAGAATAGGTTATTTTAAAGAACACTGAGGTCCAAACAACATTACTCGCACTGAGGGTGAGTAAATGATGACTGAATTAGAATTTTTAGTTGAACTATCTCTTTAAAAAGCAGGTGATATGGTATTTTAAAGTGTCCTAATATTCTGTTAGAGTCTGAGTCCCCGTTTAAATGCATCTAAGGTCAGAAAATATAATATTTTGCTCAGAATATATATTTAATATTAGAATAATTTTGCAATGATTTTGAAATAATTTGTTTAAAGCAGTTCTGAGTTTAAGGTCAGTGAACCCCCTCCCTTCCAAAAGCCTACTCTGCTCTGATTGGTCAGCTGGCCAAGTCTGTTGTGATTGGTCTTTCCATATACAATGCATGGGAATTGCGCGCATAGCTAAAGTTTAGCTGCTAAACTGTAAACACTTCACAAAACAACAATGGTGGATATGTTAGCCAAGTGCTAACGTGACTAACAAATGCAACAAGACAGTTTGTAAACCAAAATATGTCTACATCCTTTATTATTAAATGAAGTAATTAGAACAGCGACAGTCTACATAATTGACACATTCTTAGGAAATAGTGGGTTCTAAGCAAATCAGAACTATTTCAGTAAAACAATAATATCGTGGTTTACCTGGAAACCTAAAGCTGCACAGGCATACATCAAATTTTAGCACAAAAACCTCAATATTTTGAGCACTCAATTGAAAATGTAAACATAACGTATTAATCATACTTACAGGTTGTGGTTCAGAGACGTTTGTTGGTCCAAATAAAGAAGGTACGGTTGTATCTTTCATGGACAAGCTTTTACTAAATCCAGTGTTGAACTCACCAACATTAGAGAAACAGTCCTCTGTAAAATGACGAGTATACAACAAACGATTAAAAATACAACAAAGACTGTTTACACCTGAAGAATAGCTACATTACAAACTGCAAAAAAAATATATTTTTCGAAAACCCATATGACCTGCTCTTTAAGTGAACCACGCTGTGCTGTAAACAAAACAACAACAAAAAATATCCGGGGTGCTGCTGTTTTTATTCAATCCACAGTTGAAGTTTTAAATATTTCATCTTGGAGACTAATCCTTAGTCTGTGAATTATTAAACATGGCTGGCAAGAGAACAAATAAAAACTGTTCTAATAAATGTTGAGAGAGCTTGGATACTGATAAGAGTTTTCCTAAACATATATGTCTAATAAATGTAAAATCGTCAGTCATTTAATTATAGAAGCGTGAATTACTTTCCATTTAACTGTGGGTGAAGTCACCCGAATATACACCGGCAGCAATTTATTGCTGTTATTTATTAGTGCACTAATGAAAGTGTACACTTGAACTTTTTTTAACTTTAAGATGTAACAGGAAATTTGATGAAATATAGTGAATTAAAGTTGTGTCATTATCATTTGTACTTCATCTAGCTGCTTTAGAACACAAGAACACGTCTTGTGCAGCTGTATGATTACACATGGTCATGGATGGTGACCAAAGATCTGGAGCATTGTTGATTACAGGAAGGATCTGGTCCATGACTGATGTTTCCCCATCTAAAGGAAGCTTTTATATACACTTCAATGTAATTCATGCCACGGTTTGTTACAGAATTGCTTTGTTATATGCTGCTGAATGAGAAGTTGTGTCAGGCTGTAGGAAATGGGATTAGGAGTGCGATCTGCTGTAGTCAAGTTACACAGCTACACACTTCCACATTCCCGTTCTCTGCTAATGTACTCTGCTGGATAAAATTGCATTCTTGGAATTCCTGTGGATGAAGATTTGGTAAAGTGCAGAGAACAGGAGTCCAGATTCGCTTATAACTGAGTGTATACTAATAGATTGAATGCTTGAGTAAAACAGAAAGCTTGTTTAGGGCAAAGACCTATATTCAGTGTAAGTCCTAAGGACATTTCACCCAAAAATAAATTGTTTACTCACCCTCATGTCATTCCAAACTTGTCTGACTTTCTTTCTCTTGTGAAAAACGGAAAGATAAACATTGAAGGCTTGCTCCTGTGCAGTTTCAGTTAATTGGGGCTGGAGTTTTGAGCTTCACAAAGGACACAAATTTATCATAAAAGTAGTTTCTAAAGTTTACACTAGCCCTCAAGCAAAACTATTTGCTCTAGAACAAATAGATTAATGAGACAAAAGACTGCCCGTTAGATTTACCCAAAACAAATTATATCTGATATTCAAAGGAACCGTATGTTAAATTTATTTCAGTTAATCATAAAATGGTCTCAGCCTCAGACGTCACGCCCACGGAACGTTGGCTAAACGTCTGATGCATATGGTACACTTAACTGGAAACACTTCAGGAATGTCGAAGTCGTCATCTGATTAGTTGAATTTGACCGGATTTCCGGGAGACGCGAGTGTCGCGTTTATTTTCGGTCCGCCGGGAAAACAAAGCGCAGACTGGTTTACTCTGCATTTTGCTAAAATGTGCTTATGCAGACGCCATTGTTGTTATACACATTTGCGACGTTCGCTTCGTTCTACTTCGTTATGTTTCAATGCTGGTTATTTCAATGACTGACTTGTTGCATGCCAGTCTGTTGTTGTGGGAGCATTTCTACGCACAGAAACGTGACGCTGAATGAAACAAACTGTGATTGGTTGTTTGACATATCGATCAAACGGTCTTATAGGCGGGCCTTTGGCCGATGAAAGCTGACATGAATTCCAGACCTTCAGCCGTCAGTCTGAAGGTCTGGCCACGCGAGACTAATCATAAAATGGCCCTGACATGTCACTAGACATTAAGAAATCATGTTCATTTCAAATACTTTGATATTGTCAGGATATTGTATTTAAAAGTGAAAATTGCAGCCCACAACTGATGTTATTGTTGTCATTTTGTGTTTTGGTCTGAGGCGCCACCCTACAGCTATCTACTAATAACAAAGTCGGTAGAGTTTCGTCATCCGGGTTGCCAGCTCTGCTCTAGTTACAGCTGCAGCTACGAACGTGTCGGATAAAACATGTATAACGTTACGAAACCTAAAAGCCTCTTTATGAATCTGAAATACATAGTGACAAAGTCCGAAATAAAACATGGATTTGTATAGGAGATGCCTTTGAAAGATGGAGAAAAATTTGAAGACAGACGCCAATGTTGCTAATTTTCTCCTGGACAGGTAAGATTCATCTATGTTTGGCTAACTTTGCTTCCGTACACAGTGGATTTTCCACGGTCGCCCGTGCTAAATGCGTTCATAAAAAGCTTTATATCGCACCACTAGCAGGGTATGAAAACAATCTATGTTCCGACTGAAATGTGGTATTACAGTACATCTTTACGAAATATTTGGTTAATCGCCATTAAATTTTTGCGATACATAATTACTTCCCAAAACATCTCTCGTGAAGCATAAACATAATTAACAGAAGAAACAAAAATTACCGTGTAGGACTCGTCACTTGCCATTGGAAGCTAATTGTAGCAGCCTACGTTCCTGCTGGATCCTGCAGCTTAGCTGGCAACCTCGAGTCAGGGGGGAGGGGGAGGGGATACATCGTTCTACAGTATTTTGAAAGTGATTGCAGTACCAGCTTTGGCCACAATCATACATACGGTTCCTTTAACAACTATAGAGACATCAGAGCCATCAGAGAACTGGCTGAGGTGAGGCTGCTCTGGGCGGGTTAATGAGTGCTGAAAACATAGACGCAAATTTTCAAATAGACAAACAAAAATCCTATTCAAAGTCTGAACAAGTACATTCTCACCTAAAAAACTCTTAAAACTACATTGCGTGACACAAAATAGTATTATTTATAAAGTTATAGTGGATTTGGGTGTCCACCATGACACTCGCTGTGAGAAATACCACAAGCGGAGTGATACAAACAGTGAAACGGTTGGAGTTCCAATATCATTAGAATACCAAACACCTCTCAGCCTGCTGAATAATTTACTAATAATCGTCTCTTCTAATGGGTTGTTAATGGTTGTAATCAGACCATTGAGTTAAATTGAGCTTGAAAACTGGATCAGTACAAATCAACTGTTTTTACAACTGGATCAATGAATTTGTTCACAGATTTGACCTTTTTTATTTATTTTTTACCTCAAATCTCAATTAGAGATGAGATTTAGTCATCAGGATATGCTCTATCAGTGTTATGCAGAAGGTTCAGGTTGACATAATGATGGATTTTTTTTTTTTTTCTCAGATGAATACTGTCAGCAATATTTGTACATGTTTTATCTTATATCTACTTCATGAACCTCAAAGAGCACATTATATTTGAAGGTCGTCAATATGTTCTTTTTAATGTCAGGGAAATGTCACATCTCATTTAAAATATTCACTAACACAGCCTGTTTGTAGATGTTTTTTGATGATCAGTTCCTCTTGCTTTTATGTTCTCCATAACCACAAAGTCAAATGTCCGCCCGGCTGATACCATCTCTCCCTCCGTTGGCAGAACTTCCCTTTAATTCCTTGCTCTTTTTTTTTTCTTAGCTTTTCATTAGAAGTCATACGCAAGCGCACACACACACACAAACTGTGCACTTTGACCTCTGCTTTAAGGAATGATAGGCATCCGTCGGCGTCTATGCTGATCTGCTTTGCAAGCTCGTTTATAAAGTGGAGGGAGAGAAAGTGGTATGGAGGGAGGGTCCCTAGTGAGAGAGGGAGGGGGGGTGGAGAGAGTTGCAGAAGGAGGAGTGAAGGAAAAAAGAAAGGCAGTTGGCATGAGATCCACTCAAAGAAGAGGGACTGAGAGGAGTTTGGGAACATTGGCTTGGAAGGTAGAAGGAAGCATGAGATCGACGATAGGTGACAGGAACGGGGTCCTTTGAAGCGTAAAGGAAAAGCAGAAGGTTTTGGGGAAACTGAATTGCTGTTGCTGTCCACTGGGGTGCACCTGGGCAGGAGCTACAAACGGAGGCCCTTTGGGGGCTGGAGCATGGGACAGACGTTCCCTCTAGAGACTGAACCTCAAAATTCTCGCGCACACTTGGGTGAGTCAAGAAAAAGCATATGGATGTAGCGTTTTAACTCTTTAAAGCTTTGCAGGCACACTTGAGGCATGAAGGTAGTTTCAAAAGACTTGGAAATTTAGCAAATTTATCATGCTGCAGCATCGCATGTATGCGGTCCTTTTTGTAAAGTGCAGTCCCAAAATGCACTGCAGAATTGTGAGATGAACTTGCAATTCTAAGAAAAAAGCAACCACCTCTATCCCCATTAAAATTCACCTTTATAAGTCAGTTTATATCTCATATAGAAAAGTCAGAATTGCTAAATGCAAACTGACTTTCTGAATTCAGAATTCCGTTAAAAAATCTGAATTGCAAGATATAAAGTCATTATTGCGACATACAGTTGAAGTCAAAAGTTTACATCCCCCTTTCAGAATCTGCAAAATGTTAATTATTTTACCAAAATAAGGAGTCATGCAAAATGCATGTTATTGTTTATTTAGTTCTGACTTAAGTTAAAACAGTTAAACTGCCTGCTGTTCTTCAGAAAAATCCTTCAGGTCTCACAAATTCTTTTGGTTTTCCAGCATTTTTGTGTATTTGAACCTTTCCAACAGTGACTCTATGAATTTGAGATCCATCTTTTCACATTGAGGACAACTGAGGGACTCTTACAGAAGGTTCAAATGCTCACTGATGCTCCAGAAGGAAAAACAAAACATAAAGAGCCGGGGGTTGAAAACATTTGAACAGAATGGAGATGTGTAAATTTTTCCTATTTTGCCTAAATATCATATATCTACATTTAGTACTGCCCTTCAGAGGCTACAGAAGATAGTTACATGTTTCCCAGAAGACAAAATAAGTTAAATTTACTCTGATCTTCAAATTTAAAAAGTTTCCCTCTTATTTTGGTAAAATAATTAACATTTTGCAGATTCTGAAAGGGGGATGTAAACTTTTGACCTCAACTGTACAAACTCGCATTTATCTCACAATTCTGACTTTATAACACGAAACTGCGAGTTACTGAGAACAAATCACCTTTCTTTGTCTCCTCAAATTTGGACTTTATAACTTAGAGTTTATATCTCATTTCTCATCTCGATTTAGAATTGCGTGAAGTCAGAATTGCAAGATACTGACTTGCATTTATTGACCTTTTCTTGAAATTGCAAATTTATATCTCACAATTCTGAGGCAAAAAAGTCAGAATTGCGAGTTTGTATCATGCAATCCTGAGGAAAAAAAAGTCTAAATTGTGAAGTCGCAATTTTTATTCAGTGACGGAAACAGGCTTTCATAACTTTGTACTGCTTGACCATATTTTTTTATTGTATGAATTAATATATTTTATTTGTTGTTTGCATAATGACATTCCACTATAATGTGTTCTTTGAGGTTTGTGAAGTAGATATAAAACAAAAAGTGAAAACAGGAGAGTTGAAATGCGTACTGTTAATGAAAGTAAGTTAACCTAAAAAAAATTAGAATTGGGGCTGTGAAGCTTACAAAAATGACAGAAAGCGATGTCCAATTTATGTACAAATCATTGATTTTTTTTATTTGTTCATTAAAAGCACAATATGTACGATTTTTAAAAATAAAATATCAGAAAAAACTCTAGAATTAGGGCTGTACGATAAATCGCAGATTAATCGCATTAGATTTTGAAAGCAATATTGCACGCGAGAGAGATTTACTACTAATCACAGAACCGGCTTTACTGACGAGATGCGCGTGACAATCGAATGCAATTTATTGTGCAGCCCTAACTAGAATAGTTATGTTTTGCTGACTTGTATGCTTGCATTGCTCCCAAATGTTTCCAAGAATGTTTAGAGAAATCCAGAGAAATAAGAATTTAAGTAGTGAATTTAGGTAGATGCCAGTGACGTCAAACATCTGCGATTTCCGGTTTTATTTTGTAGAAAACATGGATACACTAAGGACGCTTTTTGTTTTGCGTTTTATTAGACAGGTAATGAACACACATTATAATTATAACAGAACTTTTATCACACTCAGATGTATCTAGTATGATAAAACAGTTCTGTTTTACCCCATGGCTTCCACGTTTTTTTCACCCTGCTTCATACTATAGTGACGTTAATAAAACTTCAGTATGTTAGCTCATCCGTGAATATGATTTCTTGCCAAGCCCCGTCGGATTGCATCGGCAGTGGGGATGAAGATGACAACTCCTATGATTCCACACTCAATCATGGCATCATCAAACTATGCCTTTGTTCCTTGTTTGTTTTGAATATGCGCTCTCTAGTGGTGAAAATTACATAATGTACCTTTAAAATTCATTAAACCAGTTCATAAAAACGGTTGTAGTCTGATTACAATGGTTAACAGCCAACTTAAGTAGAAGTTTGTGCTCAGTAAGATTTAATGTTTTTTAAAGAAGTCTTTTATGCTCATTAACACAACAACATGCTAATGGCAAACTCTACTGAACGGTTCCAAGGCAGTTAAGAAACTCTCTTAGAAAGCAGATGTCAATGTAGGCAATAAACGGTGTGGTTTTAGAAGCATTAATCTCAGCAAGCATTACCTCAGCTTGACTTCAGCACAGCAGGAACTGGTTATGACTCAGCAGTGGGTCTCAACTGTGAGTGGAAGGAAACCAGACATGGAGACGAGCGGGAAGGCGGTGGGGGCCTTTGAGTATCTGTGCAGAAATTCTTCAGCATTCTGTCTTTTTTGGTCCTCATTACTGAACCGACATGACATCATTGTGTGTGAAGTCACAGGAGTTGTACCATTTTGTCAGCTGTGATTATGAACTGAGCTGACTGTCATCTGGTGGTTATTCTTTGTTCTTCTCAGTGATATAAATCCTATATTGTTTCTTTTCGATACGAATTTTTGGTGAGGAAAAACTTTGAAAACATGGTTGAAACACAAACTGTTGCATCCATGTTTTTGTTTACTATCTTCTATGCTTTGATTAAGTGCTATTGAGCTGGTGTCAAAATGCCATGTATCTTGCTTTACAGCCGTTCTTCAGCTGTCAGCCTTTGTCTGTTTGTGGAAAAAAGCTTGAAGCCTGATGATCTTTGTACCGTTTCCCCCAGTGCAGGGTGTGAGACGCCACCGATAGTGATGACAAACAAGGAGACAAAGCGCAGCTGACATTCAGTTACTGCACAGAGGAAGCTATCAAGTCTTTACTGTTCCTCAGCCAAACAGCACGGCTAGGTTTCATGTCACAATACAGGCGTCTTTGTTCTCTCAGTGGATTCCACTCGACTTTGTATTTGTTTGCAGTGGTTTCTCCTTGCGGCAAAATGTCAATTCGCTGGAAGCGTCTGAAACTTTTTATCCATACAGCGTGTCCAATTGGAGCTCGACCTCGAACAAAAACAGGTCGAAATAGAGATGTCACAATGTTATCCAACAACAAATAATTTAAATTTTATATTATTATGTAGTATTTTAAAGGTATTTATTAAAAGTATATAATAGTAAGTAATATATGCAGTATATATTCACTGCCAATCAAAAGTTGGGGATCAGTAAGATTTAAAAAAAAAATTTAAGTATTTTCTGCTCATCAAGGCTGTGTTTTTGATTTAAAATTACAGAAAAAACAGTAATATTGTGAAATATTATTGCAATTTAAAAGTGTTTTTTTTATTTTAATATATTTTAAAATATAATTTATTCCTGTGATAAAAAGCTGAATTGTCAGCATCATTACTCCAGTCTTCAATGTCAAATGATTTATTATCAATGTTGAAAACGGCAAACAATACTTTTTTCAGGATTCTTTGATGAAAAGTTAAAAAGAATCGCATTTATTCAAAATATAAATCTTTTCAAAAAATGTCTGACTCAAAAAAAAGTCTTTGCTCTCACTTTATATATTTTGTTTGTATTGTTACAAAATATATCTATTTTTAATGAATGCTGTTCTTTTTACCTTTTTTTTTTTTTTATAATCCTGAAAAAAGTACCACAGGTTCCAGCTAAATATTAAGCAGAACAACTGTTTTCAACATTGATAATAAATCCACACATTAGAATGATTTCTGAAGGATTATTGAAGGCTGTAGTAATGATGCTGAAAATTCAGCTTTGCATCACAGGAATAAATTACGGTTTAAAAATGCATTCACATAGAAAACAGTTATTTTACATAGAAATAATATTTCACAATATTACTTTTTTTTTTTTTTTTTTTTCTGGATTTTTGATCAAATAAATGCCGCCTAAATGAGCATAAAAAACTGTTAAAAACATTAATCTAATTGTACCGCAGTGTATTTTAAATATTGTAATATTTTTATATATAAATATATAAATATATATATATATATATATATATATATATATATATATATATATATATATATATATAATATAAATTCTTAAATGTATAATTCAGGTTATTTATTAGCTGTTGAACAGGAAAACCTTTTGAAAAGTTTGGTATTTTCTAGTGCTGGGCAATGATTAGTTGCAATTAATCATGATTAATCACATCCAAAATAACATTTGTGTACATAATAAATATAACCAGCACACACACATAATTTATGTAATTATACGAATACACATACATTCATGTATATATTTAAGAAAAATGTTGTTTATATATTAAATATATTTATATATAATATAAATTATATTAATATAAACATATACATGTAAATATTTTCAAAATATATGCTGTATGTCAGTGTATTTATATATACGTAATGAATATACACAGTACACACGCCTATATTATATCAACAAAACCTTTTATTTTTGATGCGATTAATCGCGATTATTAATTGCCCAGCGCTAGTATTTTCTGTTCATGCTCTATAACACAACACTACTACAGCCATACATAGTTAGTTAGTCGTCTTTGGCCATTGCATTATGTCTCGTGGTATTTTAAGCATCTCGACTCCAGTGTTATGTTTAATATGTCGTTTCAAGTTAAAAATAGTTCAGCTTTTTACAACTCATGCATTCTGCTTCTTTGGTGAGCTGCGTTTGTGTTCTTGAATTAGTTTGCTCTGTTTGTGATCGCAAGAGTACATCTTATGTAAAAGCCCCTTAAGAATCACATCTGATATTCTCACATTCAATATGTCAACTAGTGATACAAGCCGCCGATTTGGTGTATGATTTTCCTAATAAGCTTTTTTTTTGATCATTCGAAGTGCTGATTTAAGAACTATATGTTAAATAAGTCAGAACAATCAAGGCTGTCTGGAGTGAGAGACTGTAGTTATTTGTGCATAATACAGCAATGCATAAGGGGGTGGTGTGTAGCGGCAGGGCAGTGATTGACTCTTCATGGTTTCTCCCTGCGGAGACAGACTGTTACATAATGAAACAAGCTGCTCCAGGCTGAATGCCGGCCTTATTTTCGACAACACAACTCTCTACACACCTCCTCCTCTCATCTGCTTAGCATACACCTCAAGCCTCTGGCTATGGAGTTCCATATACAAATGCACACATTTACTCATGCTTGGGAATATATTTAAAGTCGACTAGTTGGTTGGTAGGGTTACTTGAAAGTCAACTAATTTGTCATAAGGATCGGTTAATACATAAGATGTGTTAAAACAATGTAACAGAATGCAGGGGACTTTGTAAAAACAGTGTGAGACGCTCTTTGGAAGACAATTGGATTCTGTTTTGAGGTAATGTGCTGGGGCCGTATAAAATGGTTTTGAGTTCGTGCTGTTCTGCTTAAGTGCTTGATTGTTTCAGTCTGGTTAGGTAATGTAGCTGAGAGGTGCTTCAAATCACTGGGCCAATAGAGGGAAAGCCGAATTCATTATAGTGGATGAAGCAGTCAGTGCCACATCCTTTGAGAAACAGTTGAACGTCTTTCGAAAGTACTGGGATCATTCTGTGGGAAGAACTGGAGTGTGTCCAGATTTGGCTTTATTTGGTGTGTTATTGGGCTGCTATTGGCAGCTACCTCATGCAACGATTCTTACCTCAATACATTTTCGCAGGACCTGTTTTTAGATTTTAGCAGAGTGCAAGATTATAACACCTGTTTCTTACAAAATGAATAATTTCCCATATTTCTTGTTGTCTTTTTCAGTGTTGTGATGCTTTATTTTATTGGTTTATATATATTTGTAATGGTTTATTTTCTTTATTTTATATATTTTTAATTGTTTATTTTATTTTATTTCGTATATTTTTTTGTTTATTTTATTTTATTGTTGATTTAGTTTATTTTCTTATTTTATTTTGTTTATTGTATTTTGTTGGTTGTTTTATTTTTAATTTCATTTTTTTGTTTTTTATTTTATTCTTTATTTTTATTTTATTGCTTTTTTATTTTATTTTTAATTTAATTTTATTATTTTATTTTATTACTATATTGAATTTGTATTTTGTTTATTGTTATATTTTTTGTATTGTTTATTTTATGTAAATTTTGTATTGTTTATTTTGTTTCCTTTTTTATTGAATTTATTTCATTTTATTTTGTTCATTTTCTTTTTTTCATTTTATCTTGTTTAGTGTATTTTGTTTAGTATATTTTGTTGTTTATTTTTAATGTTTTATTTCATTTTGATTTGTCTTTTCATTTTTTTAAAGTTTTTCCATTTAATTTTGTTTATTGTATTTTTATTTTATTGCTTATTTTATTGTTAATTTAATTCAATTTAATTTAGTTTAATTTAATTTGTTTATTTTATATATTATTTTTATTTATTGTGTATATTTGTATTGTATTTTTTAATTGTTTATTTCATTTTTTCATTTTTTTATTTCATTTTTAATTTTATTGTTTATTTTGTTTATTGTACAGTCGTGGCTAAAAGTTTTGAGAATGACACAAATATTAGTTTTCACAAAGTTTGCTGCTAAACTGCTTTTAGATCTTTGTTTCAGTTGTTTCTGTGATGTACTGAAATATAATTACAAGCACTTCATACGTTTCAAAGGCTTTTATCGACAATTACATGACATTTATGCAAAGAGTCAGTATTTGCAGTGTTGGCCCTTCTTTTTCAGGACCTCTGCAATTCGACTGGGCATGCTCTCAATCAACTTCTGGGCCAAATCCTGACTGATAGCAACCCATTCTTTCATAATCACTTCTTGGAGTTTGTCAGAATTAGTGGGTTTTTGTTTGTCCACCCGCCTCTTGAGGATTGACCACAAGTTCTCAATGGGATTAAGATCTGAGGAGTTTCCAGACCATGGACCCACAATGTCAACGTTTTGGTCCCCGAGCCACTTAGTTATCACTTTTGCCTTATGGCACGGTGCTCCATCATGCTGGAAAATGCATTGTTCTTCACCAAACTGTTGTTGGATTGTTGGAAGAAGTTGCTGTTGGAGGGTGTTTTGGTACCATTCTTTATTCATGGCTGTGTTTTTGGGCAAAATTGTGAGTGAGCCGACTCCGTTGGATGAGAAGCAACCCCACACATGAATGGTCTCAGGATGCTTTACTGTTGGCATGACACAGGACTGATGGTAGCGCTCACCTTTTCTTCTCCGGACAAGCCTTTTTCCAGATGCCCCAAACAATCGGAAAGAGGCTTCATCGGAGAATATGACTTTGCCCCAGTCCTCAGCAGTCCATTCGCCATACTTTTTGCAGAAGATCAATCTGTCCCTGATGTTTTTTTTTTGGAGAGAAGTGGCTTCTTTGCTGCCCTTCTTGACACCAGGCCATCTTCCAAAAGTCTTGGCCTCACTGTGCGTGCAGATGCGCTCACACCTGCCTGCTGCCATTCCTGAGCAAGCTCTGCACTGGTGGCACTCCGATCCCGCAGCTGAATCCTCTTTAGGAGACGATCCTGGCGCTTGCTGGACTTTCTTGGACGCCCTGAAGCCTTCTTAACAAGAATTGAACCTCTTTCCTTGAAGTTCTTGATGATCCTATAAATTGTTGATTTAGGTGCAATCTTAGTATCCACAATATCCTTGCCTGTGAAGCCATTTTTATGCAACGCAATGATGGCTGCACGTGTTTCTTTGCAGGTCACCTTGGTTAACAATGGAAGAACAATGATTTCAAGCATCACCCTCCTTTTAACATGTCAAGTCTGCCATTCTAACCCAATCAGCCTGACATAATGATCTCCAGCCTTGTGCTCGTCAACATTCTCACCTGAGTTAACAAGACGATTACTGAAATGATCTCAGCAGGTCCTTTAATGACAGCAATGAAATGCAGTGGAAAGTTTTTTTTTTTTTTTAAGTTAATTTTCATGGCAAAGAAGTACTATGCAATTCATCTGATCACTCTTCATAACATTCTGGAGTATATGCAAATTGCTATTATAAAAACTTAAGCAGCAACTTTTCCAATTTCCAATATTTATGTAATTCTCAAAACTTTTGGCCACGACTGTATGTATTTTTATTTTATTTCATGTTATTTTATTGTTTATTTTATTTTACTTTTTTCATTTTATTTATTATATATTTTTTTTATTTATTTATTTTATTATTTTTTTTTTTTTTTACTTTTTATTATATAATTTTATTTTATTTTTATTTTAGTATTTATTTTATATTTATTTCATTTTATTTTTTATTTTATTTTCTTTTGGTTAATATTACGTGATTGTTCTTTCTTTTATTTAATTTCGGTTTATTTTCTTTTGTCTTTTCTATTTAATTTATTTTATTATTTCAGTTTCTTTTTTTATTTTATTTCATTTCTATTTTATTTTATTTTATTTTATTTATTTTATTTTGAGAATCCTAAAAAGTGAATCAAAATATTGTGTCCCACAAAACTAATCAGCAATAAAACAAATAAATAATTCGACTTTGCTATCACAGGAGTGAACTAATAGTAAAATGTATGCAAGAGCAATTCTTTTGAAACTGTACTGTTATTTCACAATAATACTGTTTTTACTACATTTTTGTAGTAAAAATAAATGCAGCCCTCATGCTTTGTAAGAGACTAAATATTACCAGCCACCAGCTAACTTTTAAAAGGCAGTCTAAATAAAAATATTAATGCAGTGCCCTGAAGGCATTGTCAGCGGTCTGTTAGTCTGTCAGATAAAATTAAGTTAAAATAAAACCACATCTGTTCAGCATGGACCCAACATACGTTTATTGATGTGCAGTTATGTTTGTTTTATCTGCCGTTGTCTGTTTTCCCGTTTCACGCTGTGGTGGACCATAGGAGGGGGTCGTTTTTGGTTCTCTTCACCTCTTACTCTCTTCCCCCCTCTCTCTCCCCTGTTTCAGGATCAGGGTGGAGTGCCGTTTCCTCCCTCTGTTTCCCAGGCCTCGCCCCCCTCTGTTTTCCAAGGCAATCTGAATCTCTCCCTTCCATTAACGCACAGCCTTTCGTTCTTTAAACACCTCACTCCCGGCACTCTAAGTGACATCTTTAGCTCCGCGGCATATCATTTGGAGCCCTGTCTTCCGGATCTGTTTCCTACTAGTTCACTTATCTCGCCTCTATTAGTGATGTCTGATCCATTAAGGGCTAATATCTTGACTCAGGCTGCTTACGCTCGAGTTTAATGCAGCTGGATGGTATCTGCGTAACACATTGGTCTGTTTTCTTACCGAACTCAGTGGATGTGCGTCATTCACTGATTGTCTTTCCGAAAGGCTCATGGATCATGGATTTGTGGATCATGGATTTGTGGTCGACTGTGGTTGTTTCCTAGCTGTCTACTGGAGCAGATCCTTTTTGTGTTTCCTTTTGTGAGACATTCTGGCTTTTACACTTCTTATGTACTCGAGGAACTGGAAGTCCTCACACTTTTGGAGTTGTGACAGTGCCTGTTCCTCAGACTCAGACAGTCTTCCATCTGAACTGTTGGATATATGGTCTTTTAGATCTTATTGTGCTTTAGGACTACAGCTTTTCCATTTGTACTCCTACTACAACATTTTCCTTCATATTCTTCTTGATTTGGAGACGCCAAACAGGAAAGGAAGTGGACGCTTTTATGGCTTGCTGCTTTCAAACAAGTTGCTATGGCAGCTGGAGTCCAGGTAGACTGATGCATCCACATACTAACATGTAGTAATGGGGGTCACCATATTAGTATTTAAATAGGCTAATTAAGAAGCAATTTGGACCTGTTTTGGAGCTTCATGAGTCTTTATGAAGTCTGTTTTGCATTCTCTGCTCTAATTTGTGGGTTGCAGGTGTTGATTGCTTATATTTACTTATTTTATGCACAGCATAGGTCTCACAGGACATCCTGTGTTTACTTGGCTTTATGTTAAAACGCCTTCCATTTTAAGTGAGAAGTATTAAGTACTATAAAGGTAGTGATCTAGCAAATATTTGAATGTGCCAAAAACTACAGTAAAGCCCTTTACAAAAGAAGGGTTACTAAATTTGACATTCTGTTGATCGATCATGATAGTTATAGGCATCTTACAACCACCTAATGAATTGATTAAAGTGACTGGTTTCTATAAAATAATTTTGGGTTTCATTATAGTTTTTTTCTTTGAGGGTTTTTGTTTCATCATATTTCACTTAAGACATTTACATATAGTCCACAAGAGAAAATAATAGTTGAATTTATAAAAATGACCCTGTTCAAAAGTTTACATATGCTTGATTGGTAATACTGTGTTGTTACCTGAATGATCCACAGCTGTTTTTGTTGTTGTTTGTTTGTTTAGTGATAGTTGTTAAGTTCCTTGTTTGTCCTCACAGTTAAACTGCTGCTGCTCTTCAGAAAAATCCTTCAGGTCCCTTTTTTTGTGTGTGTGTGTTTGAATTTGAACCCTTTTCCCCTGCTGAAAAAAAAAAAACAGGCTAGGCTTAAACCCGCCTAGGCTGGTTGGCTGGTCTTAGCTGGTTTATGCTGGTCTTCCAGGCTGGTTTTAGCTGGTGGTTTCCCAGTGGCCAAAACCCCTTTAAAACCAGTCTACCGACCAGCTATGACCAGTTAAACCCCGGCTGGTTGACCAGCTAAAACCAGCCAACCAGCCTAGGCTGGTTTTAGCTGTTTTTTCACCAGGGCCCACAGTGTGAAAGTGTGAAAAGATGGATCTCAAAATCTTAAAGAGGACAACTGTGGGCAACTATTACAGAAGGTTCAAACACTCACTAATGCTCCAGAAGAACTAAAACATTTGAATTGAATTTGAAGATCAGGGTAAATTTAACTTATTTTGTCTTTTGGGAAACATGTAAGTATCTTCTGTAACTTCTGAATGACCGTACAAATTTAAACAAAGTAAAAAACAGCTGGCAGTTTAACTGTTGAGGACACAAGCGTATGTAAACTTTTGAACAGGGTAATTTTTTATAAATTCAACTATTATTTTTTCTTGTGGACTATATGTAAACTTCTTTTTATGTGAGTCAGTACTAAATAAAAATAACATGCATTTTGTGTAATCCCTCTAATTCGGTAGAATAATTAACATTTTGCAGATTCTGCAGGGTATATGTAAACTTTTGACCTCAGCTGTATAGTTAAGTGAAAATACAGTGAAAATAGTAATATTGTGCGCTTCTTATTCTTCTCCTTCATGATCCTTCAGAAATTATTATATGCTGATTGTGTCAGTATTTCATGGCTCTTTACTAATCAAGAGAACACTTTACTGACACTTTTGATCAATCAAATGCATCCTTATCTTGAGTAGTATTCTTTTATTAAAAATTGACTTGAAATTGATTTCAGTATTTTTTAATACAGACAATGTTTTATAACTGACACAGCTATACAGGCAACAGGCTCTTTTATAGGCCAATATTTTCCAAATAGCAAAATATTGGACTTTAAAATGGATAGTTTACCTAAAAATGAAAATTCTGTCATTATTACTAAGCCTCATGTCATTCCAAATCTGTAATGTGGGGTACTTTCGTGAAGACTGACATGTTAGATAAGAAATTGTTAAATAAAGTCATTATTTTTGCTTTCTTTGCACACAAATTAGTTTCGTGGCTTCATAAAATTACGGTTGAACCACTGATGTGACATGGACTGTTTTAGCGATGTCCTTACTACCTTTTTGGGCCTTGAACATGTCAGTTGTGTTGCTGTCTATCAGGGTCAGAAAGCCCTCAGGTTTTATCAAAAATATCTTCATTTGTGTTCCAATGATGAACGAAGGTCTTACAGGTTTACCACATGAGGGTGAGTAATTAATGACTCAGTTTTCATTTTTGGGTGAACTATCCCTTTAACTTTAACTTTATGAACTATCCCCATCAGTGTATAAAAGAGAGTAGGGCCAGCCCCATCAAATGGAAAGTTCAAAGCCACCTTCAGCACCCACTTGAATGGTCCAAAGATGTGAGATTGTGAGTCACTTGGCAGTGCTGGACCTGAGAGGAATGTGAGTGTGTAACATGGGGAAGCAGTGGCCTCTGGCCAGCTCACCATGCTGAGATGCGATTGAGGTCCGCAATGGGGATCCGCTCGTCTTCTCACGAGAGCCGCCAGAAAACACTGGGTTGGGGTCTAAAACAATAGTGACTCTAAGCAGGCTCAGCAGTTTAGTATGTTTTGATATTGAGGTTGGAGAAGGGTTGTGGTATCAAGTATTTTGTGCATGAGGGCGTCTTTGGATCCAAGTCAGTGCACAGTACGCAGCTGCATAAATGGGACAGTATGTTTGTCGTGTTTGTATGATGGCACTGTATTATAATTCATCCTGATGTGGCACGCTATAGATAATGCTTAAGTAAACACTCAGAGTTTGAGTTACGTAAACTATCTGACACGCGGCTTTTTGGAGCTATTGATATGCCCTGTGTTTTGACGGGTCAGTAAGAGGACTAATTCTCTGTCTCTTCTCCAGATGATGAAGGTGATCACCAGCACAGCACCACGGGGAGCGAAGGGGGCACGGCAGGGGACGGCACCCCTCCTCCCAAGCGCAAGGGCAAGTTCTCTACCCTGGGTAAAATCTTCAAACCCTGGAAGTGGAGGAAGAAGAAAAGCAGTGAGAAGTTTAAGGAAACTTCAGAAGGTCCTTTGTTCTTTTCTCTTCATGTTTGTGTTGGAAAAATAGCTTTCCTTTCCCTGACTTTTTTTTTTTTTCATAAATCACACCCGAATGTTTGTAAATGTTTTCTTTCCTTTGCTGATATGAATGATGTTTTCTCAGATGTTTTGAACAATGAGATGATATCAAAGTACTTTTGCCCAGTGGTTGTCAAGTGGTTTTACTTAGGGACTTGACCCAATACAGTACTTAACACAGTTGTCTTTATATTGCTTTGTTATTGTTATCTAGCAATTCAAATTATATTATTCAGATTCAAAATTAACCTGAATCCATAAACTCTGAATGTGTTTATTATCCAAGGCCTTTCAAAACCATATCCATATAACCGATACCCATATATCATTGTGAGTTTATCTTTTATATATAGTGTGTTTTTGTTCTCTCCACAGTTCTGGAAAGAAAGATGTCGATGAGGAGGCCAAGACAGGAACTGATCGAGCAGGGAGTACTCAAGGAGCTTCCTGACAATGGTAGGAGAGAGGTCATGCTTTCTTAACCATATTTTGTACCAAGACGTTTGTACCCTGAAGCGAAACCTGGCAAAACTTTTGTTTGGGGATGTGTTCATTTTCTAAAAACAAAATGAACATGGATGTTTATTCAACTTTGGGCACTTTTCTCCCAGGGGTTGATTTTTATTAATAAAACATTTTAATAAATTGTATTAATTAACTGATTTGTCGCTTTTATAATGCTTTTCATGTTCTTTGTTTTTTCTACACACCCAGAACCTTTAAAAATGTTAACTATTGCAACTATTAAAAACTAGTATGATTGAAACAGAGTGTAAAATAATCATAAAGCAATTTTGTATTTATTGAATTATGTCAATTTTACACATGCCTGTTGTTTCCAACAAAACCAATAATGTTTCCCATTATATTTTTGGTCAAATAATGCAATTACATACAGTGGTGATCATAATGACTAGAATACTAGTATTTTCACTAGCTAAGAAATGGTTTTAAGTCAGTTATTTCTATTTTTTATTTTGCTGTAGCGTGTAGGGAAACATCCAAACGTTCATTTTGTCATTAATTGCAAAAATCCAGTGAGATTTTTGTTTGCACAAGGAGTCTGACAACAGCCAGTGCTCCACACAGAGATCTGATCTCATCATTACCCAGTCTGTCTGGAATGACATGAAGAAACAGAACAAACTGAGACAGACTAAATCCAGAAGAACTGTGACAACGTCTTCAACATGCCTCAAGAAACCTACCTGCAAAGCTACAGTACTGTTAAAAGTTTTAGGCTGTAAAATGAGGATGCTGTAAAAAATAATGTCATGAATAGATTTTCTTTGCCAATTAACTTCTATTAACTAAATTAAAACAACCTAGGTGCACTTGTGTATAGTTTTCTAGGTACCTTTGCAGGCATCTTGGAGAAGTTGCCACAGTTCTTCTGGATTGAGTCTGTCTCAGTTTGATCTGTTTCTTCATGTCATTCCAGACAGACTGGATGATGATGAGATCAGACCTCTGTGTGGAGCACTGGCTGTTGTCCGACAAAAAATCACACTGAATTATTACAATTAATGGCAAAATGAATATTTGGAAATGTAAACTGATATTTCCTTCTGACACACTATAGCAAAAGACAGAAATAACTGACTTAAAATCATTTTTTAGCTAGTAAAAGTACTAGTGTTCTTATGATTTTGGCCACCACTGTATTATCTAAAATAATTTTTTTATTTTATCCACTTATGTCTGTTTTGGATACATAAAATGCTGGCTACAGTAAGAAATTAGCAAGGAAAATAAAATAAATTGGTTCTGGAAAATAATTAAAATGACAAATATTCTCCTGTGAGAAATGTAAATGACTAACTGTTGGACACTTGTTAGATATTAAGTACATTAGTGATAATATAAACATTGTGTTTTAAGAGTCTTTGCGTGTGTCAGTCAGGCAGGGGGTTTACTCTTTTAATTTTTGATTGAGCTCACTGTATTTCTTACATTCCTGTCATTGTGGTCTGAGGATACTAGACATACCAACAGAAAAAAAAACCTGAGGCCTCAGAAGGAAAATAAACACTGGGAATGATTTCCCCCTCATTTACAGATGTTTGGCATACATTACTGCCGAATCACATTTCTGTGCCTCAAAGCTATTTTGATACATGTGCTATACATTAATTTCAGTGCATCATCTCTGTTCCCAGCAGAGAACGACAGACAGCTCAGTGAGGTTGTATATCATCTCAGTCCTTGATAATGTGGTAGCAGTCAGGGGAGCTGAGACAAATTCGGCAGTTTTCGAGGCAGATGAGTGGAAATTTAAATTTGATCGCTTTTTTTGACTCTTCATATTTTGGGAAGGATATGACATGCAGTTTTTCTTAAGACAAGAAAGTGGAGCAAATTGTGCCCTGCAGCAAAAAGCTTTGAAAGTCATGCGCTGTGAACCGGCTGCTTTAGAGGCCTATTTATTTGAGAGCTGCTCGTGTAACCTCTGAGAGATGTGTGAGGAGACGCAACCTGTACTTCAGAACTAATCAGAGCTACAGACTCGTGTCGAACTTCAGAAGCAAACCACGTTAGTCTCTAACCCGATTTGAAAGGATTTCACAAACCCGGTAGAAATAAAAATGCAAATCCTTTTGGATTTTTGCAGGGCTGTTGCTTCTGGAGAAACATAAATATTTGTTCAATGAATATAGTGCTTCGAGGTGAAACGTGTCATTTTTGTCTGTGCGTGTTCTGTGTTCTTTTGTGTATATTCACAATACATTTCAATTTATGCCTGTGAAAAAAAAAATAGTTGAAAACGTAAAAAATAAGGCAATTTGATGCAAGACTTTTGAGTTCTCTCAACAATAGTTTTTTAGTTCTTTTAAGAAAGATTCTTTTTTAAAGTAAAGATACTTTTTTTTGTAGACAACATTGTCTTTGTTTGCAAAACATCATACAAGACTAGGATATAAGTGGTTGAACAAATATAGTAATCAAATATGAATCTCATCAAGTTAATTTAAGCATTTTAATGTTTTTAACATTTATTTCAAAATAACAACTCAAAGCAGTTAACAATTTTAAACAATATATTTTATTTGTGAACTTATGTAAAGCTTTTCTTAAATAGAAAACCTTAAATCTTTTAATAGTTAACTGTTAACTTTTTTTGGATGTTTTATTTTTGGATCATCAGTCATCAAAGCTTGGTAAATACTAGTCACAGACAGAGATTTACTTTAAATTTCACAAAGCTGATTACTCACTAAAATCCCAAATGTCAAAAAACCCTTGTTTTCATGCAATTTTAAGACTTACTTTGATGTAAAAATGTGGTTATATCGAAGTTTGTGAGTTGTTTACTTTATTTTTTTTATTAGTCTTCCCATTAACGCCATTATATATTTCTGACATGACAACTCTCGGAAAAGTTTAGCATGGTAATGGATATGATAATGTTAATATATGGTCTTGGCGGAATAGATCTGCTATGATGCTGCTCAATTGCTGCTGCTGTTGGTTATTGCTGTAGTTGTACATTATTGCGGCTGCAAGCAAGTACAGAACTTGTTACTGCCAAAGCATATGGTGATACGGTGCTATGAGTATTTAGGACATGCTGCTGCTGCACAAATAGCATAAAATAACCTGTAGCAGATCTATACAGGTGGAGCTGGGGAAGGTGGAGGATTTCAGAGGAACTCTGATAGCGTGCTGCGAAATGTCCAAGTGAATCCTACCAGCCATTTAAGGCTAAAAGCTCATTGGTTGCATACGCACCATGAACCAATCAGCTTGTACCAAGTTGTTTATGGGCTCAGGGGAGGGGAAAGAGATGCAGACTCCCGCTGTAACTTTACCTGCTGGTGGCACAGTTGGACAATGTTTCTTTAGAAAAACGATTGAGTTATTAATAGGTTATATTTTATAATATTGGTGTTTTTATGGGAAACTGCCCTTATACGTATGTGTGTGTGTGTGTGTGTGTGTGTGTGTGTGTGTGTGTGTGTGTGTGTGTGTGTGTGTGTGTGTGTGTGTGTGTGTGTGTGTATATACACACATGAAAAGTTAAACAAATACATTTAAAAATGTAACAATTAAATATATAATTTTCCCCCCTTTATTTTCAGAATCAGGTGAGGCCCATGGCCACAAGCCACCTTATGTGAAGAATGGTCACACACTGCCTATAGGAGTTGGTGGAGGTCTGGGGCTAGAGCAGATTCACTCGCCCTCTGAATCCGAATTTAGAGTCAACCCTGTCTGGCTGCCACAGCCCGATGACCGCAGAGGTCGTGCCCCTTCTGACGGGGATCATCGCGGAGCGTTGGGCCCCCGGGCCTCCAATCAGGATGATGGCAGGAGAGGCGGTTGGTCAGTTGGGACAGAGGACTGGAAATCTAATCTGGCCTGGCAGGGGGAAGATATCCGACATGGAGGAAGACTACATCCTGAAATGGACAAGAGGCCTGGGCTAATGAAAGCCCCCTCTGAGGATGGCCGCAGAACTCGCCCAGAATCGGACTGGAAGCCGACGCTTCCTCGCCACTCGTCTGTCGAAGAGGGAAGGGGAAGACGAGGTTTGTAGGACCAATTAAAATCATTTTTCTCTAGTTCCCTTTGTACCTTCCTCTTCTTTGTTCTCCACACTTCCGCCATCACTTCCTCACCTTCTGTTGGGCCAACTGGAGTGAGACGAGTGTCTGCGTTCCCATGGGTTCTGCTCCAGCTAAGGTTCTTATTTAGGAACTGAGCACAGCTAAGCTGAATTCTCCTGTTCTTTCCTAATTAATAAATGACAGCCACCTCAATCCTCATCAAAGTGAACATTATTATTTAGTCCTTTGGAGACAGATTTGTCACTCCACTAGGACTGATGATACAGTTTTCATTTAAATGATTCAGTCACTGTTCAAATGTTGCTCTATGTTTGGAGCAATGTAACTTTTCTATTTAGTTTATATTTTAAGGGGAGACATTGCAGACAAAAACAGTCTTTCATGCACCTGTCAGGTTTGTCAGCTTTTGGTTTTTCATAGTGTTTTCAGACTAGTTGAAAGAAAACATCCAAAAGACACTGTTAAGTGTTTCTTTTATAGCACTTTATCTATTTATGTCAATATATTTCAATTACAATACATATTTTTAAAGGCTGTTTTCTCAAAATTAGTTTTTTCTCCTACACTGAGCCATAAATCTCCACTTAAGTAGCACTTACACACACCAAACTTTAAATAATGCCTCAATTGCATATTTAAACCTAATGTTTTAGAAAACTTATAATACAGTTTTCAATGAAAGATTGAAAAAAAAAAACAATTGTTCAAAAAATTAGACAAATACAGTAAAAATCTATTTAAAATAACCTTTACATAGATTTTTTTTCTTTAAAAAAATGTTGTTTTTCATATTAGTTTTTTTATAATGTATATAATATAATAAAATAGCAATATTTATGTACATATATTTTAATATAAAATGTTAATATATTTTGAACATTTAAATATATTGTTTTAATGATGATTTGACACTGTTGCATTAAAAATATTGTTTATATACTATTATGCTATTTATTTTTAGCTTTTATTTTATTTCATTTAAAATTCATGTATTTTTTATTTTATTTTTAATTTCATTTTTTATGTAAGTGATTTTCCGTTCTTTTATCTTTTTTCAAGTTTTTGTTTTTAAATATTTCAGTTTTAGTTAGTTGTCAAGTCAACATTACCCATTTTCAGGGTTTTTAAATATCCAACTTTATTTCAACAAACTAAAACTCTTATACTATTTTTAATAGACTAAGCTTTATTAATTTATTAATGAAGCAGTTTTACTGTGAAATATTAAACCTAACACTAATTTCAGATCAGTTATTATGAGGTGCAAACTAAACATAACACAAATTAAACATTAAAAATCTTTTTTTTTTTTTTTTCGAATAACTGAATATTATGTATTCCCTTACAGAGTCTGACAGCAATCAATACGTTTCTAACTCTGAGATTTTGAGAGACACACTGCGAGAGCCTCTGCCCCCCAAGCAGTCCATCATGCCGCCGAAATGGCTGATGGCTTCCACCCCAGAATCTGGTGCTGAAAGCTTGCCCCGCACCCCTGTCCACAACCCCGCAGCTGCTTTTTCTTCTTCCTCAGCCTCCTCCAACTCCTCCTCCTCGTCAGCTGTCAGCACGACTGGAAAACCACTACGAAACGTATCCTCGGCTGGCGCCAACACACAGGCCTCCAGCATTACTCCCCTTACCACCTCTTCAGCACCATCCTCTATGGGCAATGTCCCAGCCCAGCCCATCAAACAGCCCCCTCTCCCTCCACCCAAGCCAATCAACAGAAGCAACAACCCCGCCATGATGGGTGAGTGGTCACAAATATGTCATAACATGACCCCTATAAAAGTCGGGGGAAATTACTAGTCAGTTTATTTGCTTCCTCATGCTAGCTCACTGAGAAAATAGTTCTCCATTAAACGTAAAAGCATGGGTGTAGATTTGGGTATGGATGGTAAGGCCAGTTCTCTACAAACATACTGTGCTACAAATCACCACAGATGACCTTTAAGCAATAAAATGTATGATTTATGATATACTTAGATATCTGATGTTTATTTATATGTTTATGACGCAAATATATTTTTTATACATTTACACTACCAGGCAAAAGTTTTTGAACAGTAAGATTTTAGTTTTTTTTTTAAGTCTCTTTTGCTCACCAAGCCTGCATTTGTTTGATCTAAAACTATTTAAAGTAACAGTTTTCTGTTGAATATATTTTAAAGTGTAATTTATTCCTGTGATTTCAAAGCTGATTTTTTAGCATCATTACTCCAGTCACATGATCCTTCAGAAATCCTTCTAATATTCTGATTTGCTGCTCAAAAACATTTGTTGTTGTTGTTGTTGTTATGTTGAAAACGGCTGAGTAGAATGTTTCCGGTTTCTTTGATGAATAGAAAATGCTTTATCTGAAATAAATAAATGAAATAAATGTCTTTATAAGCACTTTTGAGCAATTTAAAGCATCCTATTTTTGTTTTTTCCTTACAAAAAATACCAACTCCAAGCTTTTGAATGGTATAGTGTATAATGTTACAAAAGCTGAAAAATGTACTCAACTGTTACAAATGTGGAAAATATATATATTTTTAATTCTTGAACAGCAAATCAGCATATTAGAAAGATTTCTGGACATAATGTTTCTGGACATAAAGATTTCATGTGACAGTGAAGGCTGGAGTAATGATGCTGAAAATTCACAGAAATAAATTGCATTTTAAAATATATTCAAATAGAACAAAAATTTAACAATCTTACTGTTTTTGCTGTACTTTGGAGCAAATAAATGCAGGCTCAAAAAACATTGACACTACCAGTCAAAAGTTTTTGAACAGTAAGATGTTTAGTGTATAAAAGATAATATATATAAGATTTTACTAAAAAGGAACAACTGATCAGAAGCAGAAACATTTGGTTGGTATTTTACATAGAGGTAAAGGTGCTGTGCAATTGTTTTAGTCAAACTTGTAATGGTGCGAATGAGGAAATGAGTAAAATGCTCAGTGAGGGAAGTCAAACCAGCTTAGAATTAAAATGGGAATTTCATTAATATTCAGATACTTTCGCACTTCAGTTTTACAGCTGTCAGATCCTCTGACAACTCGCATATATAGTATGAGATCCTTTATTACATAAAGATTGCAGTATTAATAATTTCTGTCTGGGTTTGTAACCGTATTAGTGTAGTTTGAGAGATCCTAACTAATATTCAAAGCATATCTACTCACAGGCACACTCTACAGACTCTCATAAACAGACCACATTGATGTTTATATGTTTGAGGATTTTTGCCAAGACTTCGGTCTATTTTTAATTTAATATATTTTCTAAGCATGTGTGACATACAGTGGTGCCAAAAAAGAAACATGATTTGTAGTGTTAATTGCATTAAATCCATGTACATGTGTGCCATGTCATAAGAACTCAGCTATGTTTTTAATAATTTCTGCTGTTCTGCTTGCTGAGCCCATTTTTGGAATTCTGACCCTTAAGCTGATCAACTTGATAATAGTATTTGATTGCAAGATATACCGAGTTATTACTAAAGACAATGTTTCATTTATGCTGTAATCTTGGATTTGTCATTTGTCCCTGATTATTGAAAAAAACAATAGGCATGTTTGTTCCAATTTAATAGGAACTCTTTTTTGGTTGAATTTGTCCATTAAATGTGTTTGTTAAATCATATGAGAAGTTCTCCTCACATGGCTCTGATATATCTGATGTTGAATATGATTTTGTCAGTGTAAAATATTGGCAAAACCATATGTTGAATGTGCTCTATAAATTTAGGAATGGTATATTTAAGCAGTATAGCACAACAGTCCTGCTAAACTGAAAATCAGCACGGCTGTGATTTGTCCGTGGGCATAGAGTAAATATATTATTTTGTATTTTTATTTAAGCCCAAAAGCATCAAGTTTTTCATGGTTTGAAATGTCTAAACATTGTGTCTCACACATTAAATCTCCACACTGCCTCCTGCTGTCCAGTTGGAAAGCAGTCAATGGGCATGTCAGTCAGTGCTTCTGAAAAGCCAGAGCTGTACATCTCACTTGTGTATTGTTTTACTGCTTATAAACAATGTGCTGAGTCACAGTACGCTGGAACCGTCCAGATATTTGTTGAACCGCAGCCACCAGACTGAAGCTCTGCTGCATTATAAAAGTAGATATTGTACACGAGTCTTGCTGACACATTTGTTAGTAGCTATAAGATGGTTGGTTGCATTTTTGTTGGTTTCATGGCAGTTGTTAGCTAGCTCAACCTTATATGTTGCCGATAGTGGTGCTGTTGACGTATTTGGATCATATCTATGGCTTTAGCTGGTTGTTTATCTCATATTTGTGTGTAAAGTCAATGTGAATTGCCATTTGCAACCCATTTTACTTTCATAATGTCATGTATTTCCATTTTTTCAACAAGAAAAATTTCAAATGAGGAAAAAAACAAACAAAATTGGTTCGATTTTAAAACTTGACAAATTTTGTTAAATGCCTAAAAGGTTGATGCATGTCTAAAACAAATATCTGTCTATTTGGCTGTTGGTTAAAGGGACAGTTCACCCAAAAAATTTCTCACCCTTGTGTTGTTCCAAAGCCGTAAGAGCTTTGTTCATCTTTAGAACACAAATTAAGATACTTTAAATAAAATCAGAGAGCTTTCTGACCCTGCATTGACACCGACGCAACTACCACGTTCAAGGCCCAGAAAGATAGTGACATTGATGAAATAGTCCATGTGACATCAGTGGTTCAACCGTAATGTTATGAAGTTACGAGAATACTTTTTGTGCCCAAAGAAAGCAAAAATAATGGCTTTATTCAACAATTTCTTCTCTTCCGTCTTCAGCTTCAAAAAACTATGGTTGAACCATGGTTGAACTATTTTGCAACCTGATCTTGTGACAAAAGCGTATATGTGGGAACTTTATTGCAAGATGCAAAATTCGTACCGCCATGTACATTTCATTACATATTTGAAGTGAAATGTTCACTTAGTGTTGCTAAAAGAATGTTTCTGGAACAGAAAATGGAACAGAAAAGTACGTTTTATTAACGTTGGATTTGTGTCACCGCAGTTTTGACTTGAAATGTCCGTTGAGTGTCAAACAAACTAAAACTGAAAGCGCAATATGGTTGAATCCCTTTATCAAGTCTGCTTTCACTGCTCATTTCAAAGCGAAGCGCGCACTTCGCTCAGGCGATAAGCTAATGATCCTGTGTTTTCCGCGCCTCAGAACGTCTCCGTTCACAGTAAATGAATGCAGTGAACTTGTTTATTGCATGTACTGTGCATGTGGAAACACAACGGCTACCAGTTATGCTTTATTTTTACAGCATTTCACTAGAGTTGTAGTAAGATGTGTTTTTGGAAGCCAGTTTTCACTCAAGCTGGAGTTTTCCTTCAAAATAAAAGCTCTACTGCCGTTTCCATCAAAAGCTTAAAGGAACACTCCACTTTTTTTGGAAATAGGCTCATTCTCCAACCCCCCTCGAGTTAATAAGTTGAGTTTTACCGTTTTGAAATCCATTCAGCCCTTCTTCTGTTCTGGCGAAATCACTTTTAGCATAGCTTAGCATAGATCATTGAATCCTACTAGACCAATAGCATCGCGTTCAAAAATGACCAACGAGTTTCGATATTTGTCCTATTTAAAACTTGACTCTTCTGTAGTTATATCGTGTACTAAGACCGGTGGAAATGCAAAGCTTCAATTTTCTAGGCTGATAAGATTAGGAACTACACTCCCATTCCGGCGTAATAGTCAAGAAGTTTGCTGCCGTAATATGGCCGAAGCAGGAGCAGTAATACCACGATAGTCAAGTTTTAAATAATAAATATCGAATATACAAATATTGAAACACGTTGGTCATTTTGGAACGTGATGCTATTGGTCTAATAGGATTCAATGATTCAGTGTCTCTCATCTTACAGTTTTTTTTATCACGAATATTTTTTTTTTTTCACGGGATTCGTACCCAAGGATTCTGCATTCTAAGTCCAATTTGGTGCCGGATGAGCTACCGAGCAAGTTTATGTCTGGAAAGCAAAACATATGAAGCTGTAGTCAAAACTGTGCACGAAAACGATCACAAGTGCTTGCTGTTTAAACCGCCTCTAGTGTTCATTTCTGTTGGAAACTGCAGTACATATTGGTACGTATTTCGTGTATTGCGAAAAAGTTCCCACAGGTATGTTTTCATCATGAGATCAAGTACCTTCCTGGGCCTTGAATGTGGTAGTTGTGTTGCTGTCTATGCAGGGTCTGAAAGCTTTCAGATTTCATCAAAAATATTTAAATTTGTGTTCTGAAGATAAATGAAGGTCTTACGGGTTTGGAACGACATGAGGGTGAGTAGTTAATGACAGATTTTTTTTTATTTTTGGGTGAACTATCCCTGTAACAAGTGGATACACATTTGGCCAAAGTGAAAGTTGTTTTATGTAATATTTAGATTAGATATCAGGAACTCATATTTTATTTAGAGTAACCTGCGCTGATGAATGATTCACAATAAGTCAAAGAATGTGCATTAGGAAAATAAATGGGGTCGATTTTGATTTCACATTGACTTTAAAAACCTTGTGTGTGGTTTCACCGTCATGCACACTGGCGTGATGTTGACAGTCATTTAGAAGAATAAGTCGTCCCTGCTTTGTAAAGATATGTGTTGTTTGACGCCCGGGGACTGTGTGTTTTTGTCCCCCGCCAGCCTCCACCCTACATGGGGGTGACGGCAGCGATTTCCCCCTCTACTGGTCCTGTTGGAAGCGTGAGGGTGACCATGACGTCTACCTGTCCCTGCCTGTCTACCTCTGCCGGCGGGCAGGAGGCATGCGTACAGGTAAACGTCGAGGCCGGGCCTATCGCCAAAGCTGCGTCCTTCATCTGCTCCCGTGTGCGCTAGCCTCATCTTTCTCAACCTCAGCAAAGCATGCCTTTAGCGCACCACCTGAGCGTGGAACTAACGCGCCTCCTTTGCTGCTTCTCTTCTAAGCTTTCTCTCTCACTCACATTCTCAAGTGCATGTTTCGGGCATTAAAGCTGTCACAAGCGTGCAGCACGTTGGCACATTAATAACAGGTGTTTAAAAACGGCTAGAAGGCCCCCTGTGGAATTGAGCCGATCTGAGCCACTGCTGCTGGAAGTGCCCCGTCATGCCAAAGCAGATGCTAGCATATGTTCCCGTAAGCTACTGCAGGCAACAGTTGCTCCACAAGCAGCTGTGAGATTAGAGAACGAGGAATGAATCCAGTCCACCTCATCACATGCTGAAATCCTGCGGGTTGCTTCGATTGAGGGCTGAAATTCATGCATTTGATTCGTAGAGAGGCAGCTAGGCTAATCCAAAGCATGTTTAGCTTAATTTATGCTTCCTTCCGAAAAATAACCGCATTTGACCGCTGTTCTTCATTATACTTACACCATGTCTTTGGTTATGTGTAGAACAAATCATCTGTAAGTCATGTGACACGGGCTTTGGAATGCATTGATTTAGCAGTCACGTGGCTTTTTGTCAATGAACTTGCTTGCTTAGAATGTGCTCTGTAAAAATTACTTGGTCTTCGGCGATGTTACTGGCAAGTCGCGATGGAAACCATTTGATTCTACTAATATGATATGACTAATCTGAAATGTGAAAACTTTTAAGTTGTGTTTATCAAAAATGAAATTTACTCACCCCTTCATGCCATTCCAAAAGTGTGATTTTTACTTATTCTGTCAAACACAAAAATTACTTTTTCTGTACTGAATGCTTTTTACCATGCAGTTGCATGTTTTTTAAACTTTAAAAAGGATATAAAAGCACTTAAAACTATGTAGTCCATATGACTTCCAAAATCATATGATAACTTTACATAACAGATGTCCGCCAGATATTAAGCCATTTTTCACTGATGTTCTCTTGCAGTGTTATTTCAATATTTTTCTGTTATAATATTTACTGGTGTTTGAATTAGCTTTTATTTTTATATTTTTAGTTTTTACTAAAACTAGTTTTTACTATTTTTATTTTGTAGTTCAGTTTTAGTTTTAATCATTTATATGTTATGGGTTTTTAATTATTTTGTGCTTTTGTCATTTTTAGTGTTTTACAAAAAGGTGTAATTTGTTAACATTAAAGTATTAAGTAATATCAACAAACAATAAACAATACGTTTATTACCGTATTTATTCATCTTTGTTAACATTAATAAAATTAAAATTTTTCATTGTTAGTTCATGTTAGTTCACAGTGCATTAACTAATGTTCATGAACAATGTTTGATTTTAATAATGCATTAGTAAAGGTTTAAATAAATATTAACTAATATTAATAAATTATTTTATATATTATAACATTTACTGATGTTTGAATTAGCTTTTATTTTTATATTTTAAGTTTCAAGTTTTAGTTTTTACTATAACTACTTTTTACTTCAGTTTTAGTTTTAATCATTTTAGTTTTTTTTTTTTTTTTTTTTGTAATTTTGTGATTTTTGTCTTTTTCAATGGTGGGTTTTCAACCTTGTCAACATTTCAAATTTCTATTTAAGTTTTCCATGCAATATTTATACTTTTTATCTTTATTTCTATTAAGGAAAGTAATTTTTAATAGTTTTAGATAAAAATCACAGTAACACTTTAGAATAAGGTGTCATTTGTTAACGTTGGTCAGTGTATTAACTAACATGAACAAACAATGAACAATACATTTATTACAGTATTTATTCATCGTTAACGTTAGTTCATTGTTAGTTCAAGTTGACTGTACATTAATGTTAACAAACTTTTGATTTCAATAATGCATTAGTAAATGTTGAAATCAATACTAAGATTAATGCATGTTGTACAAATATTGTTCATTCTTAGTTTATGTTAACGATGTTAACGAAACCTTATTGTAAAGCATTAACAAACCAACAGTACTAGTCATTGGAGCTGAATCAATAAATCAGGGAGTTAAACTTGAGAACAAACTATTTTGACTGTTTTTTTTTTTAAAGCGTAGTAAAGCATACTGGTTTGGAATGGCATGAGGATGGGTAACTGATGACAGAATTATAAGTTTTAAATGAACTATTCCTTTGAGAAACAAACGCAATATGTTTGAAAACTGTTACTTACATTTACAATGTGTTTTGTGCATTATATACTACAGCTGAACTCACACAGGGAGGCACCACCCTAGGACCGGCCAAGCCCTCACCCCCAATGCCCCCGAAACGAACCACGCCTGTCACCAAACGCAATGCAGAGGACTCTCCTCTGACCATTTCCTCCCTTCCCTCCATTCTGTCCGAGGACATGAGGGCCAACATCCCTGGGGGCTACCAGCTGCCCCCGCCTCCCCCATCCCCACCTCTCCCAACACACATCCCCCCTTCCCCTCCACGGGCCCACACCCATCATCTCCTCCACCAACACTCCTACCCCTACCCCCTGCCCCAACCACTTCCTGTCCACTTTGACCCTCCCAGCCCACCAGAGGAACCGCCAGCCCGCCAAGCCCCTGTTCCCTTACACATCATGATCCAGAGGGCGCTCAGTAGCCCGGGACCCACTCTCCCACACCCAGATGGCTCCCAGCGTGCCCACTCACTGCTGTTTGAGACACCACCGGAGTACCAGGGCAGCCGCCCACTGCCAGTCACCATCCAGCCCCTCAAACTGTGAGTGAAATCTGGGCACTTTTTATACGTATTAATAGAGCTGTCAATCAAAAAATGTAATTATGAATCAAAATATATATTTTTAAATTTAGTTTTGTTGCTGAACATTTACTAGAAACTAAAGCACTATATAGAGTGTCTTTTCTTGATTCTGACAGTTAAAAATTTGTCAATACAGTTGAAGTCAAAGTTTACATACACCTTGCAAAATCTGCATAATGAGAGGGATCATACAAAAAGCATGTTATTTTTTTTTATTTAGTACTGACCTGAATAAGATATTTCACATAAAAGATGTTTACATATTAGTCCACAAGAGAAAAAATAGTTTTTTCTAGATTTTATAGAAATGACCCAGTTCAAAAGTTTACGTACACTTGATTCTTAATACTGTGTTGTTACCTGAATGATCCACAACTGTTTTTTTTAGTGATAGTTATTCATGAGTCCCTTGTTTACCCACTGTTCTTTAGGAAAATCCTTCAAGTCCCACAAATTCTTTGTTTTTTTATAATGATTGTGTATTTGAACCGCATGCAACTATTGCAGAAAGTTTAAACACTCACTGATGCTTCAGAAGGAAACACGATGCATTAAATTTGAAGATCAGAGTCAATTTAACTGATTTTGTTTTCTAAGAAACAAGTATCTTCTGTAGCTCCTGAAGGGCAGTACTAAATTGGAAAAATATGATATTTAGGCAAAATAAGAAAAATATACACATCTTCATTCTGTTCAAACGTTTTCACCCCTGGCTCTTATTGCATTGTGTTTTCTTCTGAAGCATCAGTGAGCGTTTGAACCTTCTGTAATAGTTGCATGAGTGCCTCAGTTGTCCTCAGTGAATCTCAAAATATGAATCTCAAAATCATAGAGTCATTATTACAAAGGGTTCAAATACACAAAAATGCTAAAGAACCAAAGAATCTGAAGGACCTGAAGGATTTTTCTGAAGAACAGTGGTCAGTTTAACTGTTCAGGACAAACAAGGGACTCATGAACAACTATCACTAAACGAAACAAACAAACAAAAAAAAAAAACAGCCGTGGATCATTCAGGTAACAACAGTTATTAGGAATCAAGTGTATAAAAACTTTTGAACGGGGTCATTTTTATAAATTTAACTATTTTCTTTTGTGGACTATATGTGAATGTGTTTTATGTGAAATATCTTATTCAGGTCAGTACTAAATAAAAAATTGCACGCATCCCTCTTGTTTTGATAAAATGTACATTTTGCAGATTCTGCATGGTGTATGTAAACTTTTGACTTCAACTGTATATATGCATATGGATCCTGTATGAAATAGATTTTTATTTGCGCAGGGATGAGGATGACTACTCGGATGAAGAAGAGGAAGAAGAGGATGATGATGATGATGACGATGATGATGAACCTCCACCTGATCACCTCCCATCCCCACAGTCTCAGCCAGAACTTGAGCCTCGTAGCCGCAGATGCCTGGTGGGGGATCTGAGCGTCAGCATCATCCCTGAAGGAAACAACAGCAGCGAGGAGGAAGATGATGAGGAAGACCAACAGCCGGAGGAGAGCGACTCGGACGGGCCTGTACTGTACAAAGACGATGAATCGGATGAAGACGAGGATGACGACAGCCCACCAAGTATGTGAATAGCTTTTTCTACTATATATTGCATGTAAGTCTTTTATGTTCACCAAGGCTACATTAATTTGATCAAAAATACAGTAAAACATTAATAATGTGAACTTGTAACCATGTAACTAACTATAATGTAACTAACTATTTGACTGTTTTGAAATGTAATTTGTTCCTGTTTAAAATACCCCCTGATTTACTCACTTTCAAGCCATCCTAGGTCTATATGACTTTCTTCTTTCAGACGAATACAATCGAGTTATATTAAAAACGTCTTGGCTCTTCCAAGCTTAATAATGGCAGTGAATAGGTGGTGAGATTTTGAACTCCAGTAAAGTGCATCCATCCATCATAAAAAGTGCTTCACATGGCTCAAGGAGGTTAATAAAAGCCTTCTTAAGCAAATCGATACGTGTGTGTAAGAAAAATGTCCATATTTAAAACTTCATAAACGGCACTCATGAATGCATTTTTTATAGATATAATGTTCAAAATACCATTTGTACATTGTGTTTTAAATACATTTGTGTTTATGTGTTTAGAAAGTGCCTTCTGCTGTCCGTATTAATTTCACAGGTTTTTTTTAGTACGATCGTATACTCAGACATCTGTCCATGTAAAAGAGAGCCAGAACTTCTGACTACATGCGTGTGTGCATGTGTGTTTGCTCGCTGCAGGTGCTCTGGCCAGCAGGGTGAAAAGGAAGGACACGTTGGCGCTGAAGTTGAGCAGTCGGCCCTCTGCCCCAGACAGGCAGGCTCCTGAGAGGCAGGCCAAAGTAGAGCACACGGGTCTGTCGTGGCAGAGCAAGGAGCAGTGGGAGGCCATCCGCACACAGATTGGTACCGCACTCACACGGTAATAGACCTCTCAGCCATACACACCCACGTAAATTCAAATCACACTGAAAAACTTTTGTACTCAATACGAACACAGCTGTAAATATAGGCTGTAGGCTGATAGTCAGTGCAGGAAGATCCAACAAGAAACAAGACATTAGTCTGGAAAAATGTATGCGTGTGTGTATATGACCCTGGACCACAAAAGCAGTCATAAGTAGCACAGATATATTTGTAGCAATAGCCAACAATACATTGTATGGGTCAAAATGAATGAATCATTAGGATATTAAGTAAAGATCATGTTCCTTGATATATTTATGGTAGAAAATTGACAAAATATCTCAAACTTAATTTTTTATTAGTAATATGCATTGCTAAGCATTTAATTTGGACAACTTTAAAGGCGATTTTATTTTATTTATATTATTTTAATTTAGATTCCAGATTTTCAAGTAGTTGTATCTCAGCCAAATATTGTCCTGTCCTAACAAACCATACATCAGTGGAAATATTTTAGAATTTTTCTGATCATCAGTCATCAAAGCTTGGTAAATAGTCTTCACAGACACTGAGATTTACTTAAAATTTCAGCTGATTACTCACAAAAAAAATCCCACAGATTAAATTTTTAGGCCATTTTCCCCCGGTTTCACAGACAAGGCTTAAGCCTAGTCTAAGACTAAAATGTAAGTCTGAGCTGTTTCAACTTAAAGAAACTTGCACTGACTGATCTTAAATTATATCAGTGCCTTTGTTTTGTCTCAAGATGCTCACCAGTAATGTTTTTTTTCTAAGCATGTTACATGTCCTAATTGAACTATGGGCTAATCCTGGTTTAGTCTAAGCCCTGTCTGTGAAACCAGGCCATTAAGTCTTATTTTGAAGTAGTAAAGTGGTTATATCTAAGTGTGTAAGTTGTTTACTTACTTTTTTAAATTAGTCTTCCCATTAACGGCATTATATTGTTCATTCAGACTGATTCGCGAACGTAGAACGCGCACAAACACAAGAGCAGAGTCTCATGGACCAATCACAGTCGAACATAACCAGTCATATCCAATCATATCGTGATGGAGGCATTGCCTCCTCTCACGAGACTTTCCCCCATTCATTCTCAATTACCCCCCACCAAAACTAGCGCACACTTCAGGAGGTCTGTTAAAACTCAATGGGCTCGGGGGAGGCGAGAGAGAAACGGACTTCTGCTTTAACTTTACCTGCTGGTGTCGCTGTTAGACAAAGTTACTTTAGAAAAACAAGCGATTTATTGACTTTCCAATGCTATATTTTGTAATACTGGCGTTGTTTTATTTTTGTGTTATGAATTTTCTCATCGCCCCTGAGAGAGATACAAATGTACACACACATTATTATAATTAAGTACAATTAAAGTGTATGAATATGAGTTTGTATTACAATATTGCATAATATGCAAATAAAATAAATGAGTAATATGAGATTTTTTTTTTGTCTGTAGGCGATTGAGCCAGAGACCTACTGCTGAGGAGTTGGAACAGAGAAACATTCTCCAGCGTAAATTGCCTCTTTATACTCACTCCAGTTATTGTATTGTGATTTATCTTCCCGTTTCCGTTCTCTTCTGTCCCTTTTTCCTCGTTTCATTAGTTGCTCATTTATTCCTGTTCATTTATTCCCTCAGTGTTCACTGAAGGATTGACACTGACCCATATATTTTACTCTCTGTCTCTATTGGTTTTATATGCCGGCAGACATTACTGATACTTTCTGCTAAATAGAGTGAAGTCCTTGCTTTTGTGTCTCTCAAATGAGCTTATGAGTTATAGTTTGTGATCCTTTGACAGTAGGACGTGAAATTAGATCCAAAATACATTCATTTTATACTTTAATGCACTAATAGATTATCATTTTTCTGTAAAATTGGATTTGAATCAGCCTGATTGGTACTGATGGTAACTCTCATTCCTCTCCAGCCAAAAATGAAGCAGACAGACAAGCAGAGGTCAGAGAGATCAAGCGCAGGCTCACCAGAAAGGTGCGTTTTGGTTTGCTTGCTTTACATTTCAACTGGAATATAATATTAATGTTGATTCTTACCTAACTGACAGCATTTCTAACATGCATTTGTCTGTTTTCTGTTTTAGCTGAGTCAACGACCGACTGTTGCCGAACTACAAGCTCGAAAAATATTACGTTTCCACGAGTATGTGGAGGTCACATGCGCTCAGGACTACGACCGCCGTGCTGACAAGCCATGGACTAAACTCACTCCCGCAGACAAGGTACATCTACAAATAAAAATACAAATTTCTATGAGACACATTTGTGTCTATATAAAGATCTAAAGAGGTCTTTATATATCATTTGACCCAAGTACTTAAGACTATAAATAGTTTCAAAAGACAGTGATTTCTTGGAAATGTCTCGCTTATTGATCTATATCTGTTTGTTTAGGCTGCTATTCGTAAAGAGCTCAACGAGTTTAAGAGCTCTGAGATGGAAGTGCATGAGGAAAGCAGAATTTACACAAGGCAAGTATATTGCTGCATGCACCATACAGAAAACTTCTTGTGCAAAGCATCTAACCATGTGTTTTTATGTGGTTTTGTGTCTAGATTCCATCGTCCTTAACGTCTTTTAACTGGAAAATGAAGCACTTAAAGGCTGGTGGATATTGGGAAGAAATGACTGGGTTTTTTTGTTTTTTGTTGAGGAGCCTCAGGGTGTCAGAGCTCCCTTCAGACTGCTTTTACTATGAATGTACTTCTTCAGATGCACAGGGACGCCTGGAGCATTCAGAAACATCAAAACAAACAAAACAGACCGTTTCTCAGTTGTCCACCCACTGTCGTGTGGGACGGGTGACCTCTGGGGGACAGATGCAGTATTTCTCCTGGACTTTAGGGGACCCATGTGCCAAGACAGAGAGGCGACGAAGGACTTATAAGAGGATGTTACTTGTGCCAATGGCGGATATTCCTCTCTCTACTCTCTGAATGGCCTTTTTTCTGCTTTTACTTCGTATGACAAAGTTTATTTCCTTTCAGGGAAGTGTAACAAAGTTAAAAATAATAGTAATAATAATGATGTGACAATAATAAATACAGTAATACTACAGTAAGTGTTAGTTACTGAGCATAGCGGGGCAGACGGAAGAGCTGCAAGAATAAGACCTGAACCTGGACGTTATTGTGTATTTGTGTATGTTTGTATAGGCTGCTGTAATTTTTAGTTTTTTTTCTCTTAGTTTGACTCTTTGGAATGTTTATAATGTTAGAACCTTTAAGGCACAAGTTTTTTTTACTCATTACTTTGGCATTTGCCCTCTTTATTCAAGACAGGGTTACAGATTTCCCCTTACCTTGTGGTCCTCACTCTTGAGACGAATAGAAGTTAGGATCAGTTTTTAAGTAGAATGTAAGCATTTCATATTTCACTATTGATCTGCAGCAAAACTGTGATCTTTTTTTTAATCATATCACCTTCTGTAAAAGTGAGGTCTAGCTATTTCAGTTTTAAGAAGTGTCCGAGTCATGTTTACAAAATATTTTATTTCTAAATAAAAAGGATTTCCTGGTTATTTATTGCCCATTGAAATGGAGAATGAATTTAGTTCGGACACGCACTGATACAGGTCTAAAAATGACGTTTTTGTGAAGTATTGTTGACAGGGAGGTTATTGCGGCAGGAACTCTTCTTCATTTCTTTCCAATTATTTTGTCATTTATGTTGTTGTTTTTTTTGGCCAGTAGGAAAATAGGAATTGCTCTGCTGTACAGATCCATTCTGTAGATGAACCTGACTGTTTGTGTATATCTTGTCTTCCTTTTATTTGAAAAATATTTTAAATATATTGAAACTCATATAGGTTACTATTTTTTTAAGCACAAAATTATTAGTGTATTATTCGACACTACAATGTAATGTAGCGTTGTATATTCTTGCTTTTTAATTCTATGTGAACTTTTAGAAACTGACAGTAAATTTGCTGTTTAGATGTAAACACCTCTAAATCTAAATTAAAATGCTTACAAATAATGTTTGTTGTGTCGCTTTCATTTTTCTTACCTGCAAATGCGTTCTTATGACTTATGAACCTAAACAGAAATGGCTTACGTTTGACATATTTTGGGGTCCAGAATTCAGAAATAAAGATGTTATTCAAAGACGGATTATGGTCTGTGTAGGCCCTTCTTTTCACAGTTCTGATATGTAATGTCTAAATGATGAGAAATGACAGTTGAAAAATTGCAATTACAAAAATTAAAACACTATATGCGTAATACATTACAAAAGAGGCAACAATGTTGGCATATAACATCAAAAGTGTCTTGAGGCTTTAGAGAGGAAGTGCCAGGAACAGGTAATATAACTCATTTCTGCATTTATATTATGATGTCTATTAATTTTACATCTGTAGATGCTTCGGGTGTCTGACCTGGTGTTGTTCATTGAAATACAGCTGAGAAAATATGTAATAATTTTATATACACTACCAGTCAAAAGTTTTTGAACAGTAAGATTTAATTTTTTTTTTTTTTTTTTAGAATTTTCTTCTGCTCACCAAGCCTGCATTTATTTGATCTGAAGTACAGCAAAAATATTTGTACTATTTAAAATAACTGATTTCTATTTAAATAAATATTTTTCAAATGATATAAATTAATCCTTTTTAGCAAGGATGCTTTAAATTGATCTTAGAATGATAAATGCTGGTCTTCTGAACTTTCTATTTATCAAAAAAGCCTGAAAGAAAATTCTACTCCACTGTTTTCAACATAATAAATGTTTTTTGAGCTGCAAATCAGAATATTACAAGGATTTCTGATGGATCCTGTGACTGGAGTAATGCTATATTATATAATATATTTAAAGAGAAAACTGATATTTTAAATAGTAAAACTATTTCAAAATGTTACTGTTTTTGCTGTATTTTGGATCAAATAAATGCAGGCTTCGTGAGCAGAAGATACTTTTTTTTTTTTTAAACTATACAAATCTTTTGACTAGTAGTGTATGAAAAACTCAAATGCAAATGAGAAATGAAAATAATGTTTACTTTTTAATTTTCACTTAAATAATTACAAAGAAACGGCAAGTAGACGTTGAATTAAACATTGAATGAAACCTTGAAGTAGAAAGGTTGAAATTGTATTTTCTTGTAAGTTTTATTTCCAGCTTCTAAAAGTATTTTGAACTTAAATGAATTTTATTTGAAGTAGTAAAATGACTAAAACTGAAACAAAAATAAATGAAAGGTAAATAGAAATGTTTTTAAAATAATAATAAAAATCACACATAACGCAATTACAAAAACCTAAACTAAAATTAGAATATTGTGCACACATTTTGTATAAAGATTTTATGTTCTTTAAATGTTCTTTGGATTTGATTTTATTATTTGATTTTATTTTATTTGTTTTGTGACGTATCTGCTTGATTCTAATTCTTTGGATTTGATTTTATTATTTGATTTTATTTGTTTTGTGACGTATCTGCTTGATTCTAATTTATTACGAGAATTTTCAATTATGATTAGTCGTAGTCGTGTGTATATTACATTTAAAATGCTACTATAGACACACTTTGAAAATATCCCTTGGTTAAAGATCATGTAACATTTAACTTTAAAGTGAAATAATTTTTAATCCAGCATGTTCTTCATCAACAAAATTCCCCAACCCGCCGGTCCAATAGATGGCGCCTGCGCATTTGTTTATTTGCGCGATTCCGGTGAAACACATGAAGTAGTGCGGGAGTGAGACACGCGTGCGTTACATTCTCTCAAGGAGTTACTTATGTTCACAAACCTCCTCGAACAAGCAGTAGCTTTGAACCTGGGCAGTTTTCACTCATAAGTGTAGGTTTTCATCTCAGCTGCCTTCCGACGGTAAGACAATAAGTAGAAGTCTCTCAGAAGCCCAGGAAATGTAATACAAACAGAGCTTTGGACTGCAACTGCAAGTGAGCTGTGTGCAAAACAACCATGTTTGACCCTGTTTAATTCATTCATTGATTTGAATCTTATTTAAATTATATCTGATCTTGTGCGACGTGATATTTAAAATAACTAATTGTCAAAGCAAATAGTACGTTAAACCAAGTAGCATGTGACGCCGAAGTGTCATTGCATGAGGCTCGGTCTGTTTAAACTTTTAGCGGGTTATTCCTTTAAGACATTAAACTTGAAGTCAGATCTTGTTCCGCCATATTTAAACATTTCCTGCTTTTAAATCATGTATAAAACCTTTAAAATCAATAGCATGTTTTTCCTAATGCCATCTTTAGCCGATAAACCGCCTTCAAGCATTTGCTGCTGTCAGTCATAGACCGTGAAGTCACCGCCAGAAAACAGAATGGCTGTGTTTCAAAATCTAGTCAGTTGCTTAACTGGGCAACATTTTAGCTATTGATGCCCAAACAAGCAGAGAGAATATATATAGGCAATATAAAAGGCCACGTGCAGCAGTGCATGTCCTAGAAAGCCTGGCAAGTTTTAAGTTTTCACTTTCTTATACATGATATTCCAGGCCTGTTTTATGTGTAGGCCTTAAATGTTGTTTAGTATTTATATGTGTGACCATGGACCATAAAATCAGTCAAAAGGCTCGATTTTGTTTTTTAAAGTGTACATAACCGGAAAGCTAAATAACTAAGCTTTCTATTAATGTATGGTTTGTAAGGACAGGACAATATTTGGCTGAAATACAACTATTTGAATATCTGGAATATGGTGCAAAAACTCTACATATCGCCTTTAAAGTTGTCCAAATGAAGACAATGCATATTTCTAATGAACAATTAGGTTTTGATACATTTACGTTAAGACGTTTACAAAATATCTTCATGGAACATGATCTCTACTGAATATCCTATTGATTTTTGGCATAAAAGAAAATTATAATTTTGACCCATAAACTGTGTTTTTGGCTATTGCTACAAATATACCCCTGCTAATTAAGACTCGTTTTGTGGTCACATGTTTCCTTTTATATGTATACAGAAAGTTATTTCTTGCTTGCATTGCTTTATTTTTTTTTCTAGTTTTAGGTTCTGTCAAGCATTTAGAGTCACCATGCCTGCAAAAAAAGCTGCAAAGAGACAAACAATTGCAGCAACTGAGGACTCAACGGTTGTTAAAAAACAAAAAGGTATGTCGTCCTGTCTGTTTTCATGTAGACAGATCTTTATTTAAATCTGACCCGCATTGTAGGTGTTTCTGTCCAAAAGTATTTAGGTGAGAGATTCTCTCAAAAAAGCTACAATAAAAATGGTAAACCTTTCTTTGTTTTAAATGGTTGTAAAGAAAGTCCTTTCCACAGATATCTAGTTAACCTGCTACTAATGTTTGTTTTTTTTACAGGATCTGAATCTTTTTGCCATTGTAGCTATAATATCATAGCTTGAATGTTACTACAATTCATAGTCAGTCTTATTAGAGACAAATAATAACAAAAATTGAAGTTTTTATTGTAATGTCTATAGAGTGTTTTCAGGACGCGTCATCAGTCAGCCATATTGGCGGCCCGGTACATAAACGATTGCACTAGGGATGTAACGGTATTGTAAATACCGTCGTACCGCAATAGCAAATTTTTTCGATACTACCGTGGTCGCATGACTCGATAAAACAATAGGTCTTCTGAGAAAAGTTTGCTCAGGCGAATGGAGCGAACGGGAGGTAGCGGGAACTACAGTTCCCATCAGCCCAGGCGTGGCCATCATCCTTTGCGGTCTGTTGCCCGCCCCCCTTGAACGTCAAGTTCATTTTATTTTCGATATAGCGCTAGATCACTATAGAAGTCATTTAAGGTTATCTTTCCTATAGAACAGGTCTATACATTGTTCTTTTATTAAACAAACTAAATTGCCTTATGTTATTTATCTTATTTACACGAAGGCATGTCATTTCTGTCTCATCATGGTCGCGCGTTTACAATGTTTCCTCCGCGAAAACACGCAGGACTCCATTCATAAAAACGTAATCTACTATAGCGCGGAATGCCACGGAATTCGTTGATTTTTTTTTATTAATAAACCAAAAGTTGGTCTGTCACTTAATTCAAATCGCGATATGGACTAGTGTCTGTGAAAACTGAAATGCAAAAAGACCGTTTTAATATGAATCCTGCATGTTCCGTTTGCCTCTGTATGAAATGGTGGAGACGCGTTTTTTTTTTTTTACTACACTGAAGCATGCGTGATGCTCCCGGTAATATTTGGCATTTGCATCTCACATGAACAGATAAACTCAATCTCCAAAGCTGCTGTGAGTGTCACTTTTACCGTTTCATTTAAGAAAATAAATATTACAACAAGATTAACCACTTAATTGTACTACAATTATTATTTAAACGTTTTAAAATGAATATAATTTTTTCTTCCATGTATTGATTTTAACAGTAAACCTCTGTTTGTTTGCCAAAAATGAAAAGGGTTTATATTTCATTTGATTAAAAATAAATAAATGTTTATGCTTTCATTTCATGATTATCAGAAAAACTAAAACACATAGGAATTTCTAAAAAAAAAAAAAAAAAAAAGAGCAAAAGATTGTAGAGCCCTGTTGTTCAAAATGTTAAAATAGAGAGTTTTGGACTTATTTTCCACTGAAATTAATGTTTTCGTTATTACACAAAGTAGGCTAAAGTACTGCAAAAAAAAAGTAACGTGGTTACATGGTTTCATAATTTTTTGTTATTAAAATTGAAAAATTTAAGTTCCTGTTTCAAAGTTTACAGATAGATGGCTAATTTGTATGCCATTGATATGTTCAGTGTTCATGTAAATTGTTTAATAAACACTTCTGGCACTTTTTTTTGAGTCTTTTCATTAGTTTTTTTGTTTTTCCTGTAAATGATTCAATAAATATCGTACCGTGCCATTCATACCGAGGTATTACCGTACCGTGAAGTTTTGATACCGTTACATCCCTAGATTGCACTGAACCGAACAAAACATGCATATTTTGCTGATTACTGCTGCTGGAAGTGGTCAAGTATTGTCATGTTTTGGGCTGCACTACGCCCGGCTGGCCCAGGAAAAACATTTGGAGTACTATAGACTGCCGAAAGTTAAACAAATCAAGTAGAAGAGTGCAAAAAACTTTCTGAAAAAACAAAAGGTGTTTGTTTTTTATTAAGTCCCACATTTCTTTTCATGGTTTAGACGGTGCAAATTAGGTATTCAGTAGTATGTTAACCGTGCAATCCATGCTGTTGTTTATATCCGAGTATCGTGAATATGGCCATGCATCCGGGTAACTGACCAAATTGTGATCTAAACACTCGTGCATTGCATTTTTGTGGTTGTTTGTAGTCTCTCACAACAGTCATGGGCAGGAGAAGGGCCTGGTGCTTGTTCTGGGGCAGGGTGATGTCGGGCAGCTTGGCCTGGGAGAGGATGTGCTCGAAAGGAAGAAACCGGCTCTGGTGACACTTCCTGAGGGTATTGTGCAGGCTGTGGCTGGAGGCATGCACACAGTCTGCCTCAGCGATACAGGAAATGTAAGCGGTTACAATGGTACAAATACCATTAATCATAAGCTTTGTACTAACCTCAACTCCACTAATAAAACCATTTTATCATTTCCTCCTTTTCCCTGTGTAGATTTATACATTTGGCTGTAACGACGAGGGCGCGCTGGGCCGCGACACATCTGAGGAAGGCTCGGAGACGGTCCCAGCCAAGGTGGACCTTGGTGAAAAAGTGGTGCAGGTTTCTGCAGGCGACAGTCACACAGCTGCCCTCACAGAGGAGGGAACAGTCTATGTTTGGGGCTCTTTTAGAGTGAGTATAGTGTTTATATCCTGCTGTGGAATAGAAACATGGTACCAGTTTTGATTGACCTGTCTTTTCTGTTGCAGGACAATAATGGTGTCATTGGACTCTTAGAGCCCATGAAAAAATGCACATTGCCTGTCAAGGTTCCTATAGACAAGCCTGTGGTTAAAATAGTCTCAGGTGGGTCATAGTAACTCAAGCTGTGGCGATACTCCATTGTTTGTGATCAATCCACATACTAATATTTTGGATTTAATGTAAAGGAAACGACCACCTGGTGATGCTGACTGTGAATGGAGAGCTGTACACCTCAGGATGTGGAGAACAAGGGCAGCTGGGCCGTGTGGCTGAGCACTTTGCTAACCGTGGAGGCAGGAAGGGATTGAGTATGTATTTCTCTTTTGATTGAACTGTCACTTACAGAATTTAAATGACAATAATAATGTACTCTTTAAAAAAATCATGTTGTTCCAAACTTTCTTAGTATGTAGGCTGCATTTATTTTATCTAAATTATAGTAAAACAGGGGTACTGTGCAAAAAAACTAAATTATTCAGACACTAGATATTGTTTACTAATGGATGCAGGACATTATGGTTCATTTATGTAAGTGAGGATGGCAAAAAAGTAAACTGACACCAATATACCCAAAAATTATTCATGCAGTGCACTACCAGTAAAACTGATAAATTTGGGACCAAAAATTTGATTTGACGCTTTAACCTGACCATGTTTCATTGAGTTGACTTTGTTCTGACACAGTTTAACTGCTGTCATATTTTATTACTATTTTCTAAACTATTGCAAATAAACTGATAATGTGAGAAATTGAAGGTGTCTGAATAAATTTGGGTTTGACTGTAGACCTGTGATTGCAAACCTGAATTTTTAGCCATTACTATAGTATTTAGTGTCATGATCCTTCAGAAGTCATTCTAATGTTATTTGATACATTTCTTGAGCTATAAATCATTGTGCTGCCAATTTTCGTGGAAACTATAATACCTTTGAGTCTGGTGAATCGAAAGTTCAATAGGTAACATAAGTCTATACTTCTGATCAATTTAATGCATCTGCTGAATAGAAGTATTATTATTATTATTATTTTTTTTTAAGTTTCACTCACTCCAAACTTCTCAGTGTTTATAAATCTTTTTTCCCTTCCTCAGTGAGGCTGCTGGAGCCACAGATGGTTATCATTAAACCACGGGGGAAAGTTGTCTTCACAGATGTCTTCTGTGGAGCATACTTCACCTTTGCTGTTTCTAAAGAGGGGCACGTCTATGGATTTGGCCTTTCCAATTACCACCAGCTTGGTACGATTCGTATCTCATTCAGTCCTGAAGATTAAATGTTCTGTCTGTTGCTGAGTTTTTAGAGAATATTTCTTCTTGCTGCTTTCTACAGGCACCCAAAGCACAAACACCTGCTTTGTTCCTGTGAAACTCAGTTCTTTCAAGAACTCCACCACCTCCTGGTTGGGTTTCTCTGGGGGGCAGCATCACACACTGTGCCTGAATTCAGAAGGTAATTCATCCACAAACCTCATTTGTAATTCTCATACATTAAAATAATTTATTTATATTACTTTTTTTAATCGTGTTATACCAGATGTTCAATTTCTGTCTTCATCCACAGGACAAGTACACAGCCTTGGTCGGGCGGAGTATGGTCGTCTGGGCCTGGGGAAGGATGCGGGAGAGAAGAGTGAGCCCACACCTGTTACTGGGATCAGTGATGTTCAGATGGTTGCCTGTGGTGCCTCTGTGAGCTATGCTGTCACTAAACAAGGTAAGGATAGATTAGATCTGTGTGGTAGCAGCGTAATATTCAGTAAATAAATCAATAAATCCACTGCTCTCTTGTCTCCTGTGAGGCTGGGACTCTAGTGTTCTGTGCACATCTGTGCAGCCAACAACGGAACAGTTGGCATGCTTTGCTTGAGCTTTTGGCATGGCCTTAGAACTGGTACACTTGTCACTTGTGAAAACAAAATGATGGTGCCGTGGGTGGAAATGTGCCAGTTTAGGGGTGGTAATATTATAAGATCCCCTTTCTATCTAACGAAAGGAAGTGAAATCTGAGCTGCTCGTTTTCTCCCAAGCTTGCAGAGAAAGACTTTCCAGAACAAAGTTACTGGGTTGTCCTTTTTTACATTTTCTGTTTTTGTAGATGCACCAGCAACCTGATTATAGCACTTAAACATGGGGGGGAAAAGTCAGATTTTTCATGTTTTATCACCATTAAATATTTTAGCCACTACAGGTTATCATGCAAAGCTTCAAATTGTAAACGCTTTTATACAGAATTTGTGCATGGTCTAAAACCAACTACTATCTGAGAGGTCCTTTATGAAATGGTGGGCGGAAAAGTACTTAACACCACCATTTAAAAGTTTGAAGTGGGCAAGTAATTTTTATTTTAATATTGTTTATATTAAGTCTCTTGTGCACACCAAGGCTGCATGTGTCTAAAATACAGTAAATAGTAATATTGTGAAATGTTACAATTTAAAATAACATGATCCTTAAAGTCTTTCGAATATACTTATTTGGTGCCCGACGGTTTCTTGTCAATGTTAAAAAGAGTTGTTGCTCAATATTTCTGCCATTCTGGATTCTTTAATTAGTAGAACGTTTAATAGAACAATTTATTTGATGTAAAAATATTTTGTGACATTGTAAATGTCTTTACTGTTGTTTTAGCATCCTTACTGAATAAAAGTGTAATTCATTTCCTAATTTAGATATTGTGGAAGCCCATTTCTACCACTGAATAAAATAAGATTAATTGCGATTTCTCACAATTCAGATTTTTTTTTTTTTCTTGCAATTGCGAATTGTAAACATTGTCAGAATTGAGCGATAAACTCCCAATTGCTAATTAAGTCAGAATTGTGATATGTAAAATGTTATCAGTCTGTTTAGATGCAAGTTCAGTTGAAACAACTCCGATTACATTTTAGTCTAGGACTAGGTTTAAGTCTCGTCTGTGAAACATGGGGATAAACTTTCAAATCTAACTTTTATTTTTCCAGAATTGTGTGATAAACCCGCAGTTGCTAGTTATAAAGTCAGAATTCTGAGAAATAAACTCGCAATTCTGAAAAGTAGGTTTTTTTTAACCCTCTCAGAATTGGAGTTTCTATCTCACAATTCTGACTTTATTTCTCGCAATTGTGAATTTATCTTGCACAATTCTAACTTGGTTTTTTTGTGAGAGGAAAGTCCGTATTCTAAGAAGTTCAGTGGCAGAAACAGGCTTCAATATTATAGTGACCTTATGGTTGAATTTTGCATTTATATTTTCTGATATCGTTCTGATACAGGTTTGGGCTGTAGAGTTGTTTATCCCTGTAGTTTTAAATGGCAAATGCCTCAAATGACGCAGTGTGTGTGTTGTTCCTGAATGTATCTTCAACCTCTAATTACATTAATTGCACCAGTCCGAGCAATTTATTTTTAGGGCTGTCTAAAAATAACACTGAATGTACTGTTTTGATGGTCAAAGCTGTGTTTTAGTTTTCTAACATTGCTATCTGTTGGCTAGGCTCTGTGTTTTCCTGGGGCATGGGCACCAATATGCAGCTGGGTACAGGAGAGGAGGATGATGAATGGAGTCCAGTGGAGATGACGGGCAAGCAACTAGAGAACCGTGTAGTGCTATCAGTATCCAGTGGAGGGCAGCACACAGTCCTGCTGGTCAAAGACAAGCAGGAGAGCTGATTTTTAACTCCTTGACTAAAAGTCAGCTGAGCCAAACTACTGTATCAGTGGTATCTGTAACCTATAGCTTGATCAAGATCAGGGGAGTCTGGGGTTGGTAATGCTTCCTGTGCTGAGCCAAGCCAGCAAATGAGGGAGAGGGTAGGATGAGTATCATCTAATTAAACCTTTTATCCCGCTTTATGGGGAGCCCAAAGATCAAAGAGATCTTTTTTATGGATTTTGTTTCTTTTTCTTTGCTTTATCTTCTTAATTCTTTTTAACAAAGATCTTTAGTATGCTTCCTGGAGACCGCCTGTCGTGAGTGATTGTATGCATGTATGAGCTGAAAAGTGATTTAATAAGTCTTTTAGATAATTCCCGGAAAACCTTTTTTTAAATTCCACATTTTGGTCCGAGCAATAAAAGGTTATGATAGCAGGTCTAATCTGTATCACTCACAAAAATTGCTGTACTTTGCAGTGTTAAACTCTTTTCCTAATTTCCTAATTGAAACTATTATTGTATCCATGCATTGCTGGCCTTGTGGACAATTAATAAAAATGAGTCTTTACAGAAACTGACGTATGGTTACTCCTTTAAAAAAACACATATTTAGAGAAGATTTAAAGCAAAAAGTGTCTTTACAGTGTAACTTTACAGGGTTTTAGGTGTGGGTTTATTGGATGCTCACTTGTATATTTTGATTTAAGGATTAAAGTTTATATATTTATGAATTTATTTTCTATTAATTAATTTCAGACATGAGGATTAGAGTTTAAGTGTTTTCCAAGAATTTTTTTCTAGATGCACTAAAGCTGGTTTTAGCTTAGGTTTTTTATTGCTAAACCAGCTGGTTTTAGTTGTGGTTTTTAGCTGTTTGGTAAAAGAAAGCTGGTATTTAGCTTTTTTTTTTTTTTTTTTTTTTTTTTTTTTAAATCAAGTGCTTTTGACAAAGCTAAAAAGTTAAAAGCACTTGATTTAAAAAAAACAGCTAAATACCAGTTAAAACCAGTTGATTAGCATTCTTTTACTAAACAAACAGCTAAAACCAATTAATATAGAGAAAACCCAGCTAAAAGTTCTTCTAGTGAAAAACGGCTAAAAATCAGCTAAAACCAGTTGATTTAACAAAAAAGAAAACCAGTTAATTTAGTAAACAACAGCTATAAATAAAACCGTTTAAACCAGTTGATTGGCAGTATTTTGCTAAACAAACAACTTTAGGTTAGGGGAAAAAAACAGCTAAAACCAACTAAAACAGCTGGTTTAGCAAAACCAGCTAAATCCAGTTTATTTAACCAAAACTAAAAACAAAAAGGCTAAAAACCAGTAAAAAGCCGTGGATTAAAAAGAAAACCGCTAAAAACCAGTTGATTTATCAGTATTTTGCTAATCAACTGTTTTTTAGCTTCTTTTTTTTTGTTGTTGTTGTTGGTTAAACTGGATTTAGCTGGTTTTAGCTGTTTTTTCCCCTAAATCTGAAATCTTAAGTTGTTTGTTTAGCAAAATAATGCCAATCAACTGGTTTAAACTGTTTTATTTATAGCTGTTTACTAAATTAACTGGTTTTAGTTTTTATTTGTTAGTTAAACTTGTTTTAGCTGGTTTTAAGCTGTTTGCTGTTTTTTAAAAAACTGCTAAATTACAACTTAATTTTTTTTTATCAACTGGTTTTAGCTGTTTAGCCAAATAATGCTAAATCAACTGATTTTAATGGTCTTTAGCTGTTTTTTGCTCAACCAGCTGTTTTTTTTTTTTTTTTTTTTTTTTTTTTAAGACAAATAATGCTTGACCAACCAGTTTTAGCCTTTTTGCTAAATCAATGTGTTTTAGCTGGTTTCTCTGCTTAAAAAACCCATAAGCTGGAAGTAGCTGGTCAGGCTGATTTTTAGCTGAATCTTCCAACTGTTTTTTGCAAAAAATCATGTGGGGTTTTTTCTTTCTTTTTTGTTTGTTTTGTTTTAGCTGTTTTTTTTTTTTTTTTTAGCCAAATAATGCTAAATCAACTGGTTTTAGATGTTTTTTGATAAATCAGGTGGTTTTAGTTGTTTTTTAGCGTTTTTTTTTTCTAAATCAACTAGTTTAAGCTGTTTTTAGCCAAATAATGCTAAATCAACTGGTTTTAAATGGTTTTTGATAAATCAGGTGATTTCAGTTGGTTTTTAGCTGTTTTTCTAAATTAACTGGTTTTAGCTGTTTTTTAGCCAAGTAAATCAACTGGTTTTGACTGTCTTTTTTGCATACTAAATCAGCTGGTTTTTAGCTTTTAAAACTGCTACATAACAACTTAAATTCTTCAAACTGAAAATCTTAACTTCGAGGTTTCAAAACTAGGCCTACTTAACTTTCTGGCTACTTAACTTTTTTCAAGCCAACTACACCCCTGGTTAAATAAACTGGTTTTAGCTGGTTTTGAAGCTTTTTGCTGTTGCTATATCAGGTGCTTTTAGTTGGTTTATAGCCGTTTAGCCAAATAATGCTATATCAGCTCGTATTGACGGGTTTTTAGCTGTTTTTTTTTTTTTGTTGTTGTTTGTTTGTTTTTTTTTTAAATCAGCTCAGCTGCTTTTAACTGTTCCTTTTTTGGCTAAATAAACCAAATAATGCTAAATCAACTGGTTTTAGCGTTTTTTTTTTTTTTTTTTTTTTTGCTAAATCAATGTGTTTTAGTTGTTTTCCCTGCTGAAAAAATAAGCTAAAACCAGCCTAAGCTGGAAGTAGCTGGTTTTAGCTGAATGTTCCAACTGTTTCTTGCAAGAAATCATGTGGTTTTGTTGGTTGTTGTTTTTTTTTTCCTAAGTCAACTGGTTTTAGCTGTTTATTTAGTCAAATAATGCTAAATCAACTGGTTTTAGATGGTCTTTGATAAATCAGGTGGTTTTAGTTGGTTAAGCTGTTTTTCTCAACTGGTTTTAGCTGTTTTTTTAGCCAAGTAATGCTAAATCAACAGGTTTTTAGCTTTTAAAACTGCTAAATAACTATTTCAAACAGAAAACTTCAAGCTTTCAAAACTACTTAACTTTCTGGCTAGGCTTTTTCAAGCCAACTAAAAAAGTTTGTCTACAAAGTATTTTTATCTAGATTTAACATAAGGTTTCATTTATAGAAGTACTGAATGTTTCTTTGTATTTGTGTGATTTATCCACTGGATGGCGACCATGAGCTCTCAAGACTAAAGTGACGTCCTTTAGTTTAATTGCTTATATCTTAATACATTCCTTCAAAATGGTTTGGCTTCAGAAGCATGGATATTTTTTTAATTAGCCTGACAGCCACTACAGACTTTCTTCGATTACATTCACCAGATTTTCTTCTATAAGAAGGTGGCCTTGTGCAACCAGAAGACATGTAAACTCTGTTAGGTATATGTCAGAATTCAGGCTTACATAAGTATGTCCTAAACTGTTGAAAACACTTGAAGCTGGAATTGGCTGGTCACTATTGATCACATTTGCAGATCAAAGCAGCACTTCAGCATCCATGAAGGGGAAATGGTATTGTGCTCCTGGTCTGGTCTTTATGTTCCAGCCCACAGTGAGTCATGCTGAGAGACTTTGTGGGGCATTTCAGTTGAAAAGCCCTTCAAGGCCCACTTTCTCTGAAAGCTTTGAAATGCTAACAGCCTCTTTTGCAAGCACTTAATTGACCACCATTTAATGCTGTCATCAGTGTTTTTTTGATGCCCGGTGTGAGGCAGCATGAGGTAGCTGATCTGAGAAGTGGACAGGGCACTGGCTTTAAATGTTACCGTTTTTAATGCCAGCAAGCTACATTAAATATGTTTGAGAGGAACGTCCTTATTCGCAAAAGTTCAAATTTGACTCATTTCCATCATGCAGTTCTAAAAGCGTTATGAAAATGAAAAGTTTCACAGCAGGCAGTTAATTAATTGTTTAAAATCACAGTGCACTCAGTATTTTTCTTTTTTCACATGAAAAAGTTTTACGTGTGTTGTAAATGCATTTTTCACACAAAATTATTTGGTCAAATTATCAGTAATTTTTCATCAATCGGCCATATTGGCGGCACTGAACCAAGTGAAACTTGCATATTTGCTGATTATTGATTATGATTTGCAATTATTGTCATGTTTTGGGCTGTACTAATCAGTCAGACCAGGAAAAACATTTGGGGTACTATCTTTCTCTATATGATTTAGCAGCTTCCACCTGGTTTTTCATGTGCTAGACAGCAGAACAATCTATTCAGTAGTACATTAACCGTGCAATCCATGCTGTTGTTTACATCTGAGTATTGCCAACATGGCCGTGGTGATGTAAGTGCAAACCCTCTATTGGGAATTTCATTATTTTATTGCACCAGGTTTAAGTTGCTCACATGGATTTGCCACGTTGAACAACAAAGTTCCTCCCAAACATTTGGTGCCTTTGACTTCTATTTTTCATTACTACTCATTAGTGGTTACCAGCTGTTTAATTAACGACATTCTTGAAAACATTGTTTTTGTTCAACAGAAGAATTCAACTTATCTAAGGGGTTATTTTTGTGTTTTTATTATTCAAACAAACATACTGTGTTTGAGAGTAAAACTTATTATTTTGTAATTAAAAAATAAAAGTTTGCTAAAAAAAGTCTTCTTAAATCTCAAAAATAAAGAAATTGATAAAATTATTTGCAGTGCGTGTAGCCTACATTTTACAATCTTTATTTTTCTTTGTGCACTCTAAACACCACAAATGTTGCTCTCTTTTCTGCTGTCTATTTCTTGCTGGTCTAAAATTTTTGTTTGCGAGTTGAAAAGTTTTGCTTGCGCTCACTGAGTATCTCAGTAGGCAGTCTCTACCTACCAGGATTAAAGACCTTTAACACTAGATTATTAGCTCGGAATATACTATAATCAGGGTTTCTGCAGATATGAACAAGTGAAATTTAAGACTTTTTAAGACCTTTTTAATACCACCTTATATGAAATTTAAGACCTAAACCTGTAATGGAAATAGATATTATATTACATGCATATGTGATATTTAATGTGTTTAATGTAAAAAGTAAACGCAATTTCATGGCTGTCATAAATTAAATTTATTACTACGATATACAGTGAACTTTCCATATCAGCAGATACTATTCCACACAAAATATCCCCATAAAAGTACCACTAGAAATATCTGATGTAAAAAAAAAAATTCTGAAGCGATTTTTTTTTTTACTTTTGAAATGTATGCGTACCTTTGAAATGTATTTTATGAATTTATCAATAAATTCTAAATGTCTGTTAGCAGTGAGATTACATAATTTACACTGCAAAATTAAAAGTGAGATTAATGTTTTAAATACATTTATTGATTTATAAATATATATATTAGAAATGTTATATAAATACTGCGATTCTGTCTGAAGACGCAGTAACTTCCACAGAGGGAGAAAAAAATCTACAGTTGTTAGCAACTGGCCTTAGCCAAGCCCTATATTCAGTTTTTCCAAGCCCAGTATCATAGCTAAAAAGTTAAATCCATTTGACTTCTGCAGTACAATCCGAGAGAGACTCGCGCCAATAACAGAAAGCTGATTGGCTATTGCATGCTGGTCTCATTTGTAGTTTAAATTCAGCAATTTATATTTGGAATAGTGAAATAAAGAACTACAACACCATGGAAACAACAAAAAGAGAATTTAAATGAGCATTAGAGGTAGCGTTACATGGACATCGGAAAAATAAGACCTGTGTAAAATTATTTAAGACCTAGAGCAGCGAATTTAAGACTTAAGGCCTAAAATTTTGATTTTTAAATTTTAGACTTTTTACGACTTTTTAAGACCCCGCGGAAACCCTGACTATAATATATGTGTTGCTGATAAACATGACATAATTTCAGCTCTGTTGCTTTTATATAAAACAATAAAACATTTTAGAAAAGAACGCAACATCACAGTTGTTTGAACCAATGAGCTTTAAGCTGTGTTGTCAGCCAGTCGTTTCCCATCGTGCTTTTGTTCAGCGCAGTTGGTGGAGAGCTACTGCGCCCGACTGCTCAATCCGACACAGCCGCCTCGCCATCGCGAGAGTTTTTTGGCACACGTCAGCACGATGCCAGAGCAAGTCGGACGTAACTCGGACACTTTTCTAACCGGCATGCATCTTGCGTTGATCACCGGTGATCGATTCTGCGCAGATTTTGTTAATCTCAAACGAGCCTAACATGTGGTTCCCAGACCACGAATCATGACGTTGTCATGACGTGGTTTGGCGTTAGCCTGGCTACTGTCGGAGAGCAACGGGCGAACAACAAACAATAAAGGATATTGGTCATGTAAATATCTGTGTTTTCACTTTGACATGTGTTCATGGTTATAGTATTTATAATGTGTAGGAACGGTGACATTTTAGTGAAGGGAGCAAATCGTAGTTATTAGTGATCCGTGACTAGGCCTCACGGTTTGGCATGCATGTGATCAGAGGATTAACTGCAAAATTTAATAGATAATAGAGTGAAAGTTTATTATTTGTATGTGTTTACAAACTCAAGCGCAAGAAGAGGCAAAAGTGAACACACTCAGAAGACTTGAACAAACTAAAGAGGAGTTTCACCATCTGAAAGAGCGCCTGGAAAATAAGGAAATCCGGGCAGCAATGGTAAAAAAACAACCCTCTACATAACAACATTTCCTTACTAATGCTCTCATCTTTAAGTCAATCATTTATTTTAACTGTTATATTGAATTTATGTCTGAGCTAATTGAATAGAATATCTTTGTCATTGTACAAGCACAATAAGATTTAGTTTGAAACTTCCAAATTGATACAAAATCTTAAAAAATACAAATGATTGAAGATTTATTTCTTTTAAAGATTTATGGGTTACTAAAAAAAATTACTTTTATATTTTTATTTTATTGTTAAAAATCCATATTTTTGTCATAATATTTATATTTAAGTGTATTGTATTTATGATATTTTATTCTGCATTAAAAATATAATTTTGTATTGTCTTAAAATTGCTTAAAATATTTTTATTAATAAAAACGGTATATTTAATTTGTTTGGATGGATTGCCATTTTGTTGTCTATTAGATGTATATATGTAGGCATTTATTAGCTGTCTATTCGATGACTAGTCTATTTTTGGGCTTTGTTTAGACGTCTATTAAATTTTCACTGACAGCCCAAATTCAGTCTTGTTTTAGCCTAGACCTATATTCACTGTCTATTAGACGTATACATGTAGTCGTTCAATAGTGGTCTAACTGATGTCTAGTCTATTCTTGGGCTATGGTTAGACGTCTATTAAATTTTCACTGACAGCCCAAATTCAGTCTTGTTTTAGCCTAGACCCATATTCACTGTCTATTAGACGTATACATGTAGTCGTTCAATAGTGGTCTAACTGATGTCTAGTCTATTCTTGGGCTATGGTTAGACGTCTATTAAATTTTCACTGACAGCCCAAATTCAGTCTTGTTTTAGTCTAGACCCATATTCACTGTCTATTAGACGTATACATGTAGTCGTTCAATAGTGGTCTAACTGATGTCTAGTCTATTCTTAGGCTATGGTTAGACGTCTATTAAATTTTCACTGACAGCCCAAATTCAGTCTTGTTTTAGCCTAGACCTATGTTCACTGTCTATTAGACGTATACATGTAGTCGTTCAATAGTGGTCTAACTGATGTCTAGTCTATTCTTGGGCTATGGTTAGACGTCTATTAAATTTTCACTGACAGCCCAAATTCAGTCTTGTTTTAGCCTAGACCCATATTCACTGTCTATTAGACGTATACATGTAGTCGTTCAATAGTGGTCTAACTGATGTCTAGTCTATTCTTGGGCTATGGTTAGACGTCTATTACATTTTCACTGACAGCCCACTGACAGCCCAATTCAGTCTTGTTTTAGCCCAGACCTATATTCACTGTCTATTAGACGTATACATGTAGTCGTTCAATAGTGGTCTAACTGATGTCTAGTCTATTCTTGGGCTATGGTTAGACGTCTATTAAATTTTCACTGACCGCCCAAATTCAGTCTTGTTTTAGCCTAGACCCATATTCACTGTCTATTAGACGTATACATGTAGTCGTTCAATAGTGGTCTAACTGATGTCTAGTCTATTCTTGGGCTATGGTTAGACGTCTATTAAATTTTCACTGACAGCCCAAATTCAGTCTTGTTTTAGCCTAGACCCATATTCACTGTCTATTAGACGTATACATATAGTCGTTCAATAGTGGTCTAACTGATGTCTAGTCTATTCTTGGGCTATGGTAGACGTCTATTAAATTTTCACTGACAGCCCAAATTCAGTCTTGTTTTAGCCTAGACCCATATTCACTGTCTATTAGACGTATACATATAGTCGTTCAATAGTGGTCTAACTGATGTCTAGTCTATTCTTGGGCTATGGTTAGACGCCTATTAAATTTTCACTGACAGCCCACTGACAGCCCAATTCAGTCTTGTTTTAGCCTAGACCTATATTCACTGTCTATTAGACGTATATATGTAGTCGTTCAATAGTGGTCTAACTGATGTCTAGTCTATTCTTGGGCTATGGTAGACGTCTATTAAATTTTCACTGACAGCCCAAATTCAGTCTTGTTTTAGCCTAGACCTATATTCACTGTCTATTAGACGTATATATGTAGTCGTTCAATAGTGGTCTAACTGATGTCTAGTCTATTCTTGGGCTATGGTAGACGTCTATTAAATTTTCACTGACAGCCCAAATTCAGTCTTGTTTTAGCCTAGACCCATATTCACTGTCTATTAGACGTATACATGTAGTCGTTCAATAGTGGTCTAACTGATGTCTAGTCTATTCTTGGGCTATGGTTAGACGTCTATTAAATTTTCACTGACAGCCCAAATTCAGTCTTGTTTTAGCCTAGACCTATATTCACTGTCTATTAGACGTATACATGTAGTCTTTCAATAGTGGTCTAACTGATGTCTAGTCTATTCTTGGGCTATGGTTAGACGTCTATTAAATTTTCACTGACAGCCCAAATTCAGTCTTGTTTTAGCCTAGACCCATATTCACTGTCTATTAGACGTATACATGTAGTCGTTCAATAGTGATCTAACTGATGTCTAGTCTATTCTTGGGCTATGGTTAGACGTCTATTAAATTTTCACTGACAGGACAGCCCAAATTCAGTCTTGTTTTAGCCTAGACCTATATTCACTGTCTATTAGACGTATACATGTAGTCGTTCAATAGTGGTCTAACTGATGTCTAGTCTATTCTTGGGCTATGGTTAGACGTCTATTAAATTTTCCCTGACAGCCCAAATTCAGTCTTGTTTTAGCCTAGACCTATATTCACTGTCTACTAGACGTATACATGTAGTCGTTCAATAGTGATCTAACTGATGTCTAGTCTATTCTTGGGCTATGGTTAGACGTCTATTAAATTTTCACTGACAGGACAGCCCAAATTCAGTCTTGTTTTAGCCTAGACCCATATTCACTGTCTATTAGACGTATACATGTAGTCTTTCAATAGTGGTCTAACTGATGTCTAGTCTATTCTTGGGCTATGGTTAGACGTCTATTAAATTTTCCCTGACAGCCCAAATTCAGTCTTGTTTTAGCCTAGACCTATATTCACTGTCTATTAGACGTATACATGTAGTCGTTCAATAGTGATCTAACTGATGTCTAGTCTATTCTTGGGCTATGGTTAGACGTCTATTAAATTTTCACTGACAGGACAGCCCAAATTCAGTCTTGTTTTAGCCTAGACCTATAATCACTGTCTATTAGACGTATACATGTAGTCGTTCAATAGTGGTCTAACTGATGTCTAGTCTATTCTTGGGCTATGGTTAGACGCCTATTAAATTTTCACTGACAGCCCAAATTCAGTCTTGTTTTAGCCTAGATGTCAGGGCTGTGTTTGAACAGCTAATAGACGTCTTTTAAATGCAAAATTGCTTGCTGGGTTATTACTGATGCGCAAACGCACTGTATATGCACTACTCACTATACATCCTATTTCTGCTTGAACACAGTTCAGTATATTCACGTAGTTGTATACAGCGAGTGTTTTATAATGGATGCTCATGTGTTTTGAAGAAGTTTGTCAGGATCAGTGGTGTTTATATACATATGGGCATCAGACGCTCCAAAACACCCTTTTCTTTTTTCATGTGTGAGGACCGATCTGCCAGAACCGTGCTTGCTAATCTAAACTAATCTAATACTTTTTAACAGACGATTACCTACACCCGACTTCACTGGACCTAGTTATACTCTATAAAAAATATTGGCTTGACGCTTTACTATTGGGGGCTCTGGCAGCTAACGTTAGCTATAATCGATAATCAAATCTATTCAACGGCATCACCGAACTACAGACGGGCTTAGCTAACGTTACGTATTTAAATGGGTGAGCATGAGAAGAGAGACTACATAAATTCACTTGTGACTGAGTTTAAGATGTTAAATTAGTTATCTTACTCAGTAAAAAACCTGTTGTTTGCCATGGCTGATAGAAGTCAATCAGACTAGCGGCGGCAGTGGCGGGGAAACGTAGTGGGAGTGGTCACTAATCGAAAGTGACCAATAGAAAAAGGCTTTTTATCCTGGTAGAAAGAGACCGCCCACTGAGATACGGCTTTACTCGCAAGCAAAACTTTTCAACTTGCAAACAAAAATTTTAGACCCGCAAAAAAAGACAGCAGAAAAGAGAGCAACATTTGTGCTTTCGCAATGAAAAATGTTTGAAGTACACAATAAAAAAAAAGATTGTAAAAAATTTTACACGCAGTGCAAATAATTTTATCAATTTCTTTATTTTTGAGATTTAAGAAGACTTTTTTTGCAAACTTTTATTTTTTAATTACAAAATAATTAGTTTTACTCTTAAACAGTATGTTTGTTTGAATAATAAAAACACAAAGATAACCCCATACTTATCCACCTTATTTTTCCCATAAGTGTAGGCGCAGCCATTTGTGAATTGTATCCGCGTCCAGCTATTTTTAGCTGTACAAAACACTTTTTGCTGTTTAATATTGCAAACTGGTTTGCCTTACCATATTATTTTATTGTATAATCTTAAAGGAACACTCCACTTTTTTTGGAAATAGGCTCATTCTCCAACTCCCCCCAAGTTGATAAGTTGAGTTTTACCGTTTTGAAATCCATTCAGCCGTTTTCCTGTTCTGGTGATATCACTTTAAGCATAGCTTAGCATAGATCATTGAATCCTATGAGACCAACAGCATTGTGTTCAAAAATGACCAACGAGTTTTGATATTTTCCTGTTTAAAACTTGACTCTTCTGTAGTTATATTGTGTACTTGTGTATTTTGCAGAAAATGTAAAGCTGCAATTTTCTAGGCCGCTAAGATTAGGAACTACACTCCCATTCGGCGTAATAGTCAAGGAAGTTTGCTGCCATAATATGGCCGAAGTGCCTGAAATTAGTTCCCGGCTAGGTTAGCATTTGCACATATGCTGCGTGATATTATACTGGGTAACTGAATTTCATGTTTTTACCAAGATTATGGTTCATTTTAGGGTTGTCACGATTCCTTGATTCAATTCGAGTACTCCACATCTGTATTACTGCATAATAATAATATATATTTTTTTAAACTCCATATCTGTATATTGCTGAGTTTGGGTTATTATAAAGTTCATCTGGGAACCCAACGTGCGCCATTTTATCCGATTTGTAAGGTAAATCATTTGTGAACCTAGGCAAACACAGGAGAATACATACATTTTTCCCAAAATGCTAAATGTTCATCGCAAAATAAAAGCTACAAATGAATAGCATTTCTGTCGTAAAGCATTGGCCAAATATTACAGATTAAGTGGACATTTGAATTAAATGTTTATTCAATATTAAACAAGGACTATAGCAAAGTGCATAAGCAATAGTCGGGCCGTTGGCGCCCTTTGCAGTCATTTGTCATTGCTATTCTATATGTGTTTTTTAAAGCTTTTTTTTGTGCTTAGGTCTATTTTTATTCACTCAGATTAATTAGAATTCTCTGATTACTTGATTATCAAAATAGTCGTTAGTGACAGCCCTAATCATAATTTTTTTGTACAATGATAAAGTTGTGCACCATAATTGATAAAACTGTTGACATGAGTAAAGCAGTTGTGTTTTCTGAAAACTGGCATGTCTGTAATTGTTGAGGTTATATATGATATTATTATAATATCATGCCTTAAACTATTAGACCAGTCGTTATTATATAGCATCTTATCCAATTGGGTAAACAACCACATGTCACCATGGAAACTGAACAGAGCAAACTCACAAAATAGAAAATTGGTCTTACTAGAAATGGGTATGATTTTTACAATATTCCCTTGAGGGTAACTGCTAAGCTTAGATCATGACTGATATATGATAATATATAATGTATTTAGCTTGTGCTTGACAGTTAACTGTCAAATACAATAAATAAATAAAAAAAGTCCAACTGAAGTGGCTCTTCAGCATTTTAGCTTGTTAAACATCACTTGCTAAATGTGTTATGTACAAAAATGTGAGTTGAGTGTAAAATCCACACTGACTCTGTGATTTAGCCCGCAGCTTGTTAATAGTGCATCTCATAAAGCCACTGAATTGGGTTGAGTGCAATTTTGTGCCGAGTGTGATCCTCCTGATCAATCTAGCTGACATGCTGGGTCTCTTGTCATTACTGTGCCTCGTGATGCTTCCCTCCACCCACTGTAAACAGCGTTGCTCTCTGATCCACTGTTTATGCCATTATGTAACTGACACTCCAAACCACAATCACGAGAAACTGGAGGAGCACATAAAAAGATATGTGCTGACCATAATGATGCTGTTCGGTATTCAGCCCATTTGCTCATCTAAGATTCTGTATTTGTGTCTGCTGGCCGGTTGAGACTCTGTATCCCTTCATAGCCATTTCCAGAGTCCATCATCCCTACTTTGGCATAAAGCATACCGTATACACCACTGCTTTAAATGTCAGGGTGCTGCTTTCAAAAATAACAGGTGGACTGCTTCTGCTCCTCTCTCATGTAGAAAGCCACAGTAAACAGAATCCCTTTTTTTCAGTTATGCTGCAAAAACTTATTAACAGCATAGTTCCACTCTTGGTTTGACTGACAATCAACATAATGTGACCCTGGACCACAAAATCAGTCAATTTTTTGAAATAAAGATTTATACAGCTGAATAAATAGCTTTCGATGTATGGTTTGTTAGGATAGGAAAATATTTGGCTAAGATACAACTTTTTGAAAATCTGGAATCTGAGGGTGGAAAAAAATCGCCTTTGAAGTTGTCCAAATAAATGTACAAGATAAATTTACAAAATATCCAAGGAACATGATATTTACTCATTTTTTGGAAAAGAAAAATCAATAATTTTGACCCATACAATGTTGCCTATTGCTACAAATATGTACCCCAGCTACTTATGGCTGGTTTAGTAGTCCAGGGTCACATAAGAGTTTCAGAGCCTATTTTTTCTTTGCAAAAAATGCAGAGATCCTTTGGAGCCCCTTGTTTTCCATATTATTTCTGGTTTCTTTCCATTGTGACAAATAAAAGTAGGCTTATTGTTTAATTTGATTGAAGAAACATACAGTAACTACATATAAAAAAGATTAAATAAACAGTTTTTGTTGTGTGGATTTTGTGACTTTAGAGCCCCCTACAGTTAAGTGAGTGCAGTCAAAGTCCCTTTAAATGGGTCATCGGGTGCAAAACTAACTTTTCCATGTTGTTTGAACATTAATATGTGTTGGAAGTTTGAGTACACAACCACCCTACAATGATAAAAATCCACCCAGTGCTATTTTTTAATCTTTAAAACTAATATCCCCTGTTTAAAATCAGTTCATTCATAGCTTCTTGTCGTTGTGACGAAATACATTTGATTGACATTAGCGTTTTACCTTAGCCCCTCCCTGTGTCGACCACTGATCTATATAATGACTGGATTGCTCATTGCGTTCTAAACCATAGATATATATACATAGATACCGCATTGGACCGCTCCAAGCACGTAGATGCGTCCGCCATATTGGAACGGTCCACTTGACGTCATTCACCATACTGTAGGTTCGCAGACCAACGGCTGTGCAGGACTGTGGCTTTTCGAATTTTCAGTGATTACTATGAGATCTATGGGTGAATGACGTCAAGTAGACCGCAGTGAAATGGCGGATGGCTTACGTATAACGGCCCATAGAAACAGTCGCTAATGAGGCATCTATGTATATATATCTATGTTCTAAACTGCCGTTAGGCAGTGAAGCCACCGGAAGTGTTCGATCCGCCATCTTACTATTCCCTACCTGCAGAGAGCGCCATTGAGTCACATGTAAATTGCTGACCTAAAATCACCCGATTTGAAGCGTATCTTTCACACAGGATTAGTTTTTAGGATATGTGTATGTAAATTAATTTTTACTTAAGATGTTTTCTGGAATGTTTATGGTCTTTTCGGGCTGGATAAGCCATATATTGAAATCGTTTTGGTGGGCGTGTCAGCTGCGCACTTGCAGAAACAGGTAACTGATCCAACACTAAATATATTTCTTTATGTACCTAATTATGCAGGAAATAAATAATACACAGTACCATATATCTGGTATTAGTATCTGAAATTGATTCGATTATACAGTAAATAATACAATCCAAGTCTCTGTTACTATATTGCTGGTTATATTGAAATTCAAATATTTGAAATAAAGCTTATGTCTTTAAGTCCGTACCATTTGTAGTCAGCGGTATATTCTCCGAGTCATGGTGTGTATTTTTAATGTGCCTGATTGAGCAACATCTATTTCAGACTCTTCAGATCAGCAAATTCTGTAATGATTTACTAACATTACCGTTTCCATCTGAGTAAAATGGCCTGTATGTTGAATTAATTATTAATTTAACGAACAAATCATTACCTGCTTCAAAATGAAAAACGTTACTGTTAAGTATTGTTGAAACATGCAGTTAGTCTACTGTACGAATATAAACAACACAATGACATAAACCGTGAATAACTGTACTGAGATCATATGATGTTTATCTGATGTACGCGACTGTAATGTAGGCTATGAACGTACATTTTTAATAAGCAGAGGGAATTCCCAACATTAACCATTTACATGCTTAGGACGTTTGCGTTGTGAAATTGTACAGTGAGACTTCAGGTATAAAAACACTGACTTGTTATGTGATGTTTTCTCAATAAAATCGTATAGTTTCCTATTCATTCAATGGAATGTATGCGAATACTAGGGAATACTAATATGGCGGTGCGGTGGCTTCACTTTTATGACGTCATGAGCAATCCAGTTCTCTATTATAGATCAGTGGTGTCGACTCAGGTGCAGAGGAAGACTCTAGGTGCGTTCCATTCGACCGTAAGTGGACTGCGAAGTGGACTTCACAGGGTATTCCGCCATCTTAAGTGAGATTCCAAACCGAAGGGAGCGAACATGTTCAGTTCGAAGGGCACTGCGAACGGCATAGGGAATAAGGGAACATCAGTACTTCACTTCACAGGAAGTGGACGGGGAAAACTACCCAACTGTCATTGCGCACCGCGTCACCAGTTCGAAGTAATGATGGAGCAGAGCCGTTGAAGTTTTTTTTAAGGCTCTGAAATGAAGCGGTTGCAATAAATGTTGTTATTATTATACAAATTAGAGTGTTTATGAATGGTTATGGCGATTCATGTTACATTTGCATATCGTATTTTATGAATGAAAGTAAAACTGGCGAGGTGAAGCTCTGTCTTGTTTTATTTAATGTTACCACAGGATAGTTAAATATAGGCTGTGTGGGGAAAAAAAGTGCGTGAGATAAAACCACTACAATCTGTTAATCTGTTAACGGTCTAAACATACATTTGGACTATATTTTTTTAGATACATACGTTTATATGTATTTTATATGTATTTAAATTTGAAAGTAAAATAAATTACAATATTTATTTATGTTAAATCATAATCTGCGTGACCTGCCGTTGATTTGCTTTGATGACGTTCCAGGGCATTCCAAATGAGCGATTATTGTCAGCGAAGTCCACTTCAACGGATGTACCGTGCTAAGGGAGTAGGGAGCAGTGAACACTGCGTAGGGACCCTGTCGATCGGAACGCACCTTCTAATTGAGTGATTGAGGTGTTCTGTTGTTGGATGTAATAATGAACATAGTAGTAGTCATTTACTACCAACATCTGAGCAGCTGAAGAAGCAGAGGTTTAACGTTACTTATGTTTTTAAATGGAAAGCGCCAATCCCGATCTCCATAAGCATCCATCTTCGTGCAAATCGTTCCTGATGCAGCTTCACCCACAGCAGAAGTGAGTATAAGGGTTTTTTATGCATCTTTGCAAATGGCCTTTCTTAATAATGTGCTTGTAGGCAAGTTTCGCCGATAAATCAAATGCAGCTAAATGTGCTAAAGTAAACATAATCCCAGAGAGGGGCGGGGCGAGCAGAGCTCGTGGCATTTAAAGAGGCCATGTCTTAAAATGAGCTGAAATTTTGCAGAGCTGATGTTGACAAGGTAAAAGGGCGTTTTTTTACACTACTATTGAGAATTTTTAATTAAAGTATATTAGAGACTTTTCATTAAGACCCTAAAGAATCATATGAACTTGTGGAAAATGGCCATCCGATGACCCCTTTAAAAGAAGCCTCTTCTACTCGTCAAGCCTGCATTTATTTGATCCAAAATACAGCAAAAGCAATAATATTGTGAAATATTTTTACTATTTAAAATAACTTGTATTCTATAGTCTTTGGTGCAGTTCAATATCGTAAATATTATCTGTTGCTGCCGTAAAGCCGCTTTCACAGAAGTTCGTACCGCGAAACAAACACACTCACAAAACAGACCTTGAGGAAGTGTGAGAAAAAGTGCACAATCATACGTTTTGAAACATAAGTTTTGAAACTTGAAACTGATAACCCTAACTCTTAAGGTTTAAAACCCAAAAAAGTCCCATTCCCTAAAAATGGGGGCAGCCATTTGTAAATTTGATGGGTGTGGCTTCCGGTCTAATCAGAGTCTAGGGCTGTATCCAAAATCGCCCCCATATCCTCGAAAAGGGCACTATTTAAAGGGAAAGCCATTTTTAGTGGTGTCCGAAACCATAGTGGATGTTCTCGGTTCAACCGATGTACACTCAGCGCCTAGAAAATACCCATAATTCACTGTAGAGATGAATTTCCGCGTCTCGCCAGAAGATGGTGCCTGCAGCTGAATCATCCAGCAATTAATTTTTCAATGAGATCACGTCCACGGCGTACAAGCCTATACACAGGTATAAATTCATTGTAAATTGATTATTAGATTGTTTAGCTAGGGTTAAATATTGGTACATTTGAGTAAGGGTTTAGCTGTAAAAAAACAGCTGGTTCTGTGCCGCCAATATGGACGATTGATGACGTGTTGTGAAAAAACTACAATGGAAGTAGATGGTGGCTTAAATAATTATTCACTGACATTGCATCTTTTTATCCGACTCTGTAACATCTGTAATTTTCAGATGCTGAAAACAAAATTTAGAAATTACAAGCCAGAGTAAAATTACATCTTATTTGTTATGACTAGAAAGACAACAAAAGTCAGCAAAAATACAAAAACTTGTCTTTATGCAACAGTCAATATACAACAACCTCTTTTTTATTTTTATCCTGATTCAAAAGCACTTATCCAGTATATTTCATAATGGGGGGCTATAGGTTGTCTGCTGAAGAGATTATGTAACAGTGCTTGAGTCTCCAACCTTTACAAGTACCTGCAGAAAATTAGCATAGTAGTTTTTCATTTCTGTCTTTGCAAGGCTTTTGTGTTATATTCTTACTAAACAAAAGTTAAATCTTTAAAAACAGCATAAAGAATGACAGGCTTATTCATCATCTAATATATAATGAGATAACGAATCTTTCAATATCTTAAATGGTAAATCTTATTCATCATGTGGAAATATCTTTTTTCCAACATCCATGCAATCTGCAGAACAATTTTAATTGTTGTTTTGCTTTCACAATATAAACACTGACAGCTATGACATTATTTGTAATGTTGAATTCCAGTGCATCCATTAAAAAATATAATCATGAGGAAATATCAAACAGTTGCACATAAGTACATACAGGTTCTACAGCAAAGCAATACTCACTTCTAATACAAAACATCCTTGACTGAAAAGGTGTGTCTATAACAGATCAGAAACTAAACTTATTCTCCCTTCACACCAAAGCTGACATTTAGAATCAAATGCTAATATCACAAAATGATTCGTTAAATGTCAATTTAACTTAGGTCAAAAAACAGCCATTTTGCACTAATGGCAATGAAATGCAAGAATGGTGCCACTAAATACTTCATTACAAAGATGAAAATATCTAAAAGCCCCTCGGTGATAGTCTCAGAGGATGTCTACACATACTGTGTGCTCCTAACATGAACACTGTATACTTCATAGTCAAGGTCATCAAACACCTTCACTAGTAGCACAAATTTACAAAATTACACCTTATCAAGCACCATGGCGTGAATAATGTGTTGCAAGTTTATATAACAGTGTGTTTTAACAGTTTCAACAGAGGGAAGTCACGCTGTCATCCATGCAAATCTTAAGATTTAGGTCCAATCTCTGTATCCCACACCTCTCTTTCTCCGAACAGCTTTTTTCTTAGGTTTAGACAAATCCTTTTGTTATGGAGTGGAAAAGACCACGGTACACTTTCATTGTTCTGTGGAATGATTGCTTGTCTTTTTGAAAGAAAATTTTACAGCTTGTTTTATTGTTTGAGAAACTGAATTTGTGTTTTCAGTACATTGTTTGGCTGCTCTCACAGTTCCCAAAGAAAATGCATTTACTTTCATTTGAAAAAAATCAGATTATGGGAATCCACTTTGATGGCTCATAGACCACTAATGAACATAGATTTCCTGACCATTCAAGGCCACATCATTGATGTCTTTTCCAAAGCATGATTATAATCTTGATGGTCCAAATCATCTCATTTCCTCACTTAGGAAAACATTCTGCAGATCATTTTAGAGCAATCCATTGCTTTTCCCTCTTAGTGCAGTTAAGAAAGGTAGAAAAAAATGACTTATGAGCCAACATGGCGTTTTGCCTTCAGTATATGGCCTTGCTGTCAAGTTGTATTTACCTCAAAGTAGCTTAAAACTCTGTGGTGGAGATCTGGGTGACCTCAGACTGCAGATCTTTCGGTGTCCTTGGTTGTGTACCAGGAGGCATCTGCTCCAGGTCTAGTCATGTAGGCCTCTTCATGGATTCAGACTTGGCGCACACCGAGATGGGCTCTCTTGTGGCACTGCGGGCTCTGGAAAAGCTGCTCTGCTCCATGCGGGAACGAAAGGGCAAGCAGACTTCTCTAAAACACCTCTTGAAGTTTTCATCCAGAAATGCATACAGGACTGGGTTGAGGCTGCTGTTCATGTAGCCCAGAGCAATACACAGATGCCAGCAGGCGACCACAAGCAGATTCTTCTGGTTGATCTCCACCACAGTTTTGATGATGATGAAGAGATGGATGGGAGTCCAGCAGATGATGAAGGCCGCCACCACTACCAAAACCATGCGGGTGATCCGCCGGAGGTTCCTGTCCTTCTCTTTGGAGCCGGACAGCAAGCGCACACTCTTGAGGCGAAGGATCATCAGGCCGTAACAGATGGTGATGACCAAGACGGGAACCACAAAGGCGAAAATGAAAACACAGATCTTGGTCACAGTATCCCAGTACCAATCTGGGTCTGGGAATTTCAACATGCAGACTGTTTTGCCTGTAGAGAATACATGCAAAAAGAAGATAAGAAGGTCAGTTCTAATCAATCAGTTTACATACACCTTGCATAATCTGCAAGTAATGGTAATTATTTTACGAAAATAAGAGGGATCATAGAAAATGCATTTTATTTTTTATTTAGTACTGACCTGAATAAGATTTAGTCAATTGTTAATACTGTGTTGTTACCTAAATGATCCAAGCTTTTTTTAGTTAGTAGTGAAAACTTTTGAACAGAATTAATATGATATTTTTTCCATTTAGTACTGCCCTTTAGAAACTACAGAAGATACTTACATGTTTCCCAGAAGATAAAATAAGTTAAATTGACTGAAAAAGCTCTTAAACTCATGTGAGCATTTGAACCTTCTGTAATATTTGCATATGAGTCCCTCAGTTTTCCTCAGTGTGAATAGATGGATCTCAAAATCATACAATCATTGTTGAAAAGGGTTCAAATACACAAAAATGCTGAAAAACAAAAGAATTTGTGGGACCTGAAGGATTTTTCCGAAGAACAGCGGGCAGTTTAACTGTTCAGGACAAACAAGGGACTCATGAACAACGATCAGTAAGCAAAAAATATCATGTTACATGAAGATATTTTGTAAATGTCCTACCATAAATATATCAAAACTTAATTTTAGATTTTTGACAGACAACCTTTCTGAATATTTTGATTTTGTTTTTTGCACTTTTCCAGATTTTCAAAAAGTTGTAATTTGGCCAAATATTGTCCTATCCTTTCAGTATGATGTATATATCTCAATAAAAAAAAAAATTAGCCTTATGACTGGTTTTGTGGTCCAGGGTCACAAATATCAGGTAGAGTACATGGCAAATTTTCTCGAGAAAAATACTATAATATTGAAGGTTAAATGAGTTTATGGTCACCAAATGTTTTTTTTTTTCTGAGGTAAATGTGACATTACGTGACATTGTAATTATACACGAGACAGGATACAGATTTCTGTAAGTTGTACTCCTTTTAACATACCTTTGGATGTTCCTTCATGTTTATTTCATACTGAAACTGTTTTTAAAGTAGAGGAGATAATCAATTTATGTGCTTCACTTTGCCACTTATCTTGTACTGAGGCACATTAAACAGCGCCAAAACGGTATTTATGACTTACGACAGATCTTGTTTCATATCAAATGTAACAAACCACAAAGCTTATTGTGATTTATTTGATGGTAGGCACGCTACAATGTTTCTTTCATTAACTGAAAAGATGCTAAACTAATCAATTATTTGGATTTAAGAATCAACCCAGCCCTACTCAATTGGGCTAAAAAAAGGTCATATTATGTAGCTTTGATTACATGCGATTGAATTGATAAAGTTACTGAATTGAATCAAATACCTTGAAACAAAAAGCTGAAGAACAAATTCTTGTGCTTTTTTCTACTCATTTTGCTCTACTCCTCACCTGTTTCTGTCACTTTAGTAACGGCCATAACCATGACTGGGAAGCCGACTGCAGAGGAGAGAAGCCATATACAGATGTTGATGACCTTTGCTTTTACCGGTGTGCGGAAGTCCAGGGCTCTCACTGGATGGCACACGGCAATGTACCGGTCCACACTCATCATCGTCAAAGTGAAAATACTGGTAAACATGTTGTAGTAGTCAATAGCAATGATCAGTTTACACAGGAGCTCTCCAAATGGCCAGGTGCTCATGAGGTATTTGGCACTCTGGAAGGGTAAAGTACTGGTGGCCAACGCATCGGCCAAAGCCAGGTTAAAGATGTAAATGTTGGTAGCTGTCTTCATCTTTGTGTACCTAAAGAAGAAAAAGAGTAAAAGTCAGTCTAAGAGATTCAGCGAGATGAGCACTTCATCATTTTCGAATGTTGATCCGCTGCACCTGGGTTTGCAATGACGGTATTGATGAATACAGATGGAAATGAATGGGATGCACTGATTGTGCATGATTTGAGGTTCTTCTTTGCCCTTTTCATTATAAATATCAGACATGATTAACATGATGATCAACTCAAAAAATGGGGAAAAAGAAACATGCTCTTTTAACGCCCTGCAAGCAACTTGTATTTTAATAATTAAAAAGGTAAACTATGAAAATGAAAATGCATTTTTTTATATTCTGATAGTTTTTTAAAATACATATATATAAATTTCAAAACGTGGTTTGTTATCCTTGTTGCACTTAATGTTTTCCATTAAAAACAATATTTACACAATATACAGTTTAAAAGTATATTTTTTTAGATATCTCTTACTGTGTTTCTTAAGGTACTAATACAGATTTTTGTGTTACTAAAATAATGATTGTTAAAGACAGTTTTATGATTATTATTTTAAGGATATAATGGATGACTTGGCTATAACGGCTAAAAAACTAATTTTTAGTGTATTTACAACATCTACCAGCAGGTGCTAACAACATGCTTTCATTAAATGAAGGTGTATCAAGAGTCTGTGATATAATACAATAATCAGCTCATAATTATCTTCAAATTAGTAGTGGGTTGATGAATCATGGGGTATCCTTTGAAAGGATGGATTAACCATAGTTAAAGAAAAGCCCAAAGCCAAAGGCATGAATTGTAATCCATTGATTATCCTCTCTTTGAGATTTGTCTGGTGCCCACACACTGTGATCTCTTTTGAGGACTTGACATTTGAAGTCTCACAGAGAAGAAGAGAGAAGACAGCACATCCATTAGTGACACTACAGTTTATTCCTCTCTTTGTACATGGCTATGCATGTGGTGAGATGAATAAATCCATTATTATAAGTTCCATTAGGTCTTTTGTACTGAGTGCATAAGATGTTTTGTTGTATATCCATGACTCATGTTTGCATCTCTAATTTTACCCTAGCCCATCATTCAGAGGAAAATACTGGTTTGCTATGTTTTGTCCATTCGTACTCTTATTTAGCACTGCCATGAATCACGTTTCACGCTAATTCATTGTATCAGGGGACTTATTCGTCACAGACATGTTCTGGAAAATAATGTTTAGAAGTAGTACCATTGTATTGACCTCTGAATGGTGTGCGTGCATAATTTTCAGGTAATTTTTGTGTTGTTGATAACAGGCCTGCCGAATACATATGTGACCCTGGACCACAAAACCAGTCATAAGGTTAAATTTTACAAAACTGAGATGTATACATCATATGAAAGCTCAATAAATAAGCTTTCTATTGATATATGGTTTGTTAGGATAGGACAATATTTGGCCGAGATACAACTGTTTGAAAATCTGGAATCTGAGGGTGCAAAAAATCAAAATACTGAGAAAATCACCTTTAAAGTTGTCCACATTAGGTTCTTAACTATGCATATTACTAATCAAAAATTACATTTTGATATATTTACAGTAGGAATTTTACAAAAAATCTTCATGGAACACGATCTTTACTTAATTTCCTAATGATTTTTGGCATAAAAGAAAAATCAATAATTTTGACCCATACAATGTATTTTTGGCTATTGCTACAAATATACCCCAGCGACTTAAGACTGGTTTTGTGGTCCAGGGTCACATATATAGTTGCAAATAGTTTTTTGTTTGTTTGTTTTAGGCAGAAACTTCAATTAAATTTTGTTTAAATGCTGAAAATGTGTTCAAATTTTGTAATTGTGTTTCTGCTTCCTTTTATGGGTTGTTTAGATACAGTTGAAGTCAAAAGTTTACATACACCTTGCAGAATCTGCAAAATGTTAATTATTTTACCAATATAAGAGGGATCATACAAAATGCATGTTGTTTTTTATTTATTACTGACCTTAATAAGATATTTCACATAAAAGACGTTTACATATAGTCTAAATATAGATTAATTGATAAAAATGACCCTGTTCAAAAGTTTACATACACTTGATTATTAATACTGTTGTTACCTGAATGATTCACAGCTGTTTTTTTTTAGTCCCTTGTTTTGTCCTGAACAGTTAAACTGCCTGCTGTTCTTCAGAAAAATCCTTCAGGTCCTATAAATTCTTTGGTTTTTCAGCATTTTTGTGTATTTGAACCCTTTCCAACAATGACTGTATGATTTTGAGATCCATCTTTTCACACTAAGGACAACTGAGGGACTCATAGGCAACTTTTACAGAAGGTTCAAACACTCACTGATGCTCCAGAAGGAAAAACGATGCATTAGGAGCCAGGGGGTGAAAACTTTTGAACAGAATGAAGATGTGGACATTTTTCTTATTTTGCTTAAATATTGTGGGTTTTTTTTTTTTTTTCATTTAGTACTGCCCATCAGATGCTACAGAAGATACTTACATGTTTCCCAGAAGACAAAATAAGTTAAATTTACCCTGATCTTTAAGTTCGAAAAGTTTTCACCCCCTGGCTTTTAACGCATTTTGTTTCCTTCTGAAGCATCAGTGAGCGTTTAAACCTGTAATAGTTGCATATGAGTCCCTCAGCTGTCCTCAGTGTGAAAAGATGGATCTCAAAATCATACAGTCATTGTTGAAAAGGGGTCAAATACACAAAAATGCAAAAACAAAGAATTTGTGGGACCTGAAGGATTTTTCTGAAGGACAGCGGGCAGTTTAACTGTTCAGGACAAACAAGAGACATATAAACAAAAATTCAACTAGTATTTTCTCTTGTGGACTATATGTAAACGTCCTTTATGTGAAATATCACATTCAGGTCAGTACTAAATAAAAAATAACATGCATTTTGTATGATCCCTTTATTTTGATGAAGTAATGGACATTTTGCAGATTCTGTAAGGTGTGTAAACATTTGACTTCAACTGTAGTTTTACTTAAATGTTTTTTTGTGCAGTGTGAGAACTAATGGATTAAAATGAGGGTAAGCTTTGATGAGGATGTAATCTAAAATGCATCTATATCAAGTTGTCTGTCTGCAGTTGAGACTTTAGGGAGAATTATTAATGAGTTTTTTTCACAGCAGACTTCCTATTGTACAGTTTCTGCCTTCCAGGCGGTGGTGGCTGATACGCTTTAATACTCTCTTCTGCTACTTTTTTTATGTCTCCAAATGGGAAAAGGCTTCTGTGAAAGACAGGCAATCCAGACATCGCGAATATGATTAGCCCATTCAAACTGTTCCTTTTAGGCAGTGGTTTTGCACTCCTGAAGATATGTGCTGTGAATAGATTAGAAAGATGTGATCTAGCTGAATTGTAATAGTTCTGTGATCTAAACCCCACTGAAGGAACATATCAAAGACTCATTATATTTTAAGGCAGGTCTTTTTTCAGTTTTGGATTCTGCTTCCTGACTTTCTTTTGGCAAAATACAGTGTCTAAAGATGTAAACTACAAATGTTCAGTTTCATAGTTTATTTTAAATGTGTACAACCTAAAATGAATACATCACTTTGATTTCTTATGAATTGTTAGCCTTATGCCTATTAACATAATTTTCCTGGGATTGATTATATTCACACTGTACACTGTGTATTATTTGTGCTTGAAGTTCTTTTCATTTTCATACGAATGCTTTGCTCTCTCTCTTTCTATTATAGGCTATATATACACTACCACTCAAAAGACTTTTAATGTTTTTTCAAAGAGAAGACTCTTTTGTTCACCAAGCCTGTATTTATTTGATTCAAAGTACAGCAACAACAGAAGCATTTTGAAATATTTAAATTTAAATTTTTACTATTTAAAATAACTGCTTTCTATTTGAATATATTTTAAAATGTCATTTATTCCTGTGATCAAAGCTCAAATTTCAGCATCATTACTCCAGTCTCACGTGATCCCTCAGAAATACTTCTTATTTGCTGATTTGACGAGTAATGATGCTAAAAATGCAGCTTTTAAATCATAGGAATAAATTACATTTTAAAATACATTCAAATAGACAACAGTTATTTTAAACAGTAAAAATATTTCAATTTGTTTTTGCTGTACTTTGAATAAAATAAATGCAGGCTTGGTGTGCAGAAGAGACTTACATTTAAACAAAAGGTGGCATGTCCAGAATTATTCATACCCTCTGCAAACTGTCACAGTCTATGGGAAAATCCAAAGTTCTATACCATTCCAAACAGCTGTTCTAAAGCATCCAAATTAGCCTGATTCATTGGGATCACCACCAAGGCCATCCTGATGAATCTTGGCTCTGCTGGTGGCAACATCTCAAGGCAAACATTTCAATGGACACTGCACACCGCTGGGTTCCACAGAAGCAGACCAAGGACACCACTTCTCCAGATAAGGCACACAAAAGCCTGCTTGGCCTTTGCAAATGCTCATCTGGACAAAGAAGACTTCTGGTCTTCTGTTTTATAATCAAATGAAACAAAAATTTAATTGTTTGGCCACAATGATGTAGCCTTCATTTGGTGTAAAAAAGGAGAAGCCTTCAACCCTAAGAACACCATCCCCACTGTCAAACATGGTGGTGGGAACTTAATGTTTTGGGGGTGTTTTTCAGCCGGTGGACAAGGGAACCTAATCACAGTAAACGGCACCATGAAAAAGGAGCAATACATCAAAATTCTCAACAACAACATCAGGCATTCTGCAGAGAAACTTGGCCTTGGGCACCAGTAGACATTTCAGCACGACAACGACCCAAAACACACAGCAAAAGTGGTGAAGAAATGGTTAGCAGACAAAAACATTAATGTTTTGCAGTGGCCCAGCCAGAGTCCTGACTTAAATCCAACTGAGAATCTATGGAGGGAGCTAAAGATCAGGGTGATGGCAAGAAGACCCTCCAACCTGAAAGTTGAGTTGGAGCTCATCGCTAAAGATGAACGGGCAAAAATACCAGTGGAGACATGCAAAAAGCTGGTCAGCAATTATAGGAAGCGTTTGATTAAAATTTTTTTTTATTGCTGTAATAGCCAAAAAAAGGCTTTTCTAATGATTATTGAGAAGGGTATGAATAATTTTGGACACAAAAGATGAATAAATAAAAGATGAGTACTAATTTTTTTCCAAAATGATGCCTCTTGTACATCGTCTTATTATTTTCTGGGAGACGTCTGTGTCATTTCTAATTAAAAAAAAACCTTGCTGGTTGAATAGAAGTAACTTTAAGTCAGAATTTGCCTAGCCTGGCTAACGCCAAACCACGTCATGATTCGTGGTCTGGGAACCACATGTTCATTTTCTCGTATTTGAGGCGTGGTTTACGAATGCCCAGAGCCGTTTATTGGGCGCTACGAATGTCTATGAAATGCGCCTGTGCGTAGCTCATAGCCAATCGTTTCAATTATACCGGATGACGTATGTACCTGGTCCTCCATTAGGGTGATTAATGGCAAGATAACCATAACGACTGGGGTCTCGCTAAGCCCCATTGCCTAACACCGTGTCACGCGAGTGGCGCGGCAAATCCCCGACAGTAATCTGCTGCCACATTCTATTTATGACGTGCTCACACAAAGTTTAAATGATTTGCAACGGTCGCTTTGTCGCGTCCAGTGTAGACACGGTGTTAGCCACTAACGGGGCTAGTTGATATATGAAGCTTTTGCCAAAGCCTGTTGGTAGCAGGGCAAAAACATCCTTCTTGGTTATGAAATGGTTTAATGCCAAAAGTTGCTCTTTTTTCAAAATAAACTTGCGTACTTAGAACACTATCTAAGGCTGCATCGAAAGATAACTTAGCGTCTGCTGCCATGCTGGATCCATAGTTATAAATAAACTGCTTCGGTGAGTCGCATAGAAGGCATCATCGTCTTGCTGCTCCCTCCCCGTTCTGTGATTGGTTCCCTATCTGAGGTGAAAATTTGGTCCATGGTTTCCAGGCTGCCTACCAGCGTGAATAAAATCGCGCTGCGTGCAAGGCAGCATGGGAAAACCCAGGCTAGAATTTGCCAGGGGTATGAATAATTTCGGGCTTGACTGTATATATATCACATTTTAGGTAATGTAATCTGATTACTTTTAGATTACTTTTAACCTACACTGTAAAAAAAAAGCCGTAAAATTTACGGGAAAACCCTGGCAGCTGTGGTTACCAGAGTTTTTCTGTAAAAAATACGGTAGCAATGTTTTACATTTTACGGTTTTCACTTAAATATACAGGTAAATACTGTAATTTCTGATTTTTTTTAAAAAACTGATATAATGGTGATTTACCAACCTTTTGAAGTACTGAAATCTGTTTTGTAACTTTGCAATACACTGATAACCACCAAAAGCAGGTGGTGATGACAACATCACATGATCAACCAAACCACATAACAATGAGGTTTTAAATAATAACATATATATAAGGTGCACCGTGTCATTCACACAAACACTAAACACCATCATGGTAACACACATAAAACTGATTTAATGCAAAAAACATTAATTTAACAGCATTATATGTAACATATAACCCTAATGTACAAAACTGCCAAGAAAAATCTAAGAAGAAAAAGTTATTTCCACAAAAAACATCAAATAAAAAAAAATTCAACACAGGGAATTCTGGGAATGTCAGTTTACGGTTATTCACTGTAAATTTTACGTTCTTTTTCACTTCAAAAAACGGTATACTGCCGTAAAATTACATGCAATGTCCAACACAGTTTTTCACCGTATATAGAAGGGGAACTTACCGTCAACCATTTCACAGGTTTTTACCGTAGCATTTTTACAGTTTTTTACCGTTAAATTCACAGTCATTTTTTACAGTGTAACTCACTCAAAAACTCAAATTAATCACATTAATTTGAGGGATAATAGTGTTCCATACTTATAAAAAATGCAATGTATATAGCAATAACACAAAGTGCAATAAATTTTAGCCTACATCTGGGGTTAGTAAGGAACTTCAGGCGGCTTGTAAACTGATGAAAAGCCAATAATTAATTAAATCGTAAAAGTATTTATTTGTTTATGCTGTGAGGCCTCTCAATTGTCTGTAATTATATAGCCACCTGACTAGTGGCTGACCTGTGTGCAATTCCATAGAAAGATAAATCGATTTAAAAAAAAAAAGCAATAGAGAGGATTAATCAATTATTAATAATTTACTGCCATAAAATATGGTTTAATCACATAATCAATAAAAACAGTAATTGTGGTCTGATTATGAATATTTTAAAAAGTAATATAAACTATTTACAAGTACAGCTTTTACAAGTAATCTGATTACATAGTCCAGATTACATATAATGAGTTACTACTACTAGAAAAAGGACATAAAATCAGATGACAACAGCAGCTTTCACAAGTGAGCTTTAAATTGTGGATGCTGTGAAAATGGTTCTTCCTCCAAAAACTACCCCTGAGCTAAACTTGCATCTGTGGGATATAATTTAGACTGGTTTTCTGTTCTATTGGTGCTGAGTGGAAGGTTCTCACAGCTACCCTCAGATGAGCACATCACAAAATCATCCTCAGCCCTGTCTTTTATCTTCCACCACTTGTTTAGATTCCAAACAAGATTACATTCCCAGCACATTCTCTACAGCAATTCCTGGGGTTCGAATATATCCAAGAGACATAGCCTATTTACATAAGTGCATCTTTCTCTTTAGACTTTATGCACTTAAACCAGAAAAGTTAGGCCAAAGTGGGTCATATCTGTACTTGCTAATGTCAAAGTGTGGTAAATTAAATAATTAAACATTATCCCACCTCTAGAGACTTTTAAAGTACATATTCAGTGAATAAAGTATTTCTCTTACCTGACCACACCGTACATAACGAGAATATTTCCAAACAATCCCACCACACAGATGACCGAGTACAGCGCGGTGATGCACACCGCGATAGCGACCGCCGTGCTGCCTCTCACCGCCTTCGGTTCGCTGCCTCCGCTCCAGTTGGACAGAAGTCCCGCTGGTTCCTCCGTAAAGCTCGAGTTTTGCTGAATTAACGCATAGTGCTCTGAAAAATCACTAACAGTCACTGTTGGAGGCTCCATTATGCGCTTTCCCCGTATAATACCAAACGCCTTCTAAGTAAAACGGAAAGATTATAAACGTATAACTTTAATGATATTGAACAGCAGCTGTGAGGACATCAACTCTACTGATCACTTTACGCAGCTCCCTCTTTTTGTCCTCTCCTCTCCGCTTCTCTGGAGCGCACTTGACTTCCAACTGCGTGTGCTGCTGTGCATGCGCTCGTACTTTCTCCCCAAGTACAATGAAAAGACTAGTGGAACACATGACAACTACTGCGCCAGCAATCAAAAGTGTCACTCGACATACTGTAAATGTGTATGCTATTTTACTATTTTAAGTGCGTTTGTTATATTTTCAATTTAATGTCTACATAGTTTTAACCTAACCATACAGCGTACCTGGAAAAATACAGTTCTTTGGAAATCTATATGAAACATGAAGCCTAAAATGTAAATTCTCTGAGTGAAGTCAAAAGTTCTGCAAAATATTATTTTACCATAATAAAAGGGATCATACAAAATGCATACTATTTTTATTTAGTACTAAGATATATTTCACATAAAAGACATATACATATAGTCCATATGAGAAAATAATAGTTGCATTTATAAAAATGACCACATTCAAAAGTTGAATTACACTTGATTCTTAATACTGTGTTGTTACCTGAATGATCCCCAGCTGTGTTTTTTTAATGATAAGTTGTTCATGAGTCCCTTGTTTGTCCTGAACTAGCCACTGTTCTTCAAAGGAAATTCCTTGAGGTCCCACAAATTCTTTGGTTTTTCAGCGTTTTTGTGTATTTGAACCCTTTCCAACAATAATTTTGTGATCCATGAGTGCCTCAAATGCAACTATTACGGAAGGTTCAAATGCTCACTGATGCTTCCGAAAGAAAACACAATGCATTAAGAGCCAGGGTTGTAAACTTTTGAACAGAATGAAGTTTTGTACATTTATCTTATTTTGCCTGTCATGTTTTTTTATTTAGTACTGCCCTTCCGAAGCCACAGAAGATACTTACAAGTTGCCCAGAAGACAAAATAAGTCAAATTTACCTTGATCTTTAAATTCAAAAAGTTTTCACCCCCTTAGTGTCAAAATCATACAGTCAATGTTGGAAATGGTTTAAATACCAAAAAATGGTAAAAAAACAAAACAAAGAATTTGTGGGACCTGAATGATTTTTCTGAGGAACAGCGTTTAACTGTTCAGGACAAACAAAGGACTCATGAAAAAAAAAAAAAAACACACACAGTTGTGGATCATTCAGGTAACAACACAGTATTACGAATCAAGTGTAAATTTTTGAACAGTGTCATTTTTATAAATTAAACTATTATTTTGACTTGTGGTCTATATGCAAACATCTTTTATGTGAAATATCTTATTCAGGTCACTAAATAAAAGATAACATGCATTTTGTATGATCCCTCTTATTTTGGTAAATCTATCTATCTATCTGTCTGTCTATCATCTATATCTATCTATCCTAAATTAATTTTGTCAATCCAGAACTACACTGCCATAGGTTGTATCACCAGCCTGAAAATGACCAAAACACACATAAATCAGTGATGTTGCAAATTGCCAACATTATCATTATGAATGTATTTGACCCATGCTTAACCTTTGCTGTTTTGCATTTGAGGGGTTTAAAAGTTCTTGACCTCGCAGCTTTAAGGTGGCAGATTTGTCAAGATTGTGATTTTGTCAAGCATTGCTCCTCTTAATTTGCTGAAAAACAGGACACCATCTGGCGGCTTTGTGTTTAAGTCATAGTAGCAAGCTGTCACTCCATGTTGTTTTGGTTTCTTGTAAGACATTATTGACTTCATTCAACTTGTAGATGGCCGCCATTCTTCATCTACGTCTATGTTTATTCAATGCATTGTCTACATCACTGTACCATTCCTTGTAATTACTTGGTAAAACACTAATGGTTTTCAGGTGCTCTGAGGCATAATATCTATAAGTTATTTCCCCATTGAGATGCCACTAGGGAAAAGAAGACTAGCACACATTTTGATAATGAAATCCTGTTGAAGCGATAACATGATCAGTTCAATCAAGAAGAATCTTTGCTATTCCATGGTTTCTAATCACAGGGGTTGTGCAGAGATTAAAGTATATAACAGGGGAGAATCAAATTCAAGCACTTGACAACATCCTCTCTGATGGCTCTAATGGCTCTCTGCTGTAACAGTGTACTTTTTATCCAAAATTCATTATAGGATAAATATTAAAGTTACCTTTTAAGCTTTGTACACACTCAGGAAACAAGATTATTTATGGAGCCTGTTGAAAGAACAGATGAAACAAACAGAGATAAACAAATTGTTTTAATGATGAAACACTCTGCAGTGATTTCACGCTGTGCTAGATTATTTTGAAGTGTAATATTCTGTTTCTGAATGCCATATAAGCATGTCTTGTCAATTCCTTTCCTTCCTTTTCAATGAAACTGAAATTACAGACTTGCATGATATTAGTATAATGAACGACACTGTATGGTTGATAGACAGTGAATTTTAGAGCAACCACAAGCTTTGATCTGAACTCAGGCTGTTTTGCTTAATGCTCCATAGGTCACCATTTTAGCTGGCCAGTAGAAATCTAAACTGAGAGAGCATCTGTTGTTACAGATGGCTCTATAAATATGCCTTGAAGAGAGAGATTTGATCATTAACTGAGACCATTCCATTTCTTCTTAGACAAAATATTCCTAGATATTCTCAGTACAAGTTTTTAAAGAGAATTTAAAAGATAATTTTTTTTTTATTTAACTAACTAGCTATACCTAGTGTGGAAGGTTGGTCAGAGACCAGATGCTGAGCTTGGCCACTAACAGACCCAAGTCTGCTTTAGTCTGACAAGTCCAAGAGCCAGATGCACCCATTAAACCATCTGACCGTAAGCCAAAGTGTCCTTTAATTGTGAATGAACTGACCATATGCCATTCAGACAGACAAAAATGATCGAATATTGGCAAAATAAAATATTTTTAGCCTTTTAAAATATTTAAATAAGAATAAGAAATACATCACATGCTCTTGAAGTCTAGCCATAAAAAACTGAAGCCTTGCAAAGAAAAAATACCACACAACCTGCCCATGTGTGCCACCAAGATTGCATGAAGAAACAATTAAGTCTTATTTTCAATGTAACACTGTCTCTTTCTCTACGGATTAACACTAGATCAAATAATACATACAGAAAAAAAAAAAACAATTAACATAACAATCGTAGCCCAGCTATTAATGCAGCTTTATAATAAATGTATGCAAATGTGAAGGAAATGCTTAATGCAGGGTCTGAACCTAGGCTATATTTATCACTGGTTTGAGGCAAGTTTAAGTGGTCTTATTTAGATAAGCACTTGATATGAATTATCTGATTGATCATTCTTTCTGTAAAGGCCTCATTAAATCATGCACCTAGAGTGCAGACAGAACATGAAGCACTGAATAATAAGTAAACACCATGGATTTCCTTCAACCATGTAGTAATATCTGCTGGTGAATGTTGTTGTACTTTCATTAAGTGTGGTTAGAATGCGTAATGCTCAAATATTATGTATTGGATTGTTATGAAGCCCCATTTTGCCCAAGGTTCAGTGCATGATAAGATGATGGGTTTGCTTAATTAGCATTAATGTGAGGGACAGAACAAGCCACGAATGCCATTAGCATTTAATCAGTGTTTCTGCCACTTTTCATCAGCAGGTTAGTGGGAGTCCTAGAGTGAAACACTTCTGCTACCTTTCCTGGTAATACATTTTTATAAGGTTTTTTTCCACATAGCCATCGAATATAAAACCCCCGCCTAATTGTTCCCTTTAGTGAGTGATTGACTGACTTCATTGTTTTTTCCCAATAACAACATGCATGGCTAAAAGACAGATGTCTTATTGAAATTATAGTTGGCTGCAATGTCAAAAAATATGTATGCAATATGTCCCCATTTTGTTCTTTCAGTTTTTATTTGAATCATGGACTGTCCACTCTGCCCATTATACAAGTTTTTTAATTTAGCTTTGTTGGTTTTGAAATAATTTCCATAGAAAATATGTATCAAATAAAGTTTATTGGTTCTCTCTCTCTCTTTTTTTTTTTTTTTTTTGGAAGGGCTGGTGGATTAGATCACGGGTGACTGGTGCATTAGATTGATGAGACTGGCCAGCGGGGACTAACTAGCCTTCTGCCCACATATTGGAACGGATCATCTGGCAGCCATCAACACTTTGAGACTGAGAAATCTGTCTATCACCTCTCATTTTCATCTAGATCTGACCATCCAGTCTTTCACACCAGGGGTGAGCGTCTGCTGTGGAAACACACTCACTTGCCCTGCTCTTTCGAAGAGCGGTAAAATGGCCTATAGAATACTAATGAAATATATATTCTTTGTCTTGCAACGACACACTGCCTTAAGAGTAGTTGCTAAAGGAATAGTTCACTCAAAAATAACAACATACCCTCCTGGGGCCAATCAAGATATTAATAGGTTTGTTTCCTCATCTGAACGGATTTAGAGAAATTTAGCTTTACATCACCAATAGAGTGTTTTCACATTGTCATTAATTGGCCGTATTGGTGGCATTAAATGTAAACAATGCAAATAATGCATATTTTGCTGATTATTGCTGCTTAAAATGGCCAAATTGTTGTCATGTTTTGGGCTGTTCTAATTCGGACAGGGAAAAACATTTGGAGTACTATAGACTGCCAAAAGTTATAACAAATCAGGGAGAAGAGTGCAAAAAACTGTCTGAGGAACAAAAAGTGCTTGTTGTCCAAACTGAACTAGGATTTCCACGCCAAAAATCTTGACAACATCCGTGTTTGTTCTTATCATTCAGGTAGGTGAAATATTAGGCTAATATCTAAATTAATTTGGCTTGTATGTATCTTTTCAACCTATTAACTTTAGTTTGTCAAAATATTGAGCCCTTTCCTGCTTACTAAGTCCTTCTCTATATGATTTAGCAGCTTCCATGTTTTTTCCGTGGTTAAGACAGCGTGGTTTCATTAGCAAAACAACAGATTCGGTTGTACATTAACCGTTCAATCCATACTGTTGTTTACATCCAAGTATCTCTAATATCAGGGGTGCCCAACCCTGTTCCTGGAGATCTACCTTCCTGCAGAGTTTAGTTCTAACCCTGATTAAACACACCTGTCTGTAATCATCAAGTGCTCCTTCAGATCCTAATTAGTCGGTTCAGGTGTGTTTGACCAGGGATGGAGCTGAACTCTGCAGGAAGGTAGATCTCCAGGAACACGGTTGAGCACCCCTGTCCAATATGGTCGAGCATCTGGGTAACTGACCAAACCGTGATGTAAGTGCATGGCTATAGATCCTCTGCAGTGAATAGGTGCCGTCAGAATGAGAGTTCAAACAGCTGATAAAAGCATCATAGGTAATCCACACGACTCTTATCGTCAAACTGTCGCTTCTGGTTAAAATCTGAGTCCTCTTATCCATAATATTGCTTCCTCCAGTTAAAATCTAATCAGGAGAGAAATATGCACAGATCAAGCAATGTTTGAAACAGTTCTTAACAAATATATTGGTGGATTTAGATATGAGAAAACAACAAGAGTAATGGATTATGCACCTTTAGAAGACATTAACTGATGGTCATTTGGATTACTTGTGGAATACTGTGATGTTTTTGATCAGCTATTTGGACTGTCATTATGACGGCACTCATTAACTGTAGAAGATCCACTGGTGAGCAAGTAAATTTCTCCAAATCTGTTTTCAAAGAAGAAACAAACTCATCTACACGTTGGATGACCTGAGAGTGAGTACATTTTTATTTTTGAGTGAACCATTCCTTTAAAGGGAACCCCAAGTATTAAGGCTTATATGGAACACTTTGTAACATAATGTAAATTATGTCTCTTACTGAAATATGTAGTAGAAAATGCATGAAAGATTTACTTTATTTTAAAAATCCATATCGTTTTATACATATTTCGGACTATGGGGGGGCACCATTATTTTTTAGATTACATCAAATGGTCTTACTCTGTGAGCTACTGGCACTGCGTATTACTATTTTTACCGCAACACAACTCAGAAAATAATGATGCTTGTCATGATGCTGCAGCCACTGAAGGAGTTTCTCAGCATGGATTTCACTCCATATTTGGGGTCATTTAGACTTCTTGTGGGGAAGAATTGATGGAATGGCATTTGGTTTAAGCCTACGCTTATATCCATCACCACCTGTATGCTCTTTCAGTAGAAGTGGTCATAATATCAGTAATTTATTTTCAGAGTTGTGTTGGGGTAAAAATAGCAACAGGTAGTTCCAGTAGCTCTCAGAGTGAAACCATTTCACATCATCGAAATAATGGCGCTCCCCCATAGTGCAAATAATTATGTATAAAACGATGTGGATTTTTAAAATAACATAAATCTTGGGTTTTCTGCTAGCCTACATATTTTAGTAAGGTATCTTTTATGTCATATTTAGCCATACAAGTCTTAATACTTGGGGCCTTTAAAACCTTATATTTTCACTCTGAGCTTGCATTTCATCATAACATCCGCTGTGAGCTATCTTTCATTGTTTTCTGTTCTGGTAAACAGGAGTGTCAATTTAGCACCAAAAACAGCTATTTTTTTTTTTTTTTCAAGCAGTTCCTAAACAGTCAGAATGAAATATAGCAGTTGTCAAGGGCAAAAATAGCACGAGCATCAACAGCATCAAAACTTCTGAATGCTTTTGTATCTTGGAGTGTAACATAGCAACAGTTTATTATTATAGATGGATTTAGCAATATGCATTTCAGAAAGCATTCTTAGCTCTGTATTTCTCTATTCAGGGGGGACGTCAACTCGTGACCAATATCAGCCTAGAATTACTATAGTGCTTCTCTTTGTTTGCCTCTTTTGCATGTTTGCAATACAATCCTGACTCATCGTTCAGTATTACAATCGTATTATCGTCATAGAATCGCAGGTGTCCCACTCTAAAGGCATGTTGATGTTGCTGTAATGCTTTTCATGCCATGAAAGTTTAAGGATAAAAACAGACCACAGAGTGAGACAATTATGCCTGTGTCTGGCAGAAACCATTAATCAAAGATGTGGTGGCTAAGAACATCAAGTCTTGGGTAGTTGGCTAAATTAGCTATCTTTTAGTTCCTCCAGGAGCAACTTGCAATGATTTGAATGGTTAAATAGCAGTAAATTCAGAACATCTGGTTGTATTTAATTGCCTTTCATATTCACACTTGAGATAGTGTCGCCTCTCTCCTGCCAGACTCCAGTCTTAAGTCATAGTTTATGCCTTCACAGTCAAACTCTGACAGTTTGTGCCAATGATTTATAGTAATTAAATCCCTTAACTGATTCTGAGTAGCCCAAATGTATTTATTTTCGATCTTGGATGCGTCCAGGGAACCATCTTTCTAGGATGGATTCAGCAAATCAGGTTTTAATATTTCATAAAGATGAGTGGGCACTAAGAGCAATCATCCACCTTCTAAAGTCATGCTGGCTAAAGTCTAATGGAACACATTATATGTTTGATAGAATGAGCTTCAATCCTTTGATACCTCTGCAAAAATGAACCAAGAGGTCCTAATGGTTTCTCTCAGTGAAATGTAGTTGTCATGGGAACAGCTGACTCACTTCATCCTCAGCAAGGGGGCTAGAGCTCTACAGTTAGGATAGGTTGTGTGCGCGCTATGGGGATTTTTGTGCATGTTTTTTATCGTTTGTTTACTTTAGTGCCACAAAGGTGAAGAACTGGTACACTGTAACAGTTATTCTCAAGCCCAACAGCAGTATTCTACTGAAATTAATGTAAAGATTTCATTTCAATTGAATAGATTTAGTGCATTATTTTAGTGTCGTGTGTTTCCATGGTGTTTTACCCGCTGTTTACCTTCTATATATTAGTATTTACCTTAAGTTTGTGGAATTGCTATTTGTGATGAACTGTCACCCCACTTATTACATAGCTTCTCAACAAAAAAATAAACATGTGCACATTATATATTGGGCTGTCACAAACAATAATTTTGATAATCAAGTAATAAATCGATTATTCTGATGATTAATCGAGTAATTGGATAATTATAATGATTTATTGTAATAACCAGCCTGGTTTTAGCTGGACATAGCTGGTCAGCAGGCTGGTTTTAGAGGGGTTTTGGCCACTTTTCATCAGCTGGGAGACCGGCTAAAACCAGCTACTTCCAGCCTAAACCAGCTAAGATCAGCCAACCAGCCTAGGCTGGTTTTAGCTGTTTTTTTCAGCAGGGAAAATAGACCCAATTGAAAAACAGCCTTTAAAATGACTTAAAATACATATATAATGGCAATGAGGCAATAATAATTAGTTCAAATAAAGTATGAAAAGTAATCAATCATATGGTTTTATTGAACAAACCATTAAAATACATAATATATTGTAAACAACAGAGCTAATATACATTACGCATTATAACAAATGACTGCAGAGGGCGCCGGTTGTTTTTATCCTTTACTGTGCGATCTAATCCTTGTTTAATATTGACAGAACAACATTTAATTCAAATGTCCACTTAATCTTTAATATTTGGCCATTTCTTCACGACAGTAATGCTACAGCCACTGTAATTTATTGAATATGTGGACATTAAAGTAAACTCAGAGAGAGGCTAAGCTTTTATTTTGAAATCAGGATAAACAACTAGCATAATTTACGCTGCCTACACCACAGGGGAAAAAAATGCTAAATCATATAGAGAAGGACTTGGTAAGCGGGAAAGGGCGCAATATTTTGACAAACCAAAGTTAATTGGTGGTAATGACACGTACAAGCTGTATGAATTAAGATATTAGCCTAATATTTCACCTACCTGAACAGAAATGATAAGAACGAACAGGAATGTTGACAAGATGCTTGCCCTGGGAATCCTGGTTCTGTTTGGCCAACCACAAACGCCTTTTGTTCCTCAGTTTCTTTTTGCAGTCTTCTCATTGATTTGTTATAACTTTTGCCAGTCTATAGTACTCCAAATGTTTTCCCGGTCCGACAGACATGACAATAATTGACCATTTTCAGAAGGAATAATCAGCAAAATATGCAAGTTTTATTCGGTTCAGTGGCATTGTTTACAGTACATTCAGTGCCACCAATATGGCTGATTGATGACATGTTGTGAAAACACATTATTAAAGTATTATTAATGTTTCATTTTATTGTTTTTTTTATTATTAGGTCTTAGTTGTTGCCTTTCAACAGAAAAACATGCATGAAAAAAAAAAGATTTCTGATTATTGTTTTACAAAAGTATTTCAATCTATTCTACTTCAAAATTAAGTATGTTACTTGCCATAATTTTGGTAGTTGAAAATAGTAGTGAAAACTAAGTGAAAATTGTTTCCAAGTAAATCCTGCACCAATTTTTGTGTGCGCATGTGAGGTGTCAATTTGTTTCCTTGATCTGTTTTTGTATCCATTTAAATTGTTTACCTCCTGGTGCTTACACAGCAATACCCATGGCTCTCTGCGTGTGCCAAAACCGTAATATGACTCTAGTCAATCTAAGCATCAAAATGACTGAGGAGCTCTCTTACCTGCAGGGCATCCAATTATCTGCTCAAGCCTGAGAGAAATAACTTGTTCTTTCTGAGAAGCTGAACACTGCACAGCACTGGCAGAGTTATCCACTGCTGCATGCAGTCCTCTCAATGGCATTTCCTTTTTGCCACAGGAAATGCTGTCAGAAGCGGAACATCCATTAACAGCCTTTAATTCCATTCGCTTGTAATGAGTGGGCACCCTGGTAAACTGAGTAATGAAACTTGAGTGAAGATTCAGTGCTAAAAGGGATAATTTCACACAGAGTTACTCATCTCGTTTCAAACACAGTGCATTGAGGAAAGCAGCGACCAGGGTACTTATTAAACCCAAAATATAGTGACAGGGGCATCATTAGCTCGGCTAGAAGTGCGTCAGTAGGAAATGCCCATGAATAACGACACGCGGGGCGGACTTTGACATACCAATGAAATACATTTCCCACAAGTACAGACGAGGAAAAATGGCACTCACTCAAACTCTATTAGTCTTCATTTATGTGAGTCAGAGGGTACAACAATAATTGATTTCTGTTATAAAACAATAAGGACTATAATTTAGGTTTTAAGAATAAATTGAGCAACTGTGGCAATGGATTCCATCACAAATGTATTTCATTTACATATGTTGGCAGTATAACTGGATGGAATTTAATCCAATAGTGACTTGCTCTGTATTTTTGAGAATTTCACAGCACGATGTGGAGCTGTTGATTCAATCAGCATTGCAGTTCTGCATCTCATTATTTGTCTGAGTGTTTGTTTGTGTGCAGGTCTACATATGTGGGATTTTCCACTTTCACACGGCTGGCAGGTTGACAAGTGCAGTCACACCTGACTAAACAGAGGCCAAGCTTTGGATGAGCTTTGGACAAGAATGGCTGTGCCTGAACGGTTTTAGGCCTTTATGCAAAAATACTGCAAAGACAATTTATTCAAATCAATATTACATTTATTATTAGAATTAAACCAAGCTTTTGCAATTTTTTGTCACCATAATTAAAAAAGAAATTTGATTTGTGTTGTACATCTGAGAGAGATTAGATTTCATACATTACATTTGAAATTTCTTTCTTTCTTTTTTAACATCTGACCCCAATAAGACCCTGCAGAATAAACTGATTAATCAAGTAAAAAAAAAAAATTTCTGGCATTTCATAAAACAGTATAAAAGTGTACAATTTTAAGAGATTTACATTTCCTTGGTGATTAATTTCACTTTAATTATGAATAAACAGAACACACCCTTTGCTATATTGTGTTCCTCTGTAAAAGTTAAAGATTTAATTTACATATTATAAATTCAGGGCCATTTGCTGGTAGAATATATATTACTTTCTCTTCCAAATTAAAAAAATAAAAGATGAGGAATCCTAAATGGTCATTGTTCTTGGAGTTCCGGCTTCAGGTTAGCAGAACTAAGAAAAATAAATATTATAGTGTTACTTACTTGTCTTGCTATTATAAAACTAGCACTGTCATTCAAAAGTTTGGAATCATTAAGATTTTTTATGTTTTTTTTTTAAAGTATCTTATGTTCACCAAGGCTGCATTTATTTGATCAAAAAAACAGAAAAAAATTATATTGTGAAATATTATTACAAGGAATCTAATAATCTTTCAAATATAATTTGTTCCTTTCATGCAAAGCTGCATTTATGGTCTTCAGTATCACACAATCCTTCAGAAATCATTCTAATATGCTGATTTGATCAATGTTGGAAACAGTTGTGCTGTTTAATATTTTATTTTAAAACTGTGATAGCTTTTTTCAGGATTACTTTTGAAAAAATTGTTAAAAAGAACAGCATTTATTCAAAACCGCAAACTTTTCTAACAATAGAGTTTTAAGTATTAGAGTCTCAGAGTCTTTCTTTTAGACATGTACTGACCTCAAACTTTTGAATGGTCATGTATTTTGTTACAGAGTATTTCTATTTTTAATAAATGCTGTTTTTGACTTTTTATTATTAAAGAATCCTGAAAAAAGTATCACATGTTCCAAAAAATATGTTCCAGTTTTCAACATTGATAATAAATCAGCATATTAAAATGATTTGACTTAACATGTGACACTGAAGACAAGTAATTGCTGATGAAAATTCAGCTTTGACAGCAAGAATAAATTTATTTTAAAGTATATTAAAATAGAAGACCGTTATTTTAAATTGTAATAATATTTCACAATATTACTGTTTTTTTCTGTATTTTAGATCAAATAAATTCAGCCTTGATCAGCATAAGAAGCTTCTTTAAAAAAAAAAAAAAAAACTTAGAAAAAAAATAAGATAAAACATATTTTTCTGACCTTCCAGCGATTACCACATTCATTGCACAACACAAAGGTGGTCATTGGTTCATCAGCACTGCGGGTTTGCACCTGTGAATGTATAAGTATTCGTCATTATATTTATTTTCACAACAAATGAAAGAAACAATAATATGCAAAACTAAAAATAGAAGTAGGTATTAGTTCATAAGCACATTTCATTGCCTTTCAATAAGACAGTTTTCGTTACAAATGAACTTTTTAGTAAGAATTTTCTTTAAATGACCACAGGTTTGTTTAATGGTTCAAGAGAGTTCTTTTTAAAATCTGCTCAAAAGGAATCTCACTTTTAAAGGTTCTTCAAAAGGAACAACCTCAAAGACATATTTGAGTGTGCATCATTCAGACCTTACTCAGACTAGGTTTTTATGTATTATTAATATCTAGAGCTAATAATAATAATAATAAGATTTTTATTGATATACCTGGTTGTAGGTGCAGTTTTTCTTCTTGCACTTGCCACACTGCAGCAGGTCAGTGGTGGTTCCTCCAGTCTTTGCCATTTGATGTTCTCGGATGGCCTCCTGAGTCAACACGTTCCTCAACTGTTTCAGTTCATCACTAGCCATCTCCTACAACAGCAATAACATAGATTTTATATATATCTGTTTGACAACAAAATTAATTCTTTAAGAGGTCAAAATGTGCAGTCCACCTCAGCAGACATGGTGGCAATGCGGCTCAACTCGATGGCTCCAGCTAAGACATTTTTTCGCAGATTGGGATTTTTGGGATCCTTCAGGTTACTTATGCGGCTGCGAACTCTGTTCTTGTATTTCATGTCTGTGGCTCTTATCTCTTGGTAGATATGTAGCCAGAGAAAGACCGTTAAGGGGATCAACTTACAAACATTAGGATTAGTTCACAAATAATTTGCTCACCCGCCATGTCACCCAAGATGTTCTTTTGTTCAGTCAAAAAGAAATTAAGGTTTTTGAGGAAAACATTCCAGGATTTTTCTCTATATAGTGGACTTCAATGGGGATCAAGGGGTTGAAGGTCCAAATTGCAGTTTCTATGCAGCTTCAAAGGGTTCTACATGAATCCAGCTGAGGAATAATATCTAGTCATTTTCTTAAAAAAAAAAACAATTTATATACTTTTTAAATGCTCGTCTTGCACAAACGAAGAAATAACCACGAGTAACCTTTCCAATGTCATTAGGTACTGCTGAAGATGTGAATGCCCATTGCAAAGCTAGTGCAAGACGAGCCTTTGTGGTAAAAAAAGTATTTAAGTTTTTAATGTTCTAAGAAAATGACTAATCGTTTCGCTAGATAATACCCTTATTCCTTAGCTGGGATCGTGTAGAACCCTTTGAAGCTCCACTGAAACGGCAATGTGGACCTTCAACCTGTTGATCCCCATTGAAATCCACTATATGGAGAAAAATCCTGGAATATTTTTCTCAATTCATTTAATTTCAACTGAAGAAAGAAAGACATGAACATCTTGGATGACATAGGGGTGAGTAAATTATCAGGAATTTTTAATTCTGGAAGTAAACTAATCCTTTAAACAATATTTTCAAGTGGATTCTTCACTTTGGATTATTTGGCTTAGTCAACACGTTTACTAAGGATATGATCCTCGATTTCTGCTGCCATGCCCTCGCAGTTTGCCCCATAGTCTTTGTGGTCATCTAGGAGGAAAAGCATATTGTGAGTATCATCTGCAAAATAACGAGCATCAAAACAATATATGTCAGCATGTCTGTGTGGGTGTCAAGTGTTTGTCATTGTTTGTTTTTGCACACCATCTGTACGTAGTGCAGCAGCCAGCATTTCGATGCATTTGTCCCTGATGGAATCCCCGGTTTGCAGGCGAGGAGATAAAGGACCCATACCGGAGCTAAACGATGGGGAGAGGGGGCTTGTTGGTGTTGTGGGCGTCTTTGGGGTCTCTGGTTTACTCTTGCTGTAAGAGAAAAACAGGAAGGAGTCTTTAGTTCTGGACTTTCAGTTAAACCAAAGCAGGAACTGAGAATTCCATTTCACTTAAAGCTGGAATACACTGCATGACTTTTGTACAGATTTATACCCCAATTTACAGTCTGGAGGAGAGCCAGATGCCAAAAGTCTTTTGGTCAGTCGGAGTTGACAGATCACAGAAAATCGGGTTGTGTATGATGGACACAGACTCTTATTTTTTTAACTTCAGACAATGATTCCATCCATTTGGCACATTATCAAACACAGATTTTAGTTTAAATATATATTTTTGTCATTCATTTCCTAGCAGTTCCTACCATGTTTCTGCATGAGTTTGTTGTTCTCAGAGCAACTTGTAGGTCTAGTAGTGTGTGATCCACAAGGTACAATGTCAAATTTACAAAGTTGACAACTGCATGTTGCCTAGTGTTTTCAAATCTGCTCAGTTTTTTTTATTGTGTAATGTATTCCAGCTTTTAACCCTTGTGCTGTGCTGAAAATCCTTCACCTAATTTAAAAAATGACCAGCCTTTTAAATTTGATCGTAAATCACTACATTTTGGATTTAATCTTTTTTTTTATTTAAACTTTTTTATTTTTATTAGCACAGATTTTGTATTTATTTTGGAAAATGACTGATCTTTAATATGAGCATATGCAACTAAATTTTTAAGTGAAAAAAAACAAAACATTATTTGGTATTAATATATAATAACAAAGAACTTGTGCAATTTTTTGTAGCCCAGTCATTTTTGACCAGCCATTGAATAAAAGACAAAAAATTGAGAGCTCATAAACTCGCAGTTCTGACATTTTTTCTCAGAATTATGTGATATAAACTCACAATTGAATGTTATAAAGTCATTGTGATAAAATTGTGATAAAAATTACAATTCTGAGAAATAGTCATATAAATAAAAGTTTATATCACGCAATTATGACTTTAAATCAGAATTTTAAGATACAAATTTGCAATTCTGAAAATTCTGTTAATCCCTTTTTCCCCCTCAGAATTAGACTTTATAACTTGCAATTGCGAGTTTATATCTCACAATACTGAGAAAAAAATCAGAATTGCAAGAAAAAAGTCAAAATTTTGGGGTTTTATCTCACAATTCTGATTCATTTCCCACAAATGTAAGTTCACACCAGACAATTCTGAGAAAAACAGTCAGAATCGTGAGTTTATTTAATTGCGAGATTAAAAAATTGCAAAAAGTCAATTTCAGTTTTTATCTTACAATTGCAAGTTTATATCGTATTCTGAGAAAAAAGTCAAAATTCCGAGTTTGTATTAAGCAATTCTGAGACAAAAAAGTTGCTTCCATAGAAACAACACTATTTTTGTGATTTGTGACCCTGGACCACAAAACCAGTCATAAGGTTAAATTTTACAAAACTGAGATATATACATCATATGAAAGCTCAATAAATAAGCTTTCCATTGATGTATGGTTTGTTAGGATAGGACAACATTTGGCCGAGATACATCTATTTGAAAATCTGAAATCTAAGGGTGCAAAAAAATCAAAATACTGAGAAAATCACCTTTAAAGTTCTCCAAATTAAGTTCTTAGCAATGCATATTACTAATCAAAAATTACATTTTGATAGGTTTACAGTAGGAATTTTACAAAAAATCTTCATGGAACATGATCTTTACTTAATTTCCTAATGATTTTTGACATAAAAGAAAAATCTATAATTTTGACCCATACAATGTATTTTTGGCTATTGCTACAAACATACCCCAGCGACTTAAGACTGGTTTTGTGGTCCAGGGTCACATTTGTTGATTTATCATTTGAATACATTTAATGGTGTATTACAACTGGGACTGATGAATCATTCAGAATTTTAAGTATGTCTGAGCCCATCCAAAAGGATAAGGGTAAGAACATAATGCCACCATTGGCAGAGATCTATCCCTGAAGAATGATAAAGCCATGTGGCATGATAGTCACAGCTAAATGAGGCTACTGTAAATATAGTTCTTGCCTTTCACTAAACTTCTTGGCCTGAGGTGAGCTGCCAGACCTTGAGTTAGTAGAATCTCTCCTGGAGAAATAAGACATGAGAGTTTATAGTAAACTTTCTGTTGCAAACATAAATTAGATGCATTTTTCTTGTAACGCTTAAATACTTTACTACTGCATTACTGTAACAGGTTACCTCTCCATTTTCGATTCACTTGATTGTCGTTTCAAAACGTGATGGCTTGACTTGGAGTCGGTAGAGTCCCTACAGTAAAAGAGTACAAAAATGCCTGATTTTCCTTGGCCTAAAAACATCATACATCTTTCATTTTTAAGATGAGTGATGCATGAGCAGACCTGTCTCTCCGTCCATCCAGGCTGAGCTTTCTAGAATGAAGCTTTTTGGAATCTGTGGAGTCTTTTCTAGAAACAAAAGAATAAAGGTGATCATTTATATTGTTTTAATAAACACAAAGAAACCATCCTTCTTGCAGATTGCAAGCATCCTCAAACACCCAAGACAAAACGAGAATAATGCATGCACTTCTGCTGCCCTCTGCCTTCACTCCTTTGCAAAACATCTAGTCGAACCTCTCAATCTTGATCTTCACTGATGGCCTTTTGAGTGGTTTACTGTCTCTTGTGTCTTTTCTGAAAAAAGAAGCATTGTCTCAGCACTATAGGATGGTGACCAATTATTATCACCACAAGCCATGTAAGAACTTCACTCAAATTAAATTAAAAGGATAGTTCACTCAAAAATGTAAATTCTGTCATCATGTCATTCCAAACCTATTAGAGCTTCTCTGAAAATAGCACACAATGTATATGGAATACTTTTATGATACTTTGAAGATGCTTTTTAAAGCATGAAAGCATTGTTCAAGATGTTCCTTTTATGTTCCACATACATGTTTGAAACAACCTGAGGGTTATTTTGGGTTGGACCATCTTTTTAAATAAAAACATTGACGGTTTAGTTCAGACGGAACACTGCAACCTCAAGCTTAATTTCACTCGACAATAGTCTTGTTCAAGAGTTAGTATTCATCATGCTTCTGACCTATCTTTCTCATTGTGTTCAGAGGTCCGTCGCTTCGGATCTGATGTGTCTTTTCTGCAGCAAAACAGCATTAGTTATTTCTCAGATGATAAAGTAATTAAGTAAAAACTCGGGTGCACAGCTTTTATTATCAACATGCTTTTCAGTTCGCCTGACCCTAACCTTTCTTTCTCTTTGTCTTTCTTTGTGTCTAATGAGGGACGCTTTGTAGGTGTAGGAGGCTGAAGATGAAGAGGAACAGGAGGAAGAGGAGCACTGGGTTCAGCTGTTTCTTTTCTAAGCAAAGAAAGTCACTGATTATTTATGAGAAAAGGATCATTGTGCTTGGTTAGAACACGGTGTTACGCTAAAAAGCTGCAGCGACTAAAAGACCGGCAGTACTTTGTTTACTCAAAAAGACAACACACCAAGCCCTGACCTCTCTTTCTTCATCTCGCGTTTCTGAGGAGGATGTAGATGAAAAGGTAAAGGAGGGAGCGGGGCATTCGGATCAGGTGCTTTTTTTGCCCTAGGCGATGAATACACAATTCAAAGGTGGCATTACAAAGAGAAACTTTAAAGAGCACTAGGTCATCTAGTGAAAAAAATATAATTTACAATTTTACATCAATTAAAGTCTAAATAATTTAAAGCAACAATCGCTATTTTACAAAACTTCATCGCAAAAGACCTTTCTTTGGGTTCTTCTAGTGATGGACGTTTGGGGGGAGGAGGAGGATGAGGAGGAGGATGAGGAGAAGAAAGGATAGGAGCAGGAGCAGGAGGAGGTAAAGTTTCAGGAGGATCTTTCCTGTGAAGATAGATATTTGGCTGTGAGTACAATTATTATAAACAATACAAATTCTGAACATTTTCTTGAGTGCATTCCCTGACCTTTCTTTCTTCACTTCTGATGAACGCTTAGGGATAGGAATAGGAGGAGGAGGAAGTGGGGAATGAATGTGATGATGAAGAGGAAATAAAGGATGAGGTGCATCTCTCCTGCATGAAAATAAGCAGGTCTGATTGAAATGTTGATTCAACATGAAGCTTATTTAAAAGCAGATGTTTTTGTGTCACAATGCATGCGCTTCTAGCACAATGTCCAACCTTTCTTTCTTTCCATCTATGAAGGGTTTAGGTTTATGAGGCGGATGAGACTGAAGAGAGGGAGACTGTAAAGAACCCCGAGTGTCTTTTCTGTACAAGAAATGCAAACATCCAAATTTAGCATTTAAACTTAACTTAAAAGTCAAAAATACAGTAAAACTGTGAAATAATATTACAATTTAAAGGAGTAGTTCTCTTTCAGAACAAAAATGTACAGATAATGTACTCACCCCCTTGTCATCCAAGATGTTCATGTCTTTCTTTCCTCAGTCGTAAGGAAATAATGTTTTTTGAGTAAAACATTTCAGGATTTCTCTCCATGTAATGGACTTCTATGGTGCCTCCGAGTTTGAACTTGCAAAATGCAGCTTCAAAGGGCTCTAAACGATCACAGCCGAGGAAAGAAGGGTCTTATCTAGCAAAACCATGGGTTATTTTCTAAAAAAAAAAAAAAAAAAGGACAATTTATATACTTTTTAATCTCAAATGCTCATCTTGTCTAGCTCGGCAAGACAAGCGTTTGAGATTAAAAAGTGTATAAATTGTAAATGTTTTTAGAAAATAACAGATTGTTTCGCTAGATAAGACCCTTCTTCCTCGACTGGGATCATTTAGAGCCCTTTGAAGCTGCATTTTGGAAGTTCAAACTTGGGGGCACCATAGAAGTCCATTATATGGAGAGAAATCCTGAAATGTTTTCCTCAGAAAACACCATTTCTTTACAACTGAAGAAAGAAAGACACGAACATCTTGGATGACAAGGGGGTGAGTACATTATCTGTACATTTTTGTCACTGAAAGTGAACTACTCCTTTAAAATGTTTTCTGTTTTAATATATTTAAAAATGTAATTTATTCCTATGATGGCAAAGCTGAAGTTTCAGCAGCCATTACTTAGCAGTCACATGATTTTTGCACTTTGATGACATTTTTTTAACTGACACATGCCCAAGCATGCAAAATGCTCTGACCTCTCTCTCTTTACATCTATTGATGAGCGTCTTAGAGGAGGGTGGGAATTGATCGAAGCAGGAGGGAAAAAATCAACAGGAGCATCTTTCCTAAGCAGAAGTGAAAATTGATCTTACATGTTTCCACTTGTATGCTGCACAACCAGAGAAGCAAAAGAAATCATGGCACCAGGGTCATGCACCATTTAAAGGATAGTTAATCCAAAAATGAAAATTCTGTCATTAATTACTCACCTGCATGTCTTTCCAAACCCATAAAAACTTTGGAACACAAATTAAGATATTTTTTGATGAAACCTGAGAGCTTTCTGACCCTGCATAGAGAGCAAGGAAACTGTTCCAAGGCACAGAAACGTAGCAAGGACATCTTTAAAATAGTCCATGTGACATTGGAAGAATGTACACACATGCATCGTGGTACTCTTGATAATGCCGGAGGACGGTGACATGGAAGAGAAAAAATTGAATTAAGTTGTTATTTTTGTTGTCTTTGCGCACAAAAAGTATTCTCATAACTTTGTGAAATTACAGCTGAAGCACTGATGTCACTAACGTGCCTATTTTAGCAATATCTTTACTACCTTTTCTGGGCCTTGAATATGTCAGTTGCATTGCTGTCAAAAAGCTCGGATTTCATCGAAAATATTTGAATTTGTGCTCCCTAGATTAAAAAAGAACATGAAGAGGGGTAATCAATGACAGAATTTTCATTTTTGGATAGATCAACTATCCCTTTCAGAACTGAGAACAATCTTCTTTTGAACTGATTTAGCAAACAGGATGCAAATTTGAATTTAAGGAAGACATAAATTAGTGTAACTTTAAAATAAATTGATGTTAATGTTGTCAAGAAAAAAACATTTATTTTGTTGTTTCACGTATTTAGCTATGGTTTAAAGGTATGCAATACCTTTTGAACTTTGGGGTCAGTATTTCTTTTTAAAGAAATCATGGATTAAATCAGAAAGGATGCGTTAATTAATCAGTAAAGACACTTATAATGTTACAAAAAAATATATGTGACCCTGGACCACAAAACCAGTCTTAAGTAGAACGGGTATATTTGTAGCAATAGCCAAAAATACATTTTATGGGTCAAATTATCCTTTTTTTATGCCAAAAATCATTAGGATATTAAGTAAAGACCATGTTCATGAATTTCTTATCGTAAATATATCAAAACTTTTGATTAGTAATATGCATTGTCTTCATTTGTACAACTTTAAAAGCGATTTTCTCATTATTTCGATTTTTTGCACCCTCAGATTCCAGATTTTCAAACAGTTGTATCTTGGCCAAATACTGTCCTATCTTTACAAACCATACATCAATGGAAAGCTTATTTATTCATCTTTCAGATCTCAAATTGACCCTTCTGACTAGTTTTGTGGTCTAGGTTCACATATTCAAAATACAATACAATTCAAATGTTGTATTCATCAAATCCTGAGCATAAGAGATGAATGTCTAGTCAGTTAACGTAAACATGTATTTTACAATTCAGTGAAAAAACCCCAGACATAATTCGTTAAGAATTAATGATGCAATTATTTTTGTTTTTCTGTGTAACCACTGAAATTCCTCTGTTGTGTGACTATTATATATATATATATTTTTAATTCAGTAGATTTCACTTTATATTCAATTGAATTGAAAAGCCTATTCTTAAATTCCACCAACAGAAGAACTACACAGTTTCAGAAAAAATGCAAAAAAACAAAATTGCAGATGTCATTGTCAGGTTAATTTGTGAAATTCAACGGGGACATTGGATGCAAAATTCACTTTTACATGGTGTTTGCATATAAATGTGTTTTAGCACCCTACAATGCTAAAAATCCATTCATGTCTCTTTTTTTAATCCTTAAAAAACCTAAACAGTCTTTATTATCAAGCCATTTTGATTTTCTGAGCAGTATGATGTCACACTGCTCAGGCCCCACCCACAACTGTTGGCAGGCTCTCTTGTATTTGCATATTTCCGCCCTCAGCCAGTTGTACACTGTCCGCAGCTGTAGTGCCAACAATGTCTCGTAAGTAATGCAGGTGTTTTGTAGTTGAATGTTAAAGTAAATATAAATAAAAGACTCTTCCATTTTCTCCCGAAATCTAAGCCACTGAGGACGCAGTGGATTAGTTTTGTGTTTGATGGTAACGTGCCACCGAACACACAAAAAACTAAATAGAAGGGTGGGGTGAGCAGTAGCTCATTATCATTTAAAGAGCCATACACCTAAACGGCTCGCTGTGAACAGAGCTGTTTTTGACAAGGTAAAAAATGTCTTGTTTTAAATGAACATTGAAGAATTTTATCCAAAGTATGTTATAGACATTTCATGAAGACCCTAAAGAATCATAGCAACTTGTGAAAAATGAGCATTCGATGTCCCCTTTAAAGAAAATATTTTTTTCTAGATAATCAGAAATGGCTGCATGTTTTGTCATGCGGTGTAAGTGCTTCCTCTAACCGCAGTCACATGCTTCAACTGCAAGCACAAGCTCTAACCTCTCCCTCTTCACTTCCCCAGCCGGAGGACACTTGGGGGGCGGAGATGAATGCGTCATTGGAGAAGGAATATGAACACTGTTCAATGCATCTTTCCTAAACAGAACGCACATAAAACTCTTCAATTCAAATGCATGGTTTTGCAGCAGCAGAGGGGCTTTATAGAGCACACAGGCTTCTCACCTCTCTCGCTCCTTTTTATTGTTTATAGGCTGTTTTTCTTTTTTCTGCTCACTTTCTCTTTTTTCGATCCTGAGCTCTGCATCGCGTTTCTCTCTTCTGTGTTTTTCATCAAGTTTCTTGTTCAAGTCTAAGTCTGGTTTAATTTCTGTTGTTGACTTTCGTGGACTGGCGAGATAAACAGGTTATACTTCATAACGCAAGCAACAAGTCTTTGCTTACTTCCCCTTTCGCATGAATCAATGTTAGTGTAACAAATAGATTCACTGATTTTCAGTTACATTTTACAAAAGCTGCGTCTGGAATACTTCCATGTTTTACCCTGTTATCAGCAAACATACCTGGGCTCTCTCTCAGGAGAGGTCCTGTTGGGTGACCCTGAAGGCTTGCTTGGATGATTGCCATTCTTCACCTCATTCGACCTCTCAGACTTTTGGTTTTGAGCTGACTCTGACAGACAAAAAGGCATTGATGCATTAAAACATTTTAAGCCAGGCTAAATTATGCATGATGAACCTTTTTTAAATTAACCTTTTTAATAATTTTAAGAACCCTATAATATAAAAACACTTTATTTTAAGGTGTCCTTGTTCATTATGTTACATGTACTTACTATGATAATAACAATTATGCATAATTACATGCAAGTAATCGTAATCCAATGCCTAACCATATAGTAAGTACATGTAGTTAATTAATATTACTCAGCATTTAAATGTACACTGTGACAAGGACACCTAAAAAGTATATATATTATTTCTCTAAAACATTAGCCCTACCCAAAAGCTTCTTCCAGTTTTTGATAAGGATCTTTGCTAAGTTGACAACATCCTCGTCTGTGCAATGTTTTCTTATTCCATTGACAGACATGCCAATTCTTGTATCCTGGAATAAAGTAAACTTTGAACGTTAGACAAACAAAAGCACAAGATATCAGACAACCTACTGTGATGTTAACAAGAGCAGATGCATTTACTCCACCAGTCAAAAGTTTTTGTACAGTAAGATTTTTAATGTTTTTTTAAAAGAAGTCTTTTCTGCTCACCAAGCCTGCATTTGTTTGATCCAAAGTATAGCAAAACAGTAATATTTTCTGTGTCACATAATCTTTCACAAATAATTCTAATATGCTGATCTGCTGTTTGAGAAACTTTTGGTATTATTATTAATATAAATATTAATGAGACATTTATAATATTAAAAAGTTTCTAATTCAAATTAATGCTATTTCTATTCATCAAATAAACCTGAAAAAATTCTACTTAGCTGTTTTCAACATAATAATAATTATTATTTTTTTGAGCAGCAAATCAGAATATTAGAATGATTTCTGAAGGATCAGAAAAATTCAGCTTTGAAATCACAGGAAAAAATTAAATTTTTAAACATATTTTCACATAATCATATATATATATATATATATATATATATATATATATATATACATACATACATTTTTTTTTTTTTTTTCAAATTTTTACTGATTTTGCTGTACTTTGAATACGTTGGATATGTATGTAGGTGTATGTAACATTTACCTTTTTACATCAACAATTTTATATTTCAAATGTATTATTTTTCTAATGTTTTGTTTTGGACCATATTGATTGCATTGTGTGTGCATAAGGCTATCATACCTTTAATGTGCAGCTATATAATTCCCTAAAGAAATCAACAAAATACATCAATACAACTGATTCAGCAGACAAACCTGAAGAAGCTTCAGTGTCATGTTGAAATCTTTCAATTCTCTCAGAAGATCTAGAGCTCCATCCTACACAGACAGGAAGATAGATAATTATTTTAATATTTCAACTATTTAATAACATAATAATTGTATTAATTTTGTTCTTAAAATAATGTTTTTTCTTTTCTTTTTTTTAGAATGTTTACATTAAATTCAAATACTGTAAATCATACTGGAACAACGGCAGAGTGCGTAAATTACTGCAGAAGTTTCATTTTCATTTTGGACGAACTATCCCTTTAAATTCTGTGCTCGTGCGCGTGCAAATATTTTGAGTCGGCCAAAACACACACCGCCTCCACGACCTTGTGCATTTACTACGAGGAATCCAATACATACATGCTGTTAAGTATTAACAAAACGTGCATACAAACATGCTAACAAAACTCTCTATTAATCACACTTTCGTCCTCGTTCCTGTTGCTGCCCTGAATAAACCTAAAGTAAATCTGCGCAATCCTCAACCAACACCTGTCACATATGCGTCTCTGTAGTCCTATTACACGCACATTACAGCCTCTCACACTTGCAACAAAATTAAACAAGGCTTGTGCACGCCTGTATCTGACTTAAGCATTACTAAAACAGCATAAATACACATGCAAAAAAGTTTCAATGAGTTATTCATGCGCAGCATGCACGGAGATCGCACAAACAAACAGCATGAAGCGTTGCGTCAAAATTAGGATCTCACCATGTTATTTCTAGACACCATCTTGTCTAGTTTTTTAGCAATCCGCAACAGGTCCTCCTCTCGCGTCATTGTGTGCGCATTAATATGCTTTAAGTGAAAACGTGATGTGTTTATAATACGTTATGTCACATAAATCGTAATAATTCAGCGAAATGTACGAAGTTTTGTTCCCACGCATAAGTTGCTCCTGCACGGTCAGTTGATCCGAGGGGGGCGGGGCCTTCGGGACAGTCGGAGTTGTCAATCAATCCATCTGGATTGATGACAACTCCTAAATATAGACGTTACCGGGGGGCGATAAAAGTTCAGTGTTTTTTAGGAAAGACATTTGCTCCAGACACACTATGAACTTTTTACCTCGGGTCTGTTGTATTCTGTATCTGTTTTTTTTTTAAATCGCTTAGACACGCTTATGTATCAGTTTCCAGTTTGGACACACTGTGGAAACGCTTTATGAAAAGGACGTTGCATTCTTGTTTTAAATGTTTACTGAAAGTTATTTAAATGTTTATGGAGTAGCTCAATCTTTCACAACTCGTTTTTAAGTCAAAGCAGACCCGCGCATGAAAAGTCAAGATCGTTTTGGGGCGAAAACTCAACAGGTGTTACATGAGTTTAGCAAGAGATGGCAGCACTGTGTCATATAATATCAATCTTGCTGTGGAAAACAGTGCAGTAGAATCAAAATATATACGAATGTCTAAATAAACCGTTCACCTAGAAATTAATACGTGACCCTGGATCACAAAACCTTAAGTAGCACGGGCATATTCGTAGCAATATCCAAAACACATTGTATTTTCTTTTTTGTCACAAATCATTATGATATTAAGTAAAGATAATGTTCCATGAAGATATTTTGTACATTTTCTACCGAAAATATATCAAAACTTAATTTTTGATTAGTAATATGCTTAACTAGGACAACTGTAAATGCAATTTTCTCAATATTTTGATTGTTTTGCACCCATATTTTCAAATAGTTGTATCTCTGCCAAATATTGTTCTATCCTAATACATCAATGCAAGGCTTATTTGTGACCCTAAACCACAAAACCATCATGAAGGTAAATTTTATGAAATTGAGATTTATACATCATCTGAAAGCTGAATAAATAAGCTTTCCATTGATCTATGGTTTGGCTGAGATACAACTATTTGAAAATCTGGAATCTGAGGTTGCAAAAAAATCTAAATATTTAGATTTAAAATGTCCAAATGAAGTTCTTAATTCAAATTACTAATCAAAAATTAAGTTTTGATATATTTACAGTAGGAAATTTACTAAATATCTTCATGGAACATGATCTTTACTCAATATCCTAATGATTTTTGGCCTAAAAGAAAAATCGATAATTTTGACCCTTACAATGTATTTTTGGCTAGTGCTACTTGAGACTGGGTTTGTGGTCCAGGGCCACATTTATTCAGCTTTCATATAATGTATAAATGCCCAACATAAATTTTAATTTATGTTGACAGTCTTGGTACCCATTCACTTTCACTGCGTGTTTGTTTCTATACCGTTTAAGAGCCTATCATAATCTCCTTTTGATGACATTTTTTATTTCCTGTGGTAATACAAAGAACCTTCATAGGCATTAAGTTTTTAATAACCCAGGATATTTGTTTAAAGCACGTTATTTGGCTTTATTTTGTAGTGTGTGGGAAGGTGATATTGGATTTTTATGAACCCTCCTACACTTTTCATCAATTTTCTTTCTGTAGGAGCATTGTGGGCCCTGGAGGTTTTATTGTTATTCATTTAAATGTGCAAAGCATGTTTGAGAAGGTAAACTAAAGCTTAATCCATATGATGACCCATTTGATCTTAAAATAAGGAAGTAAATATGTTGTAGGATTTTTTTCCCACCAATATGTGCACAAAATGCACCCTCACCATAACACCAGCAACATTTCATGGACTTGTATATACACATATATTCACCACTTCCTCTTAACTACCTTTTTAAATGTGCACTTCCTGTCGTCCTCCAATGCCTTCACCCTAAATAACCTCTATGGCTGCATAAATTATATAAAATTATCAACATACATTTAAAATGTGCTGAATTACAGCAGGTTTCTGGGAAACAGATCTATCATTACTCTGTGCAAGCACCCCACATCAGTCAGCAACTGCAACCGGTTCTCAACAGCAACAGACAGACAACAAGTAGAACTTGCCTGGAAGGCCTGGTTTTCAAACCACAGAGAAAAAAAGGAGGAGAAAAAAAAAAGAAGAGACTTGAAAAATGGTTTTCCTTTTGATGACCTCCCGCTTCAATTTTACGACAAAATAATGAATCCACCAGTACCCACCTACAGTGTCTTCTCAGAGAGTTTGCGGTGTCTCTCCCAATTATAGACACAAGACGCCGGACTCCGGCAATTATGGAGAGTCTGAGATGACATCAGACCAGAAAATGAATGATTTCACCGTGCTTCAGTTTTTTTAGGCGCAGAGAGCCCCTGTAATAAAACGCAAAGATGCTAGGCTGGATTGCCACGGCATGCACACCAGCCTCTGGTTAAGGGTGTATTTATAAAATCTCAGCAGAAGAACTTATTTTGGTTATGTTGAGCATGTTTGTGTGGCAACATTTTTTAAAGGAAGTGATATTTGCTGAGGATTCAAGGCACTCGCAAGCCAGGGGCAGAACTAGTGCTTTGTATACAGTATGCCTGGTTGAAACCACAGTGATTGTCATAACTGAGAACAGGCGGATATCAAAGGAATAGTTCACCCAAAAACGAAAATTTGCTTAAAATGTACTCACCCTCAAGCCATTTGCTCACCAATGGATCCTCTGTAAACATCAAAACAATCCACAAGTAATTCAAATGTCTCCAGTCCATCACTTAACATCTTGTGAAGTGAAAAGCTGCATTTTTTAAACAACACTCATTGTTTCTGACCAAAATACAATGAGTCCAGAAGCTAGAGATTACAGTTTAGAAAGTTTTAAATTTGGATATTTTTCTTACACAAATGCATCGACTTCAGTAGGCATTTATTTACCCCCTGGAACCGTGTGGAGTACTTTTTATGATGCATGGATGCACTTTGTAGGATTAAAAACATCAAAACAATTAATAACTAATCCAAATGTCTCCAGTCCCTCACTTAACAGCTTGTGAAGTGAAAAGCATGTTTGAAACAACAATCATCATTTCTGATCAAAATATGAATCCAGAAGCAAGAGATTATAACTTCATATTAAAGTTTATGAAGTTTTAAATACGGATATTTTTCTTACACAAACACATTAATTTGCTTCAAAATGCCTTTATTAACCTCCTGGAACCGTGTGGAGTACTTTTTAGGATGCATGGATGCACTTTAGTGGACTTCAGCTGAATAAAAACATCTAAACAATTCATAACTAATCCAAATGTCTCCAGTCCCTCACTTAACATTTTGTGAAAAAAAGCATGTTCGAATCAACGATCATTGTTAATGACCAAAATAAGAATCCAGAAGCAAGAGATTGTGGTTTGTAAAGTTTTAAATATGGATATTTTTCTTACACAAATGCATCGATTCGCTTCAGAAGGCATTTATTAACCCCCTGCAACCATGTGGAGTACTGTTTATGATGGGTGGATGCACTTTATTGGATTTTAGCTGATTAAAAACATCAAAACCATCCATAAGTAATTCAAATGTCTCCAGTCCATCACTTAACATCTTGTGAAGTGAAAAGGTGCATGTTTGAAACAACAATCATTGTTTCTAACCACAATACGAGTCCCGAAGCTGGAGATTACAGTTTAGAAAGTTTTAAATATGGATATTTTTCATACCCAAACGCATCAATTTGCTTCAGAATGCCTTTATTAACCCCATGCGACCATGTGGAGTACTTTTTATGATGGATGGATGCACTTTATTAGACGTCAAAATCAACACCCATTCACTGCCATTATAAAGCTTGGAAGAGACAGGACATTTTTTAATATAACTCTGATTGTATTCATCTGAAAGGAGAAATTCATATAAACCTAGGATAGCTTGAGGGTAAGTCAGTCATGGGTAATTTACATTTTTGGCTGAACTATCCCTTTAAGGATAGAGGACTCACATTTTAGCCTGACGCAAGGGTTTGCTGAATCTAAACACATCTCTATGATGGATTTGTTTATTCCAAAGTTTTTTACTTCACATGTTAATTGGTGGATTACTTATGAATTATTGTTATGTTTTATCAGCTGTTTGAACTCCTATTCTGATGGCACCCATTCACCACAGAGGTAAACAAATGAAAAAATGCTAAATTTCTCCAAATCTGTTTGGATGAAGACAAACTCATCAACATCCTGGATGGCCTGAAGGTGATTATATTTTCATTTCTGGCTAAACTATTCCTTTAACAGTGTTTCATTCAGCATAATTAGCCTGGCATAGCCTGCAAACCATATTGAACAACGACCCACAAGTCCAGACACTGCGGTTTGTTAACATGCACTGCATGTCTATGCAATCACAGCCTTTTAACTAGACGTCACTCGCTCATGATTCCAGCATTCTGTCATTCTAAGCAGTCATGGACATCAACTGCTTCTAAAAGGGCACTCGAGATCATGCTCAGACTCCTGCAATTGACAAGACATGCCTTTGTGACTCCACAAACAATAAACTCTAACTAGATAGTAAAAGGCAGAAGTGTGTTAGTGTGTAAATCCCCTCTTACTCTCATTTCCCTACCAACCTGCCATTAATCCTTTTGTGAGAACATCCACATCCCCTTACATAGCCTACACTTTTCCCCCTGCCAATTTTTTTTTCCACCTACAAACCCAGTTTCACTTATTTCTTAATCAGCTTAAAAGGTATTAATCAACTTCAGGGGAAATCTTCTAAACTGGCATTGAAAACTAACATTTAAATTCTGTTCTATGAATGTTGCACACGGCATTTTCTGGAAATATTTATATTTTTTTTAAATGGAAATATATATATATATTTTTTTTATAAACACCATATCTAATGTTCAAAAGTTTGGGGGTTTTAATTTGTTTTTCAATTTCATATACATCCTGCTCTTTTTACCTTTCATCTATCTGAAAAGAATTCTGATAATGTGGTTTCCACAAACAAATTAAGCAGCCCAACTGTTTTCAACTTTGATAATAATAAGAAATGTTGCTTGAACACCAGATCATCATATTAGAATGATTTCTGAAGGATCATGTGAGACTGAAGACGAGTAATGGCTGCTGAAAATTCAGCTTTACCATCACAGGAATAAATTACATTTTAAAATACATTAAAATAGAACATTTTGATTAAATAAATGCAGCCTTGGTGAGCATAAGAGAGTTTTGGTTCATGTATTTTTGACAAATTGTATAGTTACTTCATTTGAAAGGCAATACAGATGATAATTATTATTGACATAAGTGTGTCAGCATTTAATGCAACAGCTCCTGTTGGTTTTGGCAAACTACAAATCCAATTTTGGATCTTCTCATTAGGTTTAATTCAGAGAGACCAGCTGAATTCATCAGACTTTGTGGATAAACAACCAATACTCCAGTCTGTAGACGTCTCACCGTCATTCCCACAAATCTGCTGGCACAGCATTTCATTAGTTGCATTAGCTCGTTGCTGATGTGAGAGAAAATTTAAAAGCTTTTTGTCCTTCTCCAGGCTGATGCCAGCATATTTTAAGGATGGAGGATAAATGCAGACCCCTAATGCATGTGTTGAAGTTATCTGCATAGGCTGAGTATTGCATTAACCACTAGGAGAACCAATGCTTATAGCCTTTAAAATATGTGTTGGTTTTGACCACTGAGGCCAATCATTTAAAAAGTGCACTTGTATCATAGCAACACTTCAAGACTAGACGTGCCTTGTGAAAACACAGTGATCATCCACAGGCATACTTAGCTCATTGTTTTAATCTGATTAGCTCACTTCAACTCCTCTCCTGTGTTTATGACCCTGTGAACACACTCATCTGTCAGTATAACACACATCCTCCCTAAGACTGCATTTTTGGTTAACACAACTGGGTCAGTACGAAGGAAATTAATATTTTATTCAGCAAGGATGCTTTAAATTGATCAAATGTGATTAATGAGATTTAAATGTTTTGTGCCGAAATGTTGCTTGAACACCATATCGCATATTAGAGTGATTTTTGAAGGACATTGTGAACAGATATTTGTAATAATATTTTACAATTTTACTGTATTTTCATATATATTTAAATATATAATATATTATATATTATATATTATATAATATATATAATAAAGAAGCCTGTCTCCGCCACTTAATATAAAAAAGAATTGCATGATACAAACTCACAATTCTGAGAAATAAGCTTGTAATTCTTAGAAAATAAAGTTAAGAAAAGAAAAATAAAGACACAATTCTGACCTTTTTTCTCAGAATTTCTTGATACAAACAATTCTGACTTTTTCTCTCAGAATTGCAAGCTTATTTCTCAGAATTGACCTTTTTTCTCAGAATTGCATGATACAAACTCACAATTCTGACTTTCTCAGAACTGCGTGATACAAACTCACAATTCTGAGAAATAAGCTTGTAATTCTTAGAAAAGAAAGTTAAGAAAAGAAAAATAAAGACACAATTCTAACCTTTTTTCTCAGAATTTCTTGATACAAACAATTCTGACTTTTTCTCTCAGAATTGCAAGCTTATTTCTCAGAATTGACCTTTTTTCTCAGAATTGTGATACAAACTCACAATTCTGAGAAATAAAGTCACAATTCTGAGAAATAAGCTTGAAATTCTGAGAAATAAAGTCGCAATTCTGAAAAATTCAGTCAGAATTGCGAGATATAGTCACAATTTAACTTTTCTTAATCAGAACTGCATGATATAAACTCACAATTTAAACTTTTTATCAAAGTCTTGATACAAACTCACAATTCTTACTTTCTCAAAATTGAGATATAAAACAATTCTGAGATGTAGTCAAAATTCGGACTTTCTCAGAACTGCATGATACAAACTCACAATTCTGACTTTTTTTCTCAAAACTGCATGATACAAACTCACAATTCTGATTTTTTTTCTTAAAATTGTGAGATATAAACTTGCAATTCTGAGAAATAGTCACAACTCTGAAAAATAAAGTCAGAATTGAGAGATATAGTCACAACTGAACTTTTTTTAATCAGAATTGCATGATACAAACTCACAATTCTGACTTTTTCACAATTCTGAGAAATAAGCTTGCAATTCTGAGAAATAAGTCGCAATTCAGAAAAATAGATTTGCGAGATATAAAGTTACAATTCTAACTTTTTTTTAAAATCAAAATTGCGTGATACAAACTCACAATTCTAACTTTTTTCAGAAAATACAAACTCAATTCTTTTTCTCTCAGAATTGTGATACAAATTCAATTCTGAGAAGAAAAGTCAGAATTGCGAATTTATATCTCACAATTATGAGACAAAAAGTCAAAATTGCGAGTTCGTATCTCACAATTCTAAGAAAATAAGTCAGAATTGCGAGATGTAAATTCGCAATTGCAAGAAAAAAAGTCAGAATTGTGAAATAAAAAGTCAGAATCACATTTTCTTTTTATTTACAGTAGCGGAAGCAGGCTTCCATAATAAAGCATAAAAGACTTATTTGAAAAAAAAAAATCCAACCTTAAACTTTTAAATTGTAATAATAATACTTCTAGAGATGTGACATTTACCAAAACTTTCTGTGGCATATTTTATAAATGTGTAATTTTTGTGAGGTTCATTTCACTAGGTACTTCATTGTGTTCAGTTCAACTATTTTGATAACCTCTACATTTTGCTATGGACACAGATTCTTGACCTTTGGCCTAGTATTTGTACAATTTGAATTTCTAAGTTTTAAATATCAGAATATTAAATTAAGTTTTAGATTGTTTTGTATTTCTTCATTCTAAAACCTTTCAGAAAAATTTGCAGAAATTTTATATTCATTAGATTTACAGCTAATTTTACCTCTAAAGTGTCAGAAACAAAATCTACACACACACACACACACACACACACACACACACACACACACACACACACACACATACATTATATATGTATATATGTATTATATATCTTTTCTAGCTTTCTTCATGACCTCACTTCATACCTGGACACTTGGATAAGAGTTATGGAGGTTCCATGGTGATTGGCAAAGACTTGTCGTAAACAGCTTTTAGAGGCTTACAGGAGTTGTTACCTCCCTAGGAAGTACAAAAACAGAGAGTAGGGCATAAACTTACAAAATCCCTGAAGATACTGGATCTGTTGAAACCAAATGAGCTTAATCAGCATGCTACCTCTCATCACAAATGATACTGAACCCTTCTAAGCCAGTCACTGAGCTTATGACTGCGTCTAAAGTAACAAAACGAAAAAGTGTTGTAAAATATGAATGATGACAGGGACCCATCCGAACTCACTGCAACTGTTCTTTCACGTTTGCAGAGGATTTATAGATACCACATGATTCTAGAGTCTAGAGGAAGCAGGGGTCTCCTCTCCAAAATCTCGGATGGAAAATCTCCATAATGGCTTTAGGGTCGATCCCAGGTCAGAAGGAAAGAGCCAGTTAAACAGGGGTAAGGGGTGATGTCACTAGAGAGAGGCCCATCGTAGCTGATGTCATGTGAGAGCCTGTTGGCAGGGTAACTTTCTAAACACATCCGAGATGTAGTCCACAGGGACTTTTGCACATTGTGCTACCTCCTTCAGCGGCCCAGGAGGTCAGTGTTTGCAAAAGATGAGGTCCTGTGACTCACCTCCATGGTCAATTTGCTGAGGGTGTTTTCCAAATCAGCCCATGTGGAGAAAGAGGCCACTAAGCACAGAAGCAGAAAATTCTCTCAGTGCTTCCTATAAAGAAAAAGAAGGAAAATAATACATTGTTAATAGCTTACTCCATTTTTCAGCCCGATGATATGACAGAAAGAAAGATTTGTGATGAAAATGCAATGAGGGCTTTCTACATTCGTTGTCAAAATTACATTAGCAACTAACCGCACTGACTTTTTTTGTTCTTTATACAAAAATAAAGGATTATTCATAAGGCGTATGGTTTGCAGTTGAGGTTTAGGGAACTTCTTTCAAGCAATGTTACTCACATGATTCAATTAATGAGTCACAAGTTGGCCTTTGGAGTAGCTGTATCTGGTGAATTAGTTCACAGTTGGAAGACAAACATCCTCTCAATGGACCTTCCAGATCTAAAGTTAGAATCAGTGAACTATTGTATAAGCTGATTTTAATAAAAGGCAGGAGTGCCTCCTGAAGCTTGACTCTTGGGGAGCAGTTAAACACGGTTTTGTCAAACTGGTGGCCATCTTGCAGTACAAACATTAATTAAAGTCTCTCAGATGGTCATTTATTAAATCAACAGTTGCAAATGTACTACTGACACTACTGTGTGATTTTTCAAGGTCTTCTTGTGCGAAGTTCAAAGTGAAAACATTTGAGGCTTTTAATACGAGGCTGATTTTCTGAATAAAGAGAAGTAAGAAGAAAAACAAGGAAGGCTAATGACGCTTTTCATTCAACAGAAAAAGGAAGCGCTTGACCTAAATGCTTGATGTAACGCAAAGTATGGAGTCCACAAGAAAACAGGCAGAAGTGAGGATATAAGAGAGGGTGATTAGAAAGAAACAGGCAGAGATGCAGGAGGGAGAGGAAGACATATCTGATCCGATCAAATCCCCCTTTGAGCTCTCAAGCGGAGGAATCCAGGGTTCAGCATTGCATCATCACTTTGAGTCTCTTGGATAACAGCAAGCTGTTTCATTATCTTCTGAAGGCTTATCCGTTCTCTACAACAATCATACAGCTGCAAAGACTGAAACTTGCTCTCTCTCTAACTGGCTTTGTTTGGATGGGAATACTAGCAAACCACACTGCATACACTTGTATACTGTCTACTGTTTAATGTCAAACACAAATAATGCAACAATAAACATTTCAAACAGCAGTGTAAAGTAATGCTGTAAAACAGTAATACTGTGAAATATTATTAGAATTAAAAATAACTGTTCTCTGTTCAAATGTGTTTAAATTTTTTATTTATTCCTGTAATGGCAAAGTTGAAATCATTCAATTTTGGTGTTCAATTATTATAATGGTTCTTCTTATTATTATTAGGGCTGGGTTTTAACACAAATTTCACAATTTGATTAGATTATGCTTTACAAGCTTGCAATTCGATTCGATTCAATATCGATAATTTTGAATATCAGGTATAGTACATGGCAAATGCTAAAAGTTGCTAAAAACTAAAAGTTAACTTTAAATGACATAATTATATTTCTACTCCAATTCATTTTTCGAAATATAAACATTTCAATTGTGTCTGTAAAAAAAACTTGCTGGATTTAGCTAATCAAGCTCAGATATTGAAGAACAGTAGCCAGGGTTTTCCCATGCTGCCTTGCGTGCAGCGCGATTTTATTCACGCTGCTAGGCAGCCTGGAAACCATGGACCAAATTTTCACCTCAGATAGGGAACCAATCGCAGAACGGGGAGGGAGCAGCAAGACGATGACGCCTTCTATGCGACTCATCGAAGCAGTTTATTTATAACTATAGATCCAGCATGGCAGCAGACACTAAGTTTTCTTTCGATGCAGCCTTAGATAGTGTTCTAAGTAGTTTAGAACACAAGTTTATTTTGAAAAAAAGAGCAACTTTTGGCGTTAAATCATTTCATAACCAAGAAGGATGTTTTTGCCCTGCTACCAACAGGCTTTGGCAAAAGCTTCATATATCAACTAGCCCCGTTAGTGGCTAACACCGCCGCGCCGCAACAGCTAAAGTCTGTCTACACTGGACCGTTGCAAATCATTTAAACTTTGTGTGAGCACGTCATAAATCGAACGCGGCAGCAGATTACTGTCGGAGATTTGCCGCGACGCTCGCGTCCGGTGTAGACACGGTGTTAGGCAATGGGGCTTAGCGAGACCCCAGTCGTTATGGTTATCTCGCCATTAATTGCCCTAATGGAGGACCAGGTACATACGTCATCCGGTATAATTGAAACGATTGGCTATGAGCTAAGCACAGGCGCATTTGATAGACATTCGTAGTGCCCAATAAACGGCTCTGGGCATTCGTAAACCTAACCTCAAATATGAGAAAATGAACATGTGGTTCCCATACCACGAGTCATGACGTTGTCATGACGTGGTTTGGCGTTAGCCAGGCTAGAAGAACAGTAAAAATATGTTATATGGTGCATGTATTTAATCAAAATGCTCCTCTCGACAATTTATTTCTCTAGCTGACTTACAAATTTATGGTTACCGAATGTTTTTTCCTGAGGTAAATGTGACGTTACGTGATATTGTTTACAAGCTGCAATATTGACATCTTTCTGAGATTCCATGACACAGGATGTGGAATTCGGTAAGTTCTGCTCTCTTTTTTTTTTAAACATGCCTTCAAATGTTTATTCATGTTTATTTCGTGCTAGTATCAATTGGAAAAGATGATCAGTTCACATGTGCTTCTCTTGAACTGAGGCACTATCTGTCACTTGACATTAAACAGTGCCAAAACCGCTTTTATTCTTTGAATATTTGTAATAAAATGGATAGAATTTGATCTAGGCCTTTGTTTCATATCAAAAGTAACAAATTGCAAAGCTTATTGTGATTTATTTGATGGGATGCACACTGAAAACAGGCTAGACTAATGAATTCTTCTTCTTGAAATTTAAGAATCAATATTGTTTTGTAAAAATAAATCAATTAAGATCGAAAAATCTATATTTTTTTTACCCAGCCCTAATTCTTACTTAAAAACGATTATGCTTCTTTACAAAGTCTTTATTTTGTTTTTGGGTGCACTGGAACATGCTCTCATACTTGGTGGTTCGAAAAACGCATTATTTCTCACATAATTTACATTATTACAATAGCTTTCTCCCCAGGCTGGCACAAATGGCTCAATTAGTTCCGGATTTTATGAAGGTCCGCCTCCCGAAAAACTAAATGTGTTGTGATTGGTTAGCAGTCCCACTGCATTGCAATTGGCGTAGACAGCATTTCAGTCCTGCCACGCCCCTTCCCAAAGCAGCAAGTTCCGTGTACAAATGCAAGTGGCTGTCCATGCTACATCGCTAAAGATAGGCGAATCCCCCACCTCGTCCCTCCCACCTGGCAATGATTCGATTTCCATAGGCGGGATTTATTCGAATGATGTTCTAATAAACTGCATCGGAAAACTAACGCTGTAGTCCAAAGAAGCTGTTTGTTGTAGTTCTTGATAAGGGATTTTTAAAAACTAAATTTCTCCCTTTGGAGTAGACTTTGAGATTTGTAACTTGTAGTTATGTTTTTATTTTTAATGCCCACACATACACACCACACACTGGCTAAAATTCAAAAAGTGAACAAGCATAATAGGACCACTTTAATATTTTTCTGGAAACTGATATATTCAGGATCCTTTGAATAGAAATAATAGAATGAATAGATTTGAATCAGTTTGAATCGATTTGAATGAATGGAAAGTTCAGTTGAACAACATTTATTTGAAATAGCCTAGACCTCAAACTTTTAAATGGTAATGGATTACAGTTTCCACAAAAATATTAATAAGCACACCTGTTTTTTTTTTTTTTGGGGGGGGGGGGGTGTTTTTAATTTTTTTTCTTTGATAGGACAGTGGAAACATGACAGGAAGTAAATGGGAGATAGAGATGGGGGGGGGGGATCGGGAAGGGTCCACGAGGCGGGATTCGATCACGGGACACCTGAGGCACAACTGCACCATATGCCGGCGCACTGCCCATTGGCGCCGACAAGCTCACCTGTTTTTAACATAAATAATAGTACGAAATGTTTCTTGAGCACCAAATCAGTATATTAGAATGATTTCTGAAGGATCATGTGACAATGAAGACTGGAGTAATGATGCTGAAAATTCAGGTTTGTCATTACAACAATAAACTACACTTTAAAATATATTAAAATAAAAAACAGTTATTTTAAATTTTAACAATTTTATACAAAATAAGTTTTTACTCTATTTATAATAAAAAAAATGGAGCCTTGGTGGGCATAAAAAAGCATTAAAAAACTCATTCAAAACTTTTGAACTGTTACATACAATGCATCAAATATCACATTTTGTGTAAACTCTTTGCAGCTCAATCAAAGAATGAGATTAAAAATTTCAGTGGCCATTATTTCCAATTAATTTGTTACAATAATAATGGAAGCACAAGCACATTGCATTGTCTCTTCATGCATCTGTTTGTAATGTCTCAGTCCAAAACATGAGTGTGCATGTGACTAGAAAATTACATTTAAATGCTCCACATTCATTTTGCACCTGCATATGTAATGCATTTCGACTCAGTGCTTTCTCTCAAGGCATTTTTGCCATCTGGCCATGATTGCTAGAACGAAATGACTACTGTATAAATATATGTGTGTCACATACGTGTAGTGTAAAGCATTTTCCAGATAGCAGAGGAGAAGCGCTGTCTAAGCACTCCTAGATTTGGCTCATGGTGACAGCGAATCTACAGTAGTCGTTTCTGCTTCCCTCGTTCGTTCTGCAACATCCAGCCCGAGGCATGGAAAATCCCAGCATCAGCCAGAGAAAATATTCCAACAGACAAACTGAACTCTTCAACAAAGCATAAATTTAAGTCAGCAGGCAAGGAAGAAAAGCAGTGAAGTTTAATGCTGTAATTAAGATATGACCGGGTCAAAGACATAATTTAAAGAATGGTATGTGAAAACCTTTTCATCAGGTCTGAAGAGATTCGCACACCTCTTTCAACTCATATCACTTTTATACAAGATAAACAACACGATAAGAGCACATTTCAATTTTACTGAATTAATTACTTAAAGAATGGATGTATAGACAACACAAACATTTCCCTTTAATCTAGCTAAAAATAAATTAAATAAATTGAAATTTACATTAAATCAATTAATATAAGAATAAAATAAAATATGTATGGATGCAGATGGATGTCGTCTTCCTTATAATAAATTCTGACAGTTTAGTCTCCATAGGGCTCTGCTACCATTTTTCAGCTGTCTGGTTTAGTGAGAGATTTAATATCGGCTCATAAATCATCTGAAGTCTAACTTCAGGGTATCTCCATGAAGGTAATGCAACCCATCACTAGAGTGTCAAAAATGTGAGTTTAAGTCTCACAGGTATTGAAACACTGCAGGTGGGATGGTGTTATCACACAACCGATCATGTTTAACTCAATTTATTTAATTATTTCTAATTGACTCATATTGCTAACCGGCATGTTTTTTTTTGTCAAAGAGTAGACCACCAGAGAGTAGCTGTAAACAACAGAGCTTTTGTTCCAGCAGTAGCCCCCCATTGAAAGCTGAGACTTTTTTTTAATAAAGAAAACCTGTTTTTCTCATCACAGGCAGAGAAGGTCCTGAGCTGACTACCCTTGTGATTGACCTTTTGCCGGAGAAGGGGCCACTTCACTTTTGCTTAGCACAGGAAATTATTTTTGGAGAAAATAATTCTGGCTCTGATAAAGAATGATAACAACTGCCATATTAAGCTTTTGCATTTTGGCAGAATGAACAAAATAGGGTATATCACCCTATTTATGAATCATTTAAACTATACTTTAATCTTTTCTGTGACGGAAGCATCAGTGTGCGAGATACTGTTTCAAAGGAAAGAACTATTTACCTCAAAGTTATCCTAAAATATCTACCCCACCCGCCTACACATGTCAGTCACCGATTCTCTCTGGTTTTCTTTGGTTTCCTCCACACATAGAGCTTTTGTGTGTTTTATACAGGATCTGAGCGTAGACATAGGAAGTTCAAGCTAACCAGGGAATTGTGGGTGGACATGATGTCACAGTAAAGCTAGTGTGGATGATGCAGGCTGACACAGCAGTGACTGAGTAGGAAACGTTGAGCACCCTATAACCGGTCACAAAGAGATATCATTTTATTCTAGCCAGACATGGACATTACAATATGAACATACCACATGGACATACATTATGTAACATAGTAATTGACTAGTCAATAGTTCAAATGGCTAGGTTTTTACAGATCCAAACCTCTAAGACTGGAAGACATCTTCAGAACACAAATTAAGATATTTTTGATGAAATCCAAGAGCTTGCTGACCCTGCATAAACAGAAACACAACTGAAAGGCAGTAAGGACATTGTTAAAATAGTTCACGTAACATTAGTGGTTGAACCAATTCTCATAGCTTCATAAAATTACAGTTGAACCACTGATGTCACATGGACTATTTTAACAATGTCCTTACTACCTTTCTGGGCCTTGAACGTAGTAGTACCGTTGCTGTCTTTGCAGGGTCAGAAAGCTCTCAGATTTCATCAAACGAAGACAAACGAAGTTCTTACAAGTTTGGAACAACATGAGGGTGAGTAATTAAAGACAGAATCTTCATTTTTGAGTCAACTAAGACCACACAGAAATTCAAAATTGCCATTTGAAAGCTTTTACTAGCTTTACTCCAAATGATAGTTCACTACAAATTAAAATTCTGTCATAATTTACACACCCTAATGTTGTTCCAAATCAGTAAGCTATAACTTACATTGTTCTGTGGAACTTAAAGGAGTAGTTCACTTTCAGATCAAAAGTTTACAGATAATGTACTCACCCTCTTGTCATCCAAAATGTTCATGTCTTTCTTTATTTCTTTAGTCGTAAAGAAATAATGTTTTCTGAGGAAAACATTTCAGGATTTCTCTCCATATAATGGACTTCTATGGTGCCCCTAAGTTTAAACTTCCAAAATGCAGTTTAAATACAGCTTCAAAGGGCTCTAAATGATCCCAGCCGAGGAAGAAGGGTCTTATCTAGCGGAACGATCAGTTATTTTCTAAAAACATTTACAATTTATATACTTTTTAATCTCTACACAGAGTACACACAGAGCTAGACAAGACGAGCGTTTGAGGTTAAAAAGTATAAAAAATGTATGTTAGTTTTGCTAGATAAGACCTTTCTTTCCTCGGCTGTGATCGTTTGGAGCCATTTAAACTGCATTTTGGAAGTTCAAACTTAGGGGCACCATAGAAGTCCATTATATGGAGAGAAATCCTGAAATGTTTTCCTCAAAAAACATAATTTCTTTACGAATGAAGAAACTAAGACATGAACATCTTGGATGACAAGGGGGTGAGTCCATTATTTGTAAATTTTTGTTCTGAAAGTGAACTACTCCTTTAAAACATGATTTTTGAAAAATGTCTCCATACAACAAAAGTCAATGAGGTTCAACATTGTTTAGACACCAATGTCCTTTACAAAGTCCATTTTAGTAGCATATAGATGACCTGCGAAAAACACTGCGATTGTGATGAACAGTAAAGTTGTCAAGATCTACATTCGTTTTTCTCCACCACCCATCCTGAAAATCCTCGAAAACAACGTTCACAAGGTTCACATGTGCGATAGTGTTAAATCAACCCTAGTATTTGAGATTGCACAAAAATTTGATATCACATACCTCATGATGGAAGTATTCCTCAAAAGCGACCTTGGGGAATCTTTTAGCCAAACAAAATATCAGCCAAACAAAATATAAATAAAAGCAAGGCGACCTCTACAATAAAACAAAATTGTAGAGGAATAAAAACACAACCATGTGACAAAACCATCCACAAACACTGTCAAAAAATATTATTCAAAGTTGTAAATAAAACAAGAATAATTCAATATGCAACTTGCAGTTTTGTATCTAATTTTTGTGTAATTTACTATCAATTTGTGAGTGAAAATTGTTGTGCTGTAGTGAATACATTTATTATTATTATTATTATTATTATTATTATTATTATTTATTCAGACACCAGATATAATTTTTGAGATGTTTACTAGTGGGTGCAAGACACTATAGTTCAATTATGTAAGTGAGGATAGCAAAATAAAGTAAACTGTGATATATTATATCCAACAATTCTTCACACTGTGGACTACCAGTAAAATTGATAAAAAATTTGGGACCAAAAATTAGTCACACACTTTGACCTGACCATGTTGTGCTTAAGTGTTTTTTATTTAATTGCTAATGCAACCTTTTTACAACACAGACTGAACAAAATTTAGCATTGCTTGGTAATTGGTTAAAGTATTGATAGTTGTAAATATTGTCATACTAACAATTGTCTGAATTTTTGGTTGATTGTAATCCATTACATACCTTTTTATCAAAGTTATCTGACATTAAGATGAATTTGTAATGACACAGGTTAACTCTGAGTTCTTGTCACCATTTTCTAAACTATAGGGAATAAACTGTGATAATGTGAGAAATGTGGAAGGTGTCTGAATAAATTTTGGTTTTACTGTAGTTATACATGTTACATTGGACCTAAAAGGTTTAAATAATGATCAGCTTGAGGAACAACACGAATTCTGATGCATGAATGGACACTTAGACTAAAACCCAAGAACACATAAATACACCATTTGCTAAAAACATCAAGTGCTGGATAGTGGCTTGATAAATAACTGATACATAACAACGGAAACTTTTCACAGAAACAAGTGAAATGTCAGGAAAGGGACTGATGCCATTAGGGTGCTTGTATATTTTTTCAACCTTGATCAAGGCCTAAGAACACTATTTCCCAGCAGCTCTTTTGCAGCAGCTTCTAAGAACAAAGGAAATGGGATCTCCACAGAGTTCCTCTGAAGCCAAATCCAAATCACACCCCACTTACTGGAGCTTTGCCTCTGATGAGTGATGACTCACTATAATTACTTGCCTGTGAATGTCCTCACGGTCACCCGTCTCTACAAATGATCCGAAAATACCCCGAATCTAACATAAGCTGTGAACATACCATGGATGTGCAGACAGTTCACTGCACTACTGTAACCAAACAACTCTGGCCAAAATAAGACCTACAGAGAGAAAAGGAGCAGAATCGACATTTTATACACTACCAGTCAAAAGTTTTTGAACAGTAAGATTTCTAATGTTTTTAAAAGATGCTATCTGCTCATTTCTGCATTTATTTGATCCAAAG
>NC_133369.1:16922544-16985367 GCF_049309525.1 Garra rufa | reverse complement strand
TAGTAATATGCATTGCTAAGAGCTTCATTTAAACAACTTTAAAGGTGATTTTCTCAATATTTTGATTTTTTTTTTGCACTCTCAGATTCCATATTTCAAATAGTTGTATATCAGCCAAATATTGTCCATAACAACCCATAAATTAACGGAAAGCTTATTCATTCAGCTTTCAGATGATGTATAAATCTCAATTTTGAAAAATGTACTCTTATGCCTGATTGTGTGGTCCAGGGTCATATTTTATATTTATATATTAAATATGATTATATATCACTTTCACTAAAATGGTATCATAAGTGTATTTTTGGCCTATATATTTGGCCTGTAATTTACTCTTTACAATCTCTTTGTCTCTGCTAATTTGATGTGTAAAATATATCTATATAATATCTCTCTATCATTTTGACTGGCAAAGGTTTCAAATATTTATTTAATAAAGAGATGTTAGCCCTCCAAATCAAAGATTTGAAACAGCTCCCATCAATGATTTATTTTATTTCCATGTTCTTTGCTTTAAGAAGAAATGTATATACATTTAACTGGGGAGAAATACATTTCCCAGATGCGATATGCTGTTGAAAAGTGACAGAGAGGATCTCCCTACTTCACAGGACACAGGCAGAGTTGGCCAGCAATGCTAGCGGCTCTGCATTGCATTAAGGTTGTGCGCTGTGCTGCTCTGCTCTGCTCTGCCCATCCCCCATACTGAGATACCAAAGCAGAGTTGTGCTGCTTTTGCAAGCAGCAAAGCTTCAGCTCGAGTGAGAGGCAGGCAGGGAGAGAGGGGGTGGGGAGCGCACAGAACGAGAGACGGTGTGTTATTCTCCTAAAAAGATATTTTTCCCCAGAGATCCTTTCTCTATCTCTTTTTAGATTCCAAACTGAACCACAGTATAAATAGATGGGCTTATTTTGTGATGATAATGTATTCTGCCTTTCAACCACTTTGTGTGGTTTATCTGATTTTCTTCTTTACTCGTGCGCTCTCCCTCTCTCTCGTTTTTCATTTTTCACTTCCTGCTTGCAGACTAGCTCAACCCACCACCAACCCTCCCTTCTCTTACTTTCCTAACGCATTTCAATCAGCACAACCCCCTAAAACAGTGTTTCTCAACCGGTTTGACTGACCCAACACCGCGCCAAAATTGTTTTTCATATAAAATGATCATGAAATGTACTGATAAAAGCATGTATAGGCCCTGCTAATGAAATTTATGAACATAACTTAAGCTAAAAGGGAGAATTTGCCATTTTAAAATGATTAAACACCCACAGCTATGCATAACCTGTTTTTAACGTCGCCTATAGTGTATTTCATTTTATAGTTTTTCTAAATAGGCATATGCCTATTTAGGCCAGCTTCTACCAAGTGAAAGATGAATTTGTATCAAAATGCCAAATATACAGCATTTGAGAAACATTTTCTCCTTCATTTTAAAAGTTTACAATATAAAAAGCTATAAGATATTATAAGAAATGTATTTTACTTTCACATGTATATGGTCAAAAGCATGTTATGATTTTCCTTTTTTTTTACTGTACTGCCCTAAAACCTGGGACGTTTAATACATTCATTAACATTTGTTTAACCAGACAATTTAAAACCAAGCTCTTCGATACCAGCCATAGGCCTACATGCAATATATAATGTACAAAACACAAAAAATATATATGTACAATATTATGTGTTTCCATTTTTCAGGCCACTTCAGGGTTAAAGGTAAATTAGGTGTGTGTGTGTTTGTGTGTGTGTACAGACTTTGGTATTTTATAGGCAGTGCAACTGCAAAACCAGTAAGACAAGCTTACTTCATGGAGAGCCTGCATGCAACAAATGCAATAGTAATGTCTGGCTATATGGTTTCATTCAGTTCAGTCCAGCCACAGTTTTCCCACCAAAATCTGTTCGAGGAGCAGTTTTCAAGCCTGCCGTTATGCAACGTCAATTTAACACCCCCCTCTCGCCAGCCCCCCTTGTCTGAATCCATTCCGCACTCCGAGGAGAGTCCGAGCCATGTTTTACTGGTGTCAGCGCACCTCGGTAAAATGGCTGTATCTAAGTGAGCCTCGTGCTGGTGTGATCCGTTCCTCGGCTGTAGTCTACTTCTGCAACAGAACCCCCACAAATTCCGTGTCGGTTAAATTTCATTTCCCGGGAACTCGGTGCGAGAGAGTCTAAAAAACGGCGCCGACGGTGGAGTCCGGATTCGGTCCGGCGTAAGGGGTGGGGATGAGTCGGGACACGGGTAAATTGTTGTAAAACTATTGTATTTACATTCAATGTTTCGCGTTTGATTGTGACCGACTCGCCGAGAGGGAGAGGGGGGGGATCATGGCCGCTCAGGTCGCCAGCGCTACCTCTCTCAACACCAGCCCGCCTTCCGAGCTGAAAAAACCGGATCGAGACCCAAAGGAGGAGTCGGTACCGGGGGAGAAGCAGCAGGAAAATAAGGAGCCGGGACTCGAGAGCGGATCTCCGGCTCGCGGGGAACTGCAGGACCGGGCCGATGTGGGAAATGCTGGGGGAGGAGGGGAGTCGGAGATGAAGAACGGCAACGGGAATCCGTCGAGGGTGAACAATAATCAAAATGAGACCACCGGACCGGAGGGGAACAACCACCCCGGGATGGTACACCATCACGCGCCCGGCTTTCAGCCAGCTTCCTATAGCTACGCGCAGCACTACGGCCGGGCCCCTTTTCATCAACATGGCGGACAACAAAGCCCTGGCATGGCAGCTGCAGCGGGGCCAGGAGCGCTGTCGAGCAATATGATGGACCCCTATCAGCCTAACTCGCATGACCACGGCTTCCCGAACCACCAGTACAACAACTACAGTCCGTTCGGGAACCGAAGCCCGTACCCGGGCCAGGGCTACAGCATGAACTCTCCGCGCAGCGCTCCTCAAGCTCAGGCGGTAGGGGGGCAGTCAGCCAAGCAGCAGCAGCAGCCAGCAGCGGCGGCTGCATCTTACACCAATCAGCGGTATAACATGGGAAACCCGCAGCCAACATCCACCCCGACTCTCAACCAGCTCCTCACCTCGCCGAGCGGTGCCCGGGGCTACCCGAATTACCCACCGAGCGAATACAACAGTCAGGACGGTGCTAAGGGACCAGCAGATATGGGCAGCAGCAGCGGCCAGTATGGTGGGGGCCATCCGGGTTGGCAACAAAGGACCCATCACCCGCCACCCATGAGTCCTGGAAGCACCGGGCAGCCCCTGGGAAGAAACCAGGTAAAATTACAAGCCTAAAAACTGCCTCTCTCTCGCTTTGCTCAAGTCATATGAGTGGTTGAAGCGCACTGTGCTTGCTATTGTCTGAGCAAGAGACTCTATAAAATGGCTGCCTCTTTGCTTTTCCGTAGCTGCTGATCATTTTACTGCTTATATTTAGTTAAAACAACCAAACTTTCGTAAAGCCACACGCTTCGTGGCTGGACTTGTGTTCTGAGGTGAAAACTGTTGCCTATTATTGCTGGAGTTGAAGGTAGATCTCCGATTGAAAATGCGTATTTAGCTCAGGCTGCTTCTCCACCAAGAAGGCTTAAACGCGTTTAGCTTTTCCCTCATAGGCCTTTCTGTGTTTTATACGCTTTATTTTTCTGTATATTCATCTAATATGCAATGTTTAGCCGGTTGGTGTGTTGTTCGTTAGTTCTGATACTAATTAAGAGGGTGATTAGCATAATATTAGCGGATATTTCATGTGGAAAAACCCGTCTTGTGTAAACCGATACGTGAGTGTCACACTTCCACAGTAGAGAAACATATGATAATTATCGTTATTTTAGTCTAAAATGTATTTAAAGACAGTTTAAAACGACGTTGCTAGTACATTTGATGCGGAAAAGCTTTATTTTTAAAACGTGGGCTCAGTTGAATGTCGATCTGTGTGCGCGCAGCTTGTAAACACAAGCCCAGTGATTTGAGTAAGTGCAGATTGGTTTGCAGTGGGATTTGAATTGTGGAGGTAAAATCCTCCTGTCAAAGGCAGGAGACAGTTGGTCTTGGGTTGACATGCTCGCTGAGATCTGATTGGCTCTGCATCCTGTGCTCTTGGCCATTTATAATTGCATATGATGTAACACTGAAACACTTGCTGATTAGTTCATGTTGCTCACCTCCCTCACTCTTTCAGTAGTGTATTGTATACATCAAATTAATGCTGGGCAATGCTTTTAAGATGAATTCTACATGTGGAGGAAATAGGAGTTTATTAATTAAATAATTGGGGGTTACATTCACACACACATACTTTTAACAGTTGATGTTTATCAGTTATCAGCTTGCATGTATAAATATATTTATGTAAAAAATGCAAGTGTATGCATATATATAAAAAAGGATGCATGGAAGTCCTCCATACAAGAGAATAAAATAGATATCTACCTAAAAGCACACTTTTTTTAGCAGATTTTATTCAAAGAATGTCCATATCAGCAAAATTTGTGATTGGAAACTTTGTGGTTTCACGTCACTCATCGACTGAGAATCTTTAGTCCGTTTTTGAAGTTTCGGTTATTGAAGACACTTGAATAGTCTGTGTCTTATTTCTCTGGCCTGTTGGATATTGAGCGAGAAAATCTTTTTGAGTTCTCCTTAATTCATGCCAGTTGTTTACAGTATGATGTTGTGCACCGTTTCCTGTCTGGTCATCCTCTGCATGCTAAATGCTTGTTTATGTGGTGCTTATCATGATTGTTTGTCTTGGATATGTCCAAACACTTTTAAGTGCAATTTCAGGGTTGAACAACATCTGTTTAACTCTGTTAACTTAGTTTCTCATACTAGGTTGAGGCTACATGTGCTTCAGTTTTGTGTCGCTGTGCAAACTGTGCATCTGATAAAGGGATTGAAACTCTCTGGTTTTGCAAGGCTTTCTTTTTGCCTAGAATTTCTTATTTAGATTTTGTTCTTAATTAGTCAAAGTAAAATGAGAACCTGTGAAAAATTAGTTTTTATACCAGAAACTCCACTTTATGCTTGCTTCTAAAAATCTGAGCTTTATTCCTTTTTGTTAACAAGGTTAGGATCTCTATGGAATTGCTCACTTTTTATTTTTGGCAAATGTTTATTTATTAGTGAAGTTCTTGTCGAAGTAAATTATGATCGTGACTGTCTGCAATATTGTTTAATGGTTTAGTCCTAGGAATTAGCACATCATCTGTAAATAGGCCCAAATATTAGTGTTTTTTTCATTCATTCATTCATTCGACTTTATTTATAAAGCACTTTACAACCACCCAGCAGCAGACCAAAGTGCTGAACAATAAGATAAGATAAAAAACACACACATAGTTCAAAGTATACATTTAAAATAATAATAAGACTGCACACATACGCCATACATTTACACTATCCAGCAAAAATCAGCTCAGGTATCAAAGGCCAAGGAGAAAAGGTAGGTTTTAAGATGTGATTTGAACAAGGAAAGCGTTAAATTAGTTTTAGTTAAGCAACACACTAACTAAAACACCTACCGTTTAAAAGTTTGGAGTCAGTTGAATATTTTTTAATGTTTTGTTCACAAAGTCTGCATTTATTTGATCCAATTTCAAAGAAACCGTAATATTTGTGAAATACTACAATGTAAAGTAACACTTTTCTATTTTACAAAAGTGATTTATTCCTGTGAAGGCACAGCTGAATTTTAGCAGTCATTACGTCAGTCTGCATTGCCACACAATCCTTCAGAAATCATTCTAATATGCTGCTTTGGTGCTTGAGAAACATTTCTTACTGTTGAAAACAGTTATGCGGCTTTATGTTTTTGTGGAAACTTTGATGTTTTTTTTTTTCATTTTTCATGACTATGAATAAGTTCTAAAGGGCAGCATTTAGATTTTATTCGTGACACTATAAAAGTACTTACTGTCACTTTTGATCAATTCAATGCGTCCTTGCTGAATAAAAGTATTAATTAAAAAAAAAAAAACTTACTGACTCCAAACAGTAATGTAGGTCTATTAGTTTTTGTACAGAACCTCTTGGTTATTAATTATATCGGCTTAATAGATTCATTTAGATGTAGCTTTGAACTTTCTGCTGTAATTATGTTTTATTTAATCTCAGACCGAGCTATGCTTACTGCAGCGTCTGAATGCCGTCCTGCCTTCAGTCGATCTGTAAGTCTTCTGGTGTCCACCCCATCCCCCATGGCCAATCACAGCGCCCGTCCAGCAGCCTCTCCTGCCAAGGGAGCCCTCACTTTATCTTATGCAGATTAGCCATGTGCTGCTTTTATTTATTTTATTTTTCCATTCGGACACTGGAAAATGTCAAGAGCAGCTTGCCCTCAGTCATTTCACACTTTGGAGCGTTTACAGCCGTAGACCTCCTTTCAAGGTTTGAACTCGAGCCAGATTCAAAACAAGCCTCCTAGATATTAGACAGACATCCTAGATGAGCTTTCACTGGTCCAAATTGGATAGGATGACAGTGTACTTTCTTGTTTTGTTATTTTTTCACGTTGTGTCATTCAGTAATGATTTTTAAGCTTTGGTCATCTTTGAGTCAGTGACCATCTGCGAAGAACAAACGATTGTGCCATCCATCTGAATTACATTACATAAAAAATAGACTATACAAAGAGTCGTTTAAAAGTGTTGACTGACATTTGATTAGTCAATTTGGTTCCTAGTTATGTCAGTTTAACACTTTATATTAACATGGATTTCATTTTTGTTATTGTAAAACTTCATCTGGCATACGCCTGAATGCGTCATTTGACATTGGGAAACTAAAATTTAGTAATTGTTTTTATGTTCTGGGTGATCAGATACAAAGATGGAAAGAAGGACTTTGTGATATTAATGTGAGACATGAATGTGTGCACTTTCCAACTGTGTTTGATTATCTATCTTCGGAACAGAATTTACAAAATATTTCTGTCAAAAGATAACTTTAGTATAACAATGATTCATCCATTGCTTAATGAACTTAATAATATTTTACTAAAGTAACAATTATTGCCTGAAACCTGACGTCATAATCTTAGCAGCATAGTGATACTCAATAAATATTGAAATTTTATAGTGTATCACAGTATCTGGGCGACGATGTCCCTAAACATTTCTTGCTTTTTTTTAGTTGCAAAAAGGATCATAAACTCTTTTAAAAGGTTATTATTAAAATCATTACTGTTTTCACAGTTGCTATATTTTATTATTGGTAATATTAAACAAATAGCCCAACCATGTATATTTTTACTTGACGTAATGGGGTTTATGCTGCTGTTCAAATTTGCATTTAAAAATGTAAAAATGCCTTCTGTTTTTATACAATGTTTTATTTTTTAAATGTATTCTTATAATGGCAAAACTACATTTTCAGCAGCTCTTACAGTCTTCAGTGTCACATGATCCTTTAGAAATCATCCTAATATGCTGATCTGCTACGTTTCTTATCAATGTTAAAAACAGAAACTTACTATATTTGAGGAAACCATGATGCATTTTTGAGGGTTCTTTGAATAGACTGCTTTTGGCATTTACATAGAAACCTTTTGTAACATTATACATGCCTTTACTGTCACTTTCAATCAGTTTTAATGCATCCCTGATGAATAGAAGTATTAATTTCTTTCAGACCCCGAAATGCATTTAGATACCATGTATTTTGTTTAGGTGAACACTTGAGATGAGTTTAGTTGGCTACCTAGTAAACAAATATTAAGCTGACCTTCAGGATTTAATTGTTCATGTTGAATAGATTTTACAATCATGAAACAAAAGTGGACTATGTGAATGAAAGTATGCTTAATATTTCTTTCTGAGGGAGGGGAATCATAATAGAAAAGACAGCATACACTTCTTTTATTTCTGTGTGTGAGTGAGTTTTGTTTTCTCAAGTACATCAAGAAATTGTTGAAATGCAAGTATGTTGCTGCTAGTATGAAATACTTTACTTTGAATGCAACATAAGTATTTAAATTGCAATCATTTTTGACCTGAAGGAGAACAGAATGCAGACTCGTTGCTCTACAGCCATTATGAGAATGTTAATTGAATTAATATTTAAAAAATGCAAAATACATGCAATAAAATAAGACAAATATAATTCTGATAAAATTGTCATTGCATCTAGGGAATGAAGCTATGAGCTTTTGAAAGGAAAACACTTTTTAAAACAAACCAAAAAAATAGTATGTTTACATTTGAGGATCAGTCAGATTGTCTATGCATTTGCGAGCTAATGCAGTTAATATAGTGGCATTTCACTGCATGCTGGCTCTATTTTGTATCCGTGTTTGAGCAGTTGTTGTTTGTTAGTTTACAACAAAATGACTTCTATTCCAACTCCAATATTTACGTGACCCCCCTCATCTTGGACTTCTATGAACTAGCACTCATCTCATTGCAAGTCAAGCTGGACCTCTCCTCTCATGTCATTAAGCCCTGTGTCATTCATTCGGTGCCAAGATTGCCGTCTTTTTCCGAAAAAAGGAAAAGCTGGCTTGGCCGTGGCTCAAGCAGAGCTACAGCTGGGATGTGTTAAATATTCGGCAGACTGCCCTCCATTTGAAATGAGTTATATATAGCACTGTTGACTTCCTTAACTAAGGCTGAGCAAGGTAACGGTCAGGTTAATAACCGTGGGAATCGGTAGCAGAGGGTTATTTGCTGTCTCTCTTTTTTCCTTCTCCTTTTTCCACTATCGTTTCCCCCTCTGGCTGTTCTCTCTCTTCTTCTCTTGTGGTTTCTTGCATTTTTATTCTGTCCTTGCTATCCTTTCATTTCCACCCTGGCTTTTTAAAATCAAATTCTCTAGTGTGGGAGTGCAGTAGTACAGAATAATGGTTTGATTTAATGGTTTTGGAAAACATGTCCTTGAGTTTTTAAAAAGCTTTTGTAGATGTCTTTGTGTAAAACTCAGTTTATGCTTTTCTGTCATTATCTGTGAGATACCTTTGCTCAAACTTCTTTGTCACTCTCGTTCCACAGACTCCAGGCTCCATGGATCAAATGGGGAAAATGCGCGGTCAGCCTTATGGGTCAGGCGGCCCTTACTCACAGCAGCCCCATCAAGGGCCTCCTTCAGGGCCCCAACAGGGGCCTGCTTACACAGGCCAGGGCTACGGTCCCCCTGGTCCTCAGAGATACCCTATGGGCATGCAAGGACGTATGCAGTACAGCCAGCAGGTCAGCAGTCTTTCTCAGTGTTTCAAGAGTTCACGGTTTGAGTAAATATCCTGGTAATTATACGGTATGAAACTAATAACTATTGCAGTGTGCTTTCTCATTTGATTAGAGGTGGGGGAAAATACAGGATTGTTTTGCAGTGTTCTTTCACTGCGATTTAAAAGTGTTGGCATTAATATGTCTTTTTTAAAAAAAAATTTTTACCAACTATTTAATATTTTAAAGTTGGTTTAGCAGCATAAATACACAAACGTTCTGTTTTCAAGCAAGAAGGTGCACCTTAACTTGCAATTCTATAACAACCTAAATTCTAAATTGTTTTCAAATGTGGTTCCAAGTATTGCCTTTCAGAATGTACCATCTTATGGAAGAAACAAGAAAATAAAAATTATATTAATTTGAAGTAAAAGGATTTTTGGGGCTTTAATTTTTTGGGTTAAATCACGGGGTATCATAGTGTTTTGCAGTTACAAAGCTAGACAAAAATAGCAATATGTAGCATATTGTGTTCCAGGTATCAGGGGATCTTTAGCCATTCCTATCCTTAATAAATAATTGCAAACATGATGCTGGACAAGGTCACACTTTCTGGTAAAATAATTACATTTTATCCTTGTCTTATTGTTTAGGGAATAAGGAAGGATAAAAGGTTGTTGGTTTGTGTACACATTATAAATAAAACCCAACTGATCTCTTTTAGCAAACTTTTTGTCGCTGTTTTAATATTTATTATTTATGTAAGCCCATTAGCAATAACAGGGAATTTTAAAATTGTAATGTTTAAGGCTTGAAGGAGTCATGGAAATTTTTGATGTTGAAATATCAGTTATTCTACTAATTCTGAATGGTAAAATCTTTAAAACGATGATTTAAAATGGGACTTTGCAATATATAGAAATTATCGAAACATCACAAATGTACATAGCGCAATATGCATATTGTTACAGCTTGCAATATTTGGATCTGCTCTTATGTAAATAACTTTTGTTTTTGTTTTTAGCTTAAAGAATCAGTGCATATTGCATTCATAGAGTATTCTTTCTTTTACTTTCTCATATTCAGTTCCTAAACTGATGTTAAAATGATTACACTAATGTTAAAATAACATTTTTATGTAATGTTAGAGTAAAACACTAACATTTACTTTCAGAAGTTGTTGTAAGGGTGCCTGCTTTTCACAAAAAGTGAAACATGTATGCTAGTTATATTATATTAGTGTGAACACAAGGAATTTGTGGTTTTACAGAAGCTATTCATGCAAACGGACATGCATAATCATATATATAGATAGATAGATAGATAGATAGATAGATAGATATAGATATATATATGACACAAGATAGTTATAGAAGTTCACAGAACAGTAAAACAGTTTCATCTGGACATGTGGCACTTTAAGCATTATCATATCGAATATCGCATTATTTAATGAGTTATCAAATATCACATTTTTCTTGAATATCGCACAGACCTACATTTAAATCTCAGGACGATTTTACTTTCTTACTGATGACATTTTGTACATTTTTAAAAAGCAATTTAAAACCATAAATTGTCTTCGTTTAATCTAGAACAACTGGAAAAGTAAAGGAAATTCAAGTCAAGTTTACTTTTGTAAGGCTTAATACAACACAGATTGGTTCAAAGCAGCTTTACCGAAATCAACAGGAAAAAATGGCGTCACTGTCATATTAATTCGTCTAAAGAAGTGGGAGCCTTGTCTATTGCATGTCAATGAAAGAAACGGTTTCTTTTTTGTTGTTTTACCCACATGATATAAATCAGTGTGGGAAATACCATGAGTGTAATGATCTTTAGTACCATCCTACTTGTTTGCACAGATGCCATCATATGGACAGCAGGGACCAGGGGGTTATGTGCAGCAGGGGCAGCAGCCCTATTACGGCCAGCATGGTCAGGGGCCTCACTCGGCTCAGCAGCAGTCGCCATACCCCCAGCCTTCCCCTGGGCAACCAGGAGGTCAGGGACCTTATTCACAGCAACCTCATGGCCCCCAGTCATCTGGCCCACATGGACAGACTGGTCCTCCTTACCAACAACCCCACATGCCCCAGCAGCCACAGGCGCAGCTGACCGGCCCTTCACCAGGCCCATCGCAGTCCCCGTACTCGCAGTCCTCGGCAGCACCCCAGGCTAGCCAGTCTCCCTATCCACAGCAACAGGTGCCTCAGTCCCAGCCCTCGCAGCAGGGGAGCTCCCAGGCTCCTCCTGCATCCCAACCCAGTTACCCGCCCAGCCAAGGCCCCCAACAACAACAACAGCAGCCGGCGCCGACATCACAGCAGCCACCGCAGACACCCACACCTGCTTCTCAGCCGCCCGCGGGACACGGACAGATGCCACAGGGACAGCCCGCATCTTACTCTCAGAATCCCCCACAACAACAACAACAACAGCAGCAGCAGCAGCAGCAGCAACAGTCGCCGTATCAGCGTTTTCCTCCTCCTCCTCAGGTAACTTAAGCTTTTTGCTTTCGCATTAAAGTAGTGGATCAGGGTGGATGAAAATGAAAGTTACAGTTACTGAGATCGAGTGTCACCACTGTGCCCTCGAGCAGTGGTTATGAAGTATAGGTAATGCTTTGCAATGAAATTTAGTTAATGCTTAGTTCACTCCAGAATAAAAATTCCTTGATTATTGACTGTCAGAATTTAATCAGTCGAAAAGAAATTAAGGTTTCTAAGGAAAACATTCCAGGATTTTTCTCCGTATAGCGGACTTCTGTTGGGACCAACAAGTTGAAAGTCCAAATTGCAGTTTCAATGCATTTTCAAATGGGTCTACACCATCCCAGCTAAGGAATAATGGTCTTATCTAGTGAAACGATCTGCCATTTTCTAAAAAAAATAAAAATGTATATACTTTATAACCAGAAGACAAGGAAATATTGTTGCGCTCAGATGAAGGCTAATTGTAAGTCCAGGTGCGTGAAAACCAATAAAGTATAGAAGAGACTGTAGATGATTCGCACTCTGAAAAACTAGACAAAGTCTTAAACAAAAAGAATCAATTATTTTAATAGAGCATATTAAAATAATTGATTCTTTTTGTTAAAGACTTTGTCTAGTTTTTCAGAGTGCGAACCATCTACAGTCTCTTCTATACTTTATAACCACAAATGCTCGTCTTGCACTAGCTTTGCATCCACAACTTTGCATTATGTTGTAAATGTTGCGTGAGACGTAGACGGAAATACTGACCCAGTGTTTACAAAGCGAATGTGCAAAGAATTGAACGCCCCTTACAAAAAACAGTTTTGAAGGTGGAGGAGAAAATGATTTTTTTTCACCCTACACTACTCTAATGTGTGAAGTTGTAGACGTGCATCGCAAAACTAGTGCAAGATGAGCAATTGTGGTCAAAAAGTGCATCATTTGTAATTTTCAAAGAAAATTAAATTGTTTCACGAGATAAGATGCTTATTTCTTTGGCTGGGATCATGTAGATTTCTTTGAAACTGCAATTTGGACCTTCAACCCATTGGTCCCCATTGAAATTATATGGAGAAAAATCCTGTAATGTCTTCCTCAAAAACCTTCATTTCTTTATGACTGAATAAAGAAAGACATGAACATTTTCCTGTCAGTCCTGACAAAATTAATTAAACATTGCTGTTTTCATTTATAATGATTTCAGACCAGATCGGCATATTGGAATAATTAAAATAAAAAAAAAAAATGGTGGCTGAATTCCATCACAGGACTAAATTGCGTCTTCAAATATAGACAATAGACAGCCGTTATTGTAAGTTGTAAAAATATTTTACAATGTTACTGTTTTAACTGTATTTTTGATACAATAAATGCAGTCTTGCTGAGGAAAAGAGACTTGTAGTGTCTTATTTATAGTAGTAATATATTATCAAGCATTAATTAACAGTGAACAATAGGATATTTATAAATTAACTTCACAGCATTTACTAATCGAGGCAAAAATGTAATGGTTGTTCATTGTTAGTTTAAATCTAATGCTTTAATGTTAACAAATGCAACCTGCCAAATGATCAAAAGTATCTGCCAAGTAACAAGTAAATGCATACATTTTTTACACTGGAGGGTGTTTTTAAATCCCACTTACCATGTTTATTTTTTTGAACAAATGCAAATTTAAAGGTGGGATGTTAATAGCATGTTTAATATTCACTTTGTGTGTTTGAACTAAATTGGAGGACTGCGTTTGCATTTATTTGAAGTCTGGAATGCATTTCAATTCACAGTGCCATCACATTTACAGACTCGTGCGGTAATAAAAGCAGTATTGTAACTGGTTATTCTTAAGTACAAAAGCAGAGACTTGCATTACTAACAGTGAGACTGACCTAAACCCATCTCTACAAGGGCCCACCATCCTAAATGCTTATATTGACTGACCTGAGCTGCCTTTTACCCCCTACAGGAGATTTCCCAGGAGTCTTTTAGCTCTCAGTCCAGCGCTCCCCCCTCCGGTCCGCCTCTGGCGTCGAAGAGCAGCACAGAGGACATGCAGGGCAGACCTTCCAGTCTACCAGTGAGTCTGGCACTTTCATTTCCACAAGCTGTTGACTGCGTCCAACCACATTTAAAGATGCATTGTGAATCTGACAGTTTCACAAATGCGCAATCAAGTCGTTTCAGTCAGACGCTCTATTTTATGTTGACTTCTAGATCTAGGTAATTAGCTTAAAGATGTGAGCATAATTCAGCCTCAGCTGCACCTTTATCTCAGGAGTGATTATGTAGGACCTTTGGGGTTGTTGCTAAATGAAGAACAACGTGGTCTGTCAAGGAAATATATGCCGTCTGTTCTCTCTGAACCTTTTTTTGTGCTCTCCATGTGAATTCTGCTTCTCTGTCTCTGAGATTTAATTGCATTTGAGTGTGTGTTATGACCTGTGAGACTGTCTGAAAAGGACACATGAAGAGACACCCAGCTGCGCTGACTCAGCACACGTGCAGCCGACTGCCGTAGCCATGGCAACCTCAGGGACGCTGTGATCTCACTTTTTTTCCCCTCCTAGATGAGATAAATAAAGCCAGCAGCCTCTGGCTGTGTGATTGTATGTGTACGAGAGCACTTGAGCGTGTGTGTGTCCCAAAGAAAAAAAAAAACTGTGCCAGAGTTCATTGTTGCCGAAGAAGCTGTCATCGGGAGATTTATTTTAAGGAAGAAAAGTTTTTGTGGTAGAATTAAATTTTGCTATTGTGCTGCTGATTCAAGTTTTTTTTTTTTTAGAGACCATGATTTTTTTGTTAGTGAGTCCTTGGGCTGATTTTTTGTACAGAATATGCATCTTGCCTTGGCTTAACAATTAAGCAATTAAGCAACAAACCACATCCAGGGCCTGCAAGATGTACAGTCAAACCAAAATTTATTTAGACACCTTCAACTTCAATTTCTCACATTATCACTTTTTTTATAGTTTAAAAAATATAACAAGTAGTTAACCTGTGTCAGAACAAATTCATCTTGATAATGTCAGATAACTTTGATAGAAAGGTATGTAATGGATTACAATCAACCAAAAATTCAGATAACTGTTAGTATGACGATATTTATATAACTTTCAATACTTTGTTGACCAATTACCAAGCAGTGCTTTAATGTTTAGTCTGTGGTATAAAAAGTTTGCATTAGCAATTAAAGAAAAAACACATGGTCTGAATATTTTTGGTCCCAAATTTATATCAATTTTACTGGTAGTCAAGGTTTACTTTATTTATGCTATCCTCACTTACATAAATGCACTATAGTGTCCTGCACCCACTAGTAGAAAAACATACTAATAGAAAAATGATATCTGGTGTCTGAATGATTTTAGGTTTGACTGTACTTGTGACTCTGATTGTGGATTTATTTTTTAAATCTCTGAAAGCTGAATGTTGTTGACTGGACAGGAAAATGTTAGTAAAATAAAGATAATGCCATGAAGAGTTCTTTGAGACAGCTGACAGCTTCATTTTTAAAGCTCTAGCAGAAATGCTGGAATACCAAATGATAACACCAGCTGAGCCTGTTTTTTTTTTTTTTTTTTTTTTTCGTTTTCCCTTTCCCTTCTATTTGTGTTTCTGTCTTTCTATGGGAACACTGATTATTTTTTTTCTAAGTAGATTCATATTTGCAGTGCATGAAATTGAAATAACATGCATTTTCTAAATGAATATTATTGGTCTTACTCTGACAGATTCATTTTTCAAAATTAATTTTTTGAATTCTTAATCGACATCATAACTTAGCCTTTCAGTGAAATGGCAGACTTCCCTCTGGTGATTCTTGCTGGACTCATCATTTAGTCTGCTTAAAGCGATGGTTCGCTCAAAATGAAAATTCTGTCATTAATAACTCGCCCGCTTGTTATTCCAAACCCCTAATACTTTCGTTCATCTTTGGAACCCAAATTAAGATATTTATGAAATCTGAGAGCTTTCTGTCAGAATAGAATAGTCTGTGACATCAGTAATTCAATTGTAAATTTATAAGTTATGAGAATACTTTTTTAGCACAAAAAAAATAATTAAAAATAGCGACTTTATTCAACAATTCTTCCGCCATTATTGAGAGTTCTTCATCAGCAGCACGACCCTCATACATCGTGGTACTCTCTATGACACAAGACAGTAATTCGTGGGAGAAGAGTTGTTGAATAAAGTCATTATTTTAGTTTTTTGCGGACAAAGTATTCTTGTAGCTTTATAAAATTACATTTCAACCACTGATGTGTCACCGACTATTTTGTTGATATTCTTGGTACTTTTCTGGGCCTTGAATGTGGTAGGACCCTTGAAGGGTCTATGAAGGGCCAGAAAGCTCTTGGATTTCATCAAAATATCTTAATTTGTGTTCCAAAGATGAACGAAAGTCTTACGGGTTTGAAACAACGAGGGTGAGTTATTAATGACAGAATTTTCATTTTGAGTGAACCATCACTTTAAGCAGACTAAATGATTGTCCAGCAAGAATCAGCAGAGAGAAGTTATGATGTTGATTAAGAATTCAAAAAATTAATTTGTGTTTCGAAGTTTTTGGGTAAACTAACCCTTTAAACCCGAGCTTGCATATAGAAGTCCCCACCCTACTTTTCTTCTTTACCAAAAATACAGAGGAAAACTCTCTCACTAGTTATGCAACATTAATAGTAGATTTTTCTGACTATCTCACTACGGTTCTCTTTGCTTAGGACCTATCTGGTTCTATCGATGACCTACCTACTGGTACGGAGGGCGCTCTGAGCCCTGGAGTCAGCACATCTGGAGTATCCAGCAGTCAAGGAGAACAGAGCAATCCAGCACAGTCACCCTTTTCCCCCCACACTTCTCCCCCGGTGGGCTCACCTGCCAGTGCCTCGGCATCTCGTTCTGGGCCACTGTCCCCTGCTACAATGCCGGGTAGGACTAGTAAACCTTGAACTAATTTGAAATGTTAAAAATTGTAATTGCCACTTTTGGGACAGTCATCATGAAGATGTTTTGGAATAGTTTTTTGTGGCACCAATTGCAATCTGTTTTTTTTTTTTGAGTAAGGGTTTGTGATTCGAACTCCTCTTTTTCCTCATTAATGGAAGTTCGTGGAGTGCTTGAAAACATTTTAAATTATTTGAAAATACTAAAGTAAATAATGAAGTTCTAGAATGTTCATCAGTTCATTATTTTAATTTTAATTTGAGTGTTTTTTTTCACCACAATGTTTGAATTTCTCATTTTTAGGGAATCAGATGCCTCCCCGCCCTTCAAGTGGACAGTCTGATGGGATAATGCACCCTTCGATGAATCAACCTGGCATGGGCCAAGAAAGAGGTAACTCTTCTACTTCAAATTGACAGGAGTTTTTTTTCCATCTTGATGCTCTTTTTTTATTTATTGTATTAACACATTAATCTTGTTGTCTGCACAGGATATATTCAGAGAAACCCTCAGATGGCACCCTATGGGTCTCCACAGTCTAGCTCTGCACTTTCTCCACGTCAGTCTTCTGGAGGCCAGGTGCATGCTGGAATGGTCCCTTATCAGCAGAACAACTCTATGGCAAACTATGGGCCTCAAGGTGGCCAATATGGCCCACAGGGTAAGTGGCTCAGTGGTAACCACAAAACCGATCTTATATTTTAGAACGATTAGTAAAAATGTACATATTAAAAATAGGTCCCACGTTGAGAGAACTTACTGTAGTGGAGGTGTAGATGTTGGACTTTTATCTTTCAATTCTCGCCGTCCCTCCAAATCCTTCTTACTCTCTGTCTTTTTCCTCTCTGTGCGACCAGTGGATCATAGTGTGGTTATTTTTAGCGTCAGTGAAAAAAAGGAAGTTGACGTAGCATGGCTCACGTCAGTTGAGCAGCTACAGTGACTGTGGGTTACAGCAGCGCTACATGCTGCTAAAACACTCAAGGGCCTGGAAGTCTCTTAAAAAACCCACCAATGAGGCATCCATATCCCACCACATTTGCTAACTGCTAATTGACCAAACTGCTAATACTGTGTTGTGGTGTTAAGACTTTTTGTTTGATTCCCAAATTGTAGTCCGGGATAAGATTTCTTATTAAATCTGTTTATTTCTCTCTACAGAAATAACTTTTTTTGTCATTGTTTAACTATTATTAGGTAGAATTATATAAGCTTGTTTTGCATTTATGTGCGTGCATATATGCACAAACCCAGTCATAAGGGTCAACTTTTTGAAATTGAGATTTACGGATTATCTGAAAGCTGAATAAATAAGCTTTCCATTGATGTATGGTTTGTTAGGATAGGACATATTTGGCTGAGATACAGCCATTTGAAAATCTGGAATCTGAAAAAAAATCCAAATATTGAGAAAATCACCTTTAGTTGTCCTAAGTGAAGTTCTTAGCAATGCATATTACTAATCAAAAATCAAGTTTTGATATTTATGGAGGAAATTTACAAAATATCTTCATGGAACATGATCTTTACTTAATATTCTAATGATTTTTGGCATTAAAAAAAAATCTAAAATTTTGACCCACACAATGGATTTTTGGCTATTGATACAAATATACCCGTGCTACTCAAGACTGGTTTTGTGGTCAAAGGTCACATATTTTAAAACGGAATAAGTACTGTTTGCACAATCCTGGAAACTTTGTATCAAAGTACAACTTTCTGTCTTCCTCTTCAGGTTACCCCAGGCAGCCTGGTTACAGTGGCATGCCTAATGCCAATTACCCAGGCCCTGGCATGAGTGGATCCATAAACCCTATGTCTGGACAAGCAGGAGGAGGGCCAATGTTTGCTGGCATGCCTTCAGGAAGAATGCCTCATGGACAGATGGGTGCACGTCCCTATGGCCCCAACATGGGTCCCAACATGAGTCCCAATATGGGTCCTAATATGGGCAACATGCCCCCTCAAGTAGGAAGCGGGATGTGCCCACCTCCAGGCCTCAACAGAAAGCCGCAGGATGTTGCATCAATGCAACATGGACCCACAAACTCAATACATACCAGGTACACAAAAACTTGAGTTATTAGTTAAGTTGTAACAAGTGCACATTTTAAATGTCTGATTTATTAGCCCTTTTTAAGTACAAACTGGAGCCAGTCAGGTAGTTTGAAGTTAAATGTTGTGTTTTGCCTCACAGGCTACCAGGTTATCCCAATATGTCTCCTGGTCCTGGTATGATGGGCTCAGGACCTCCATATGGCCCTTCCATGAACAACATGCCTGGTATGATGAATACCCAGGGCTCACCCTATCCTATGGGTGGTAACATGGCTAACAACACTAGTGGTAAGATCATACAAAACCTAGCTGAAGTACGTTTTACTTGCCAGGTCAAAATCATGGTTAATGTATCTTTTTTTTTTTTTCTTAGGCATGTCTCCTGGTCCGGACTTTGGTATGGATGGGAAACTTAACCAAGCGCAGAAAATGAATAACAAAGTTGAAGGGACACCCAAGACAGAATCAAAATCAAAGGTTTGCTTAACATTTACATAGAAGTGTAAAGTCTTCACAGCAGAAGTCAGTCATCCTTTGTTGCACTTCCTGTGTAATTCCTTCTATGTAAACTGCTTCTGCTTAGAAATCAAGTTCCTCCACAACAACCAATGAGAAGATCACTCGGCTGTATGAGCTAGGCCCAGAGCCAGAAAGAAAAATGTGGGTAGACCGTTACTTGGCTTTCATAGAAGAAAAAGCCATGGGCATGAGTAACCTGCCGGCTGTGGGACGCAAACCCCTTGATCTCTTCCGCCTCTATGTGTCCGTCAAGGAGATTGGAGGTCTTACACAGGTATATTCAAGCTGCCCATACACATTAAGATAATGTTGCAGATCTCAACTAATTTTCTTTTAGGGTGTTTGCTTATATCCTTTGGCGTCCTTGTAATTGCAGGTTAATAAGAACAAAAAATGGAGGGAGCTGGCCACAAATCTGAATGTGGGGACCTCCAGCAGTGCTGCCAGCTCTTTGAAAAAGCAGTACATTCAATGTCTGTATGCTTTTGAATGTAAGATTGAGCGTGGAGAAGACCCACCACCTGACATTATGACTGGAGACAGCAAAAAGAACCAGGCCAAGATTCAGCCTCCCTCTCCAGGTAAGTTCTAGCATCTTGGATTTGTATTATACCTTGTATGGAAGCAAGTACAGCTAAATCTTAACAATTTAACTGCTGCAACAAAATCCCTATTCCAAATTTTTTTTTTTTATGGCACAGCTGGTTCCGGCTCTCTCCAGGGGCCCCAGACGCCACAGTCTACCAGCAGCTCCATGGCGGAAAGTGGAGACTTGAAGCCCCCTACTCCTGCCTCCACCCCACATAGCCAGATGCCCCCGATGCCAAGTGGCAGGTGAGTTTTGCTGACTTGTTTTGTGGCACTGCATCCGTTATTTGACTGCGAACCACTCCTTACCTGCCCTGTTTCTTAGGAGCAGTGTGAACCTGCAAGATCCATTTGCTGATAGCGACTTCTCTCGGAGAAACACTATGACCCCCAACTCTGGGTACCAGTCAGGCATGAGCACCCCAGAGATGCCTGGTCGCATGGGACCCTATGAACCCAATAAAGACCACTTTAGTGGTATGCGTAAAGGTTTGTATTGTAGTCATGTAATCATAAGCCATTTTAGTTTATGTTGAGCTACCTGGTATAATGAGCAGTGTGCTTGTGGTCTTAGTTGGAGAACAGTTCATGCCTAGTGGGCAGGGTCCCAACAGCAATCTCGGTGAACAGTACAACAGGGGACCACCAGGCCCTATGGGAAACATGCCCATGGGCCAGCGGCACCAGTATCCATATGGCCCCGGCTATGAGAGGAGGTACACCAAATCTTTTCTTTACGTTGGGAAGAAACAAATTGTTTTGCTTTCATTTCATGATGCAATAAACTCTAACCTCTCCTGTGTTGTGTAGACCAGAGTCGGGGATGGGCCCAGAAGGCAGCATGGGGCCTGGAGTGCCACAGCCAAATATATTAACTTCCAATGCTGAATCTGGGATGTACTCACCAAATCGTTACCCTCCACAGCAACAGCGGTCAGTCCACTAAGTGATTCATTTTATATGGAGGTTGTATTTGTATATCTGCTGTATCTAGTTCTCATTTCTCTTGCATATGGTGCTCTGTGCAGGCATGAGTCCTTTAGTAATCAGTATCCTGGTCAGGGTGCGCCTCCTGGTGGCTCCTATCCGAATCAGCAGCCTGGAATGTACCCGCAACAACAATCGGTAGGAAAGCAGTGAATAAAACAATTTGATATTAAATGTTACTGAAAGCCTTTTCACATATTTTAAATGTAAATTGTTGCCTTTAGAACTACAAAAGACCAGGTGATGGTGGTTACCCACCAGCTAAACGGCATCATGACGGAGAAATGTTCAGTGGGCCTTACAATGCTCAGCAGCCGCAGCCACCGCCGCAGGCTCCCCCTAGTGGTCCCTCAAGTGGTCAGGAAATGTACAACCAGTATAACAGTTCCTACCCTGGCTCGGAACGTCGCCCACCTGGTCCTCAGAATCAGTTCCCTTTCCCCTTTGGAAGAGATCGGATGCAAGCAGGCACGGGCCCAAGCTCTCAGGGTTCCATGCCGCCTCAAATGATGGGCAGTCCAATGCAGTCTGGTCCTGACGGTCCTCAAGGTGGCATGTGGCAGGGTCGAGGTGATATGGGCTACCCCAATTACCCCAACCGCCAGGGACCTCCTACTGGTCCCGGTCAGGGCCCTGGCTTCCATGCAATGACTCGATCAGAAGACATGATGCCATCTGAACCACGCATGAATCATGAGGGGCAGTGGCCTGGGCCACGACAACCCCCATATGGCCCTAGTGGCGCCTGTCCACCAATGAGCAGACCCTTGCAGTCAAATTACCAGTCTCCCCAATCCATGCAAAACCACATTCCACAGGTGTCAAGCCCCACACCCATGCCTCGGCCTATGGAAAGCAGGACTTCCCCCAGCAAATCAACCTACATACCCAGCAATATCAAAATGCAGAAGGCAGGACCTCCAGTGCCTGCATCTCACATTGTACCTTCCTCAGTACAACCTCCAATGATGAGAAGAGACCTATCCTTCCCTCCAGGTTCCATAGAGGCATCGTCACCAGTTCTCAAATCACGTAGGCGTCTTACCATGAAAGAAATTGGTAAGATTAATTATTTTTTGTAGTGAATTACATTTTGGTTATGTATCAAGCTCAGACCTGTGAAATACGGAAAGATAACCGCATACTACTTTTGTAGGCACTCCAGAAGCATGGAGAGTTATGATGTCCCTCAAATCAGGACTGTTGGCGGAGAGTACATGGGCTTTAGACACCATCAACATCTTGTTATATGATGACAACAGTATTTCAAATTTCAACCTTATACAGGTGAGTCATTTTGGGAAAATGACAAAAATGTTTATTGCCGTTACTCAAATTTGATTCTAAATAACATACGAACATTTTCTTTTGAAGCTCCCTGGTTTCCTGGAACTAATCGTTGAGTATTTCCGACGTTGCCTCATTGAGATCTTTGGGATTCTAAGGGAATATGAAGTTGGTGATCCAGGACAAAGAGCTCTGTTAGATCCCAGTGTGCTCAAAAAAGATGAAAACACTGTGGATGATGAGGCATTGGTTGAGGGCATGGAGGAAGATGGAGAAACAGAGGACGAAGATGAAGGAGAGGAAATGCACAGGTCAAAACATCAGGAACAACACATGGCACAAGGACCTCTCCAGATAAAGCAGGAAGAAAAGCCAAGGACAATTGAAGACTCTGTGAAGAAAGAAGATTGCCAAGGGACTGAAGGAGAGTCATCTGCCGAACCCAAGACTTCAGAGCCACCATGTCTCGAATTGGCTGTTACTCAAGAGAAGCCCAAACAGGCTAGCAAGTTTGATAAGCTACCCTTGAAGATCGTCCGAAAAAAGGATCCATTTGTGGTGGACTGCTCCAGTAAGCTCGGTCGGTTGCAGGAATTTGACAGTGGCCTCCTGCACTGGAGTATCGGTGGAGGTGATACAACAGAACACATTCAGACCCACTTTGAAAGCAAGATTGACCTGTTGCACCAACGGAAGCATCTTCCTTCGCAAGTCCCCGACAGGAAGAGAGGAGCTCAGAGCTCACCCTCACTGCCCTCATCCAGTGAAGAGCTTGGAAAAGAAGTGGACCGGCAGCCTTCTCCAGAGTCATCCACTGAGAAAGTGACCAACGGAATTTCAGATCTAAGGGACGACAGACCTGCTGACTGCTTAGAAACTGCCTCTGAGGGGACTTCACATATAGAGAAAGATCAAGAGAAACCAGTACCAGAGACGGCAACTTCGGAGAACATCAGGCCAGCAGCTCCAAGCCCATCGTTACAGGGTCAGCTCTCCATCGCCGTTTTAGAAGATGAGCCACACAGCAAGGACGAAGCTCCTCTCGTCACGCTCTCAGACTGGCAAGATTCCCTTGCCCGTCGCTGCATCTGTGTCTCCAACATTGTCCGCAGCCTCTCGTTCATCCCGGGCAACGACTCTGAGATGTCGAAGCATGCAGGGCTGTTGCTACTGCTGGGCCGCCTGTTGCTTCTCCACCATCGCCATCCAGAGCGCAAGCAGGCACCTTTAACGTATGAGAAAGAAGAAGAGGTGGATGAAAGTCTCGGTAGTAAGAAAGACGAGTGGTGGTGGGACTGTTTGGAGGTACTGAGGGAAAACTGCTTGGTCACTCTTGCCAACATCTCAGGCCAGCTTGACTTCTCTGTCTACACTGAGAGCATCTGCCTGCCTCTGCTGGATGGCTTGCTCCACTGGGCTGTTTGTCCTTCGGCGGAAGCCCAAGACCCCTTCCCAAGTCTCGGGCTTAACGGCGCCTTGTCCCCCCAGAGACTAGTCCTGGAGACCCTCTGTAAGCTCAGCATTCAGGACAACAATGTGGACCTCATTCTGGCGACGCCACCTTTTAGTAGATTAGAGAAGCTGTTTGGTAACCTTGTGCGTCTAGTTGGGGAGCGAAAGGTGCCTGTTTGTCGGGAGATGGCGGTCGTGCTGCTGGCCAATCTTGCACAGGGTGACAGCCTGGCGGCCCGTGCCATTGCGGTACAGAAGGCCAGTGTAGGGAATCTGTTGGGTTTCTTGGAGGACAGCTTAGCGGCTACGCAGTTCCAGCAGAGCCAAGGTTCCCTACTGCACATGCAGGGGTCACACTTTGAGCCAACGAGTGTGGACATGATGCGGCGGGCTGCTCGGGCTCTGCTCGCTCTGGCTAAGGTGGAGGAGAACCACTCTGAGTTTACGCTCTATGAATCGCGGCTACTGGACCTTTCTGTCTCCCCGCTCATGAACTCAATGGTGTCCCATGTCATCTGTGATGTACTCTTTTTGATAGGCCAGTCATGACAGCTGTGCGGAGCTGTGGCTCCACCTTCTCTGGTTTTCGTACCTCCCCCTTGCCCGTCCTCCCCATTGGCGAGTGGGGATTGAAAGCAGAGAAAATTGACTGTTTCTTGTTTTGTTTTTTGTTTTTTTTGTTTTGTTTTTTTAATTTATGCAAGCCCTTTCATATTACACCCACTGGTCCCCTCTTTTCTCTGCGAATCACTTTGGGAAGGTTGTCACGAATTTGCTGTGGATCATGAACCAGAGCCTCAACACACTGACACAAACTGTAACACTGATGCCAACTAGATGACATGGACAGGGACCCCAACTTTTGTGTCCTTGTCTGAGGGGAAGTACTTTTTATAATAAAATAAATAAATGAATAAAATAAATAGCTTGAAAAAACAAACTATTTACCAAAGTTGCTGTCTTGTTTACAGTGAGTTTTGGGGTTAATTGTTCCTTTGTCCTCCCCCAAGAGGGTGCAAATAATTCACAGCTCTTGTTCACATTGACAGGTGGACTCTTCGTTGTTTGGTGGTTGTATTTTGATGCTACACGGTCAACCTTTCTGGATGCGTGTACAGCAGAAATGAGTTGTCATTTTCTGTACAGTACTCCACAACTGTAAACATACTGCAAACGTACTGCACTGTTCCACATGGGAAAAATGTTGGCTCAGTCGGCTTCGTTTTTAAACCGTTTTTAAACCATTAGTATGCTGGTGAGGAGAATACCCCCCCCAAAGTATCAAGGACGTACAACACCCTGACCTCTTCTCTTTAACCCTTGATTGTATGAATTGACCCCTATAAAGAAATCACCTCCTAGGACTGGTTTTCAACTTACGATGCAGCCGAGGCTGTACTGTATATAAGATGTTGTACATTTTCACCTCCTTTTCTCTCTCTTTCTCTCCCTCTCTTTCACACACTCTTGCTTCTTATCCCTTTTTATCTATCGAGAACGAGAGCGGACACTCAAGTTGGGTTAATTGCATCAAAAGACCTAGGTATATAAACTGAACCATGTTTTGGCCTCCACGGTTCCTCCATAGTGCAGCAAACAACTGAAAGATTTTAATTTCATCTCCTGGTACAACAAAATAATAACTCTAGATGAAGAAACACAGTTGAGATATTTTTTTCTCCAGTGATATGAATTCTGCATATTTGTATTTCAGACTATGTAGCTTAATGTAAATTCCTTGTTTTTTTTTCCCTTTTTGGCTCAATGAATATCATTTATTCACTATGAAATCTTTATACTATATGTTCCACGTGGTAAGAATAAATGTACATTAAATCTTGGTAAGATGTTTGTGATTATTTTCATTTTAGATGATTCAAAAAACAAACAAACAAAAAAACAAATGATAGGCCTCTTTTTAGATTTACATAATTATTAATACAAAGTTAAATCAGAATGTTTACATTTTTAAAAATGCTGTCTTTGCATGCTACAAGTTAATTAATTTTGTAAGATTTAATATTACTCTTATACTAGTGCTCAAAGATATTTGTCCGCTAAAAATATCTCAATTAAAAAAAAAAAAGCTATATCTATTTTAAAATATATAAAGACTGTGAAAACTGATTAATTAAATTATTTGTTTCCTGAGATAATAAAACTGAAGCAAAATAGAAATATTTTCTGCATTTATAAATTCGAAATAATTGATTACCTAACTGTTTTGAGTGGTGTTCACTTGTCAAGGCCAGAATATAACAAGTCTATATACAGGAGTTCGGTAATACCAGTTGAGATATTGGGACTTTTATTTTGACATTTGTGAGACTACATGCCGGAAGTAAGTGCATGTTGCTACCGCTGTCGTTCCATTCAGTGGCTTAACACGATGAATTGGAAAAAACGTAAATATAAATTCCTTTGCGGATGAGGGATTTTGCAGTCGTTACAAAATCCAAGAAAGCATATTGCCCTTTGGCTTGTTTTTGTTTTAATAATGCCTCCACTATCGTATCTGCTAATATACTGAGATTACTATGATTACTATTTTCTTAAAGGGACATTTTCTACTATTATTTTCGTTCGTGAAATTTTCTGTTAAATATGTCGCCTTCAAACACTTGTATAAATGAAGACGTGTGGACAGTTGTACGGTTTGCGACATTCACACGACTGTTTTCCCTTTTTCTACAGGTAAGCAACTGACATAACAAAATAGCCTGAAATTATGCATTTGTGACCCTGGACCACAAAACTAGTCTCAAGGGATGTATGGTTTGTTAGAATAGGACAATATTTAGCCGAGATACAACTATTTGAAAATCTAGAATATGGATGAAATCGCCTTTAAAGTTGTTCAAAAGAAGTTTATAGCCATGCATATTACAAATCAAAAATTATGTTTTTATAAATTTACGGCAAGAAATTTACAAAATATCTGCATGGAACATATTTATTTTAATATCCGAATGATTTTTGGCATTAAAAGAAAAATCGATCATTTTGACCCATACAATGTATTTTTGGCTATTGCTACAAATATACCCATGCTACTTAAGACTGGTTTTGTGTTCCTGGGTCACATTTGTGCATTGTATCTTGACGTCTGCCTAAAATACTTACTATAAACACGTAGAACTCCATGAAATCAGTACTGGCTTTATTGAAATTGACATTAGAGTGACACCTACTTTACAAATTGTTTTGTGCAGGCTGTACTGAATGCAGTGATTCCCGACCATGTGCCAGATGCTTTCAGCCCTCCACGAACAGAGACCCCTCTCCTGCTAGACCCCATCATCGAAACACTATTTGCTGGCCTTTGTCACTGGGATGCAGAGCATTTCCTCTTCATTGCAGAGCATGGCTATTTGTATGAACACAACTGCGCATTCTTTCCTCTGTTTCCCCTCATCCTGCGATTTCTCACAGCCACAGTTCTGTGGCCCTTGCGTGGATTTATCACACTGCATGGCCGATTACTTTTAGCTGTGGCTATAGGGAATAGCATTCTCTTTGTTTTAAGTGCCGTGGCACTATACAAACTGAGTCGTTTGGTGCTTCAAGACAGAAAACTTGCTCTTGTTTCAGTCTTAATGTACTGTCTAACACCAGCTAATGTTTTTATGGTAGCAGGCTATTCAGAGACTCTCTTTGCAACGCTTACCTTTGCAGGCCTCTGGCTACTAGAGAGGAGATTCACACTTGGAGCTTGTCTTCTGTTCGGGTTTGCTACTGGCGCTCGTGCCAATGGAGTTGTGAATGTTGGATTTTTGCTGTATCTCACTTTGCAGTGGGGTTTTGCCCGTGCACAGGCTCTTGGCAAAGGAGCAGGGGGCATTCAGTATCATCACTATGTCTGGGAACTCATTCGTTTTGTTCTCACAGGAGCATTTTATGCAGCTCTCGTGGCGCTGCCTTTTTGTTTGTTTCAGTTTTATGGCTACCAAACATTTTGTCATCCGATTGCTACTCAAATTCCTCCTGTGCTGGTTAATTTGGCCCGGGACAAAGGATACCGTGTGGCTGATGCAGCATCTCCAACACCAAGTTGGTGCCAATGGCAAATTCCAGTTTTGTACTCGTATATACAGGATGTTTATTGGGATGTTGGCTTCTTGCGATACTTTCAGTGGAAGCAGATACCCAACTTTATTTTAGCACTGCCTGTTGCAACTCTGGGATTCATAGCCTCATATATGTATGTAAAAGCTAACCCAGTGTTTTGTGTGTATTTGGGTTTGGGAGACAAAGGAAAGGACAGAAAAATGCATGGTTTCTGTAACCCAAGAGTGTTTGTTTACATCGTGCACAGTTCCGTCCTCCTTCTGTTTGGAATATTCTGCATGCATGTACAGGTAAAAATTAATCATAAAAAAATCATAAAAAATAGTCTTAAAAATTAATCATTATCTTGTGCCGTGTGGTATATATGTTTAACATGCCTTTTTTTATGTATTATTTCCTCTCAGGTGTTGACACGCTTTCTTGCTTCCTCCTCTCCTGTTCTCTACTGGATCAGTGCCCACCTGCTTTTTCAGTATGAACCTTTAATACAAAATGAAAAGAACATTAGACCGGACCAAATAAAATGGCAAAAGGATCACAAACCTGGTTTAAGTTTTGCAGGGATGTGGAGAAATAATCAAGTTGTTTACCTCTTAATGCACTGGAAGACTTGCTCCATTTATACACAATGCATCCTGGGGTATTTCATATCATACTGGTTTTTAGGTCTGGCTCTGCACTGTAATTTCCTTCCCTGGACTTAAAAAAATAACTTCAGTCTTCGTAACATTCCCGATGTGTAATAATATGCTGTTTGACAAATATTGTTGTAATTAATTTATTTTCTTATTCTAAGATGGTTTCTGGTATTTTTTTTGTATTAAGTTAGTATTAAATAAATGTCATTGTTGGAACATGTAAAACATGTCTCAAACTACTGTTCGAAAGTTTGGAGTCTTTTTTGTTAGTAAGGCAAGGCAAGGCAAGGCAAGTTTATTTATATAGCACATTTCATACACAATGGTAATTCAAAGTGCTGTACATAAAAAGGAATTAAAATCACAATAGCATAAAAATCATAAAAATTTAAAATAATAATCACAACAATAAAAACAAAATTAAGAACATTTAAGATGATTTAAAAAAGAAAATGATTTCAAATTAATTAATACAGAAATGATTATACATAAAATAATGCAATCTGTTCGGACGTAGCACAGTGCTCATTCAATAAATGCACAACTGAACAGATGAGTTTTGAGTCTGCATTTAAATGTGACTAATGTATTAGCACATCTGATCTCTTCTGGAAGCTGATTCCAACTGCGGGCGGCATAATGGCTAAAAGCAGATTCCCCTTGTTTTGTGTGAACCCTTGATATTACTAACTGACTCGATCCTAGTGATCAGAGTTGTCTGTTAGGTTTGTATACAGTGAGCATATCTGCAATGTATGTAGGTCCTAGGCCATTGAGTGCTTTATAAACAAGTAAAAGTACTTTAAAATCTATCCTAAACATAACTGGAAGCCAGTGTAGGGACCTAAGGACTGGTGTAATATGCTCTGATTTTTTGGTTCTAGTCAGAATCCTGGCAGCAGCGTTCTGTATGAGCTGCAGCTGTCTAATGGTCTTCTTGGGAAGGCCGGTGAGGAGACCATTACAATAGTCCACCCTGCTGGTGATAAAGGCATGAACAAGTTTCTCCAAATCTTGACGGGAAACAAAACATCTAATTCTTGCAATGTTTTTAAGATGATAGTATGCTGATTTAGTTACTGCTTTGACATGGCTACTGAAACTGAGGTCTGACTCCAGAATCACACCCAGATTCTTGACTTGATTTTTTGTTTTTTGACCCCTAGCGTCAAGGTACGCATTTACCTTATGAACTTCATCTTTGTTTCCAAATGCAATGACTTCTGTTTTCTCCTTGTTTAACTGTAAAAAGTTTTGGCACATCCAACTGTTAATTTCATCAATGCATTGGCAGAGAGAGTCAATGGGGCTGTAGTCATTTGGCGATAAGGCTAGGTAAATCTGGGTATCATCTGCATAGCTGTGATATGCTATTTGGTTCTTTCTCATTATTTGACTTAGTGGGAGCATATACAGGCTGAACAACAGAGGCGCTAGAATTGAGCCTTGTGGGACTCCGCATGTCATGGACGTCCACTTAGACTTATGTTCTCCTATACTCACATAATAGCTTCTCCCTTCTAAGTATGACCTGAACCATTTGAGAACCGTCCCAGAAAGCCCGACCCAGTTTTCCAGTCTATCTAAAAGAATGTTATGATCGACAGTGTCGAACGCAGCACTGAGATCTAGTAATACCAGCACTGATATTTTGCCAGAATCTGAATTTAGGCGAATATCATTTATTATCTTTATGAGCGCTGTCTCTGTGCTATGATGTTGTCTGAAGCCAGATTGGAAATGGTCCAGGTATCCATTTGAGTTTAAGTAGTGATTCAGCTGATTGAAAACAACCTTTTCAATAATCTTACCTATAAAAGGAAGATTTGATATTGGTCTATAGTTGCTCAATATGGTGTTATCAAGATTTCTCTTTTTCAAAAGGGGCTTAACAACTGCAGTTTTCAGGGAGTTTGGAAAAGTCCCAGAAAGAAGTGAGGTGTTCACCACTTCTAAGAGATCTGCTTCTAAACAGTTTAGCACACTTTTGAAAAAAGATGTGGGAAGTGTGTCAAAGTGGCAAGTTGACGATTTGAGGTGCTGTACTGTTTCTTCCAAAATGTTGCTATCGATTGCTTCAAAAGTAGACATAGTGACTTCTTTTTGAAATTGCGGTCGAATCTGTCTGACCTCTGCATAACTTGAGGGTGTGCTAATTGTCTTTCTGATATTATTGATCTTCTCAGAAAAGAAGGAAGCAAACTCATCGCACTTGCTGTCGGAGAGCAGTTCACTAGGGATCTGACTAGGGGGGTTTGTTAGTCTCTCAACGGTAGCAAAAAGAGTGCGAGTGTTGTTTAAGTTCCTGTTTATAAGGTTTAGTAATATAAATAATATAAATATTAATAATAATAATAATAATAAAAATTAATATTTTTTTTTGGCAAGGACCCATTTAATTGACCAAAAGTAAAATTAAAGGTATTTTAATGTTACAAAAAAAAAATTCAAATAATGCTGTTCTTGTGATCATCTGATTTCTTAATAAAAAAAAAATCCTAAAAAAATGTAGTATCATTTCCACAAACATATAAAGCAGCACAACTGTTTTTAACATTGTTAATAAGAATGTTTCATGAGCACCAAGTCAGTATTTTGGAATGATTTCTTGAAGGATCATGTGACACTAGAGACTGGAATAAATGACATTTAAAATACATTTTAAGTACATTTTAAAAAGATGATTTAAATTTTTAAAAAGTAAGAATATTTCATAATATTTTTACTTTTATTGAATAGATTCAGACTTGGTGAACAAATGACTTCTGAAAAACAATTAAAAAAACTGACTTCCAGCTTTTAGTGTATGCTTTGTTTATTTATTAAACTTCTTTTTGAAATTACCTGTAAAAATGTCAGGCATTCAGGATTTGGCTAACTAAGGCCACTACAGTTTGTAAAATAAAAGGAGCTTACTCTCATGCAAAACTGTGATATTGTGTTATATTGCCATCTAGTGGGTTCAAAGTGTCATAAGCGTTAATATAATAATGATAGGGTGATATATTAGTGCTATTTAAGTATTATTTCTATAATATAATAGCTATTTTTTATTTTAAGTTTTAGTAATTGTATGTGCTTTGGTCAAAAATGTCTATTTAAATGTATTTTTATTAGATTTATAATTTTAGTGCTTAAACTTATTTCAGTTAGTCAAGATAATATTTCACATTTTTGCAAGTTTAAGCTTTTGATCAAATATTGCTCTCTATTTGAATATATTTTAAAATGTAATTTATTCCAGTGTAACTTTGACTCTATAGAAGAAATTATAGAATGGGACGAAATTATAGAATCTAATACTTGCATTTAGCAAGGATGTTTTAAATTGATTAAAGTGACGATAAAGACATTTATAACGTTACAAAAGATTTCTATTTCGGATAAATGCTGGTCTTCTGAACTTTCTATTCAACAAAGAAACCTGAAAAAAATTCCACTCAGCTGTTTTCATAATAATAATAATAATGTTTTTTGAGCAGCAAATTAGAATATTAGAAAGATTTCTGAAAGATCATGTGACTGGAGTAATGATGCTAAAAAATTAGCTTTCAAAAATTACAGGAATAAATTACATTTAAAAAAATATTCAAATAGAAAACAGTTATTTAAAATAGTAAAACTATTTCAAATGTTACTGTTCTTGCTGTACTTTGGATCAAATAAACGCAGGCTCTGTGAGCAGAAGAGACTTTTTTAAAAACATTAAAAATCTTACTGTTCAAAAACGTATTAGTTTTTATCATAATAGTTACATATTATATACGGAACATACTTCTATAGGCTACATTTATGGCTGTGGATGTATTGCATAAATCAGTTACATTCGTAATGTTGGTGTACAACAAAACTTTAATTTCCGATCAGAATCTCGGAAGTGATCTGTGATTGGTCAGCCTGAAATGACGCACCACTAGCGAGTCATTGGTTCACTTCTTCAGGTAATCCTCGGCTAGGGAAGTGGTCGTACTAAGGTAAATATTGTTATATCTCATCTATGTCTGAACGTTGCGGTATATTAACGTATAGAAAAGTATAAACAACATAACCTGATCTAAGTTTCAACACCCAACAGATTCATTACGGTTGGAGAACTTAATATCGACAACGATCAGACGGCTGTGTAACGCGAGGAACCGAGTGTCGTTCAAATGACGGTTGAGCAGCGAGTGAGGAGCAATGTCGTCCGCTGAGATATGTTAGCTTGTTGACAGCTAGTCAACAAGCTAACGTAATTAGCTTAGCCAACACACCCCTAATTTATCGAAAGCAACAACATGGCATGATAATATAGCAATTATTAGGCATTATATTCCCTTTAGGGGGTGCTTAGTTGCAGGCGGATGCGTTGAACAACATAGTATGTTTTGTGGACTTTCGAGTTAGCTTAGTTCGATAGCTGAAATCATTTTGGTACCCAAGTGAATTGTCAGTACATCTGTGATAGTATTTTAAATAATATGTGACGGGGCTTCACAGCTATCTAAGTGACGTTCTAGCTTCCTCTTTGTTAGTTCTTGTTGTTGAGATTAAAATTAAACTCTCCTAACGTTACCTCTATACTACACGTTTTTTGAAAATGAAAAATTGTGAGTATCAACAAATAGACCCACGAGCGCTTGGAACATCAAACACCCGGACCTCCACCACTTTACCCTGTGGAAGGAAAAACTCCCAGCGCCCAAGGAGGAAATGGGAAGTTTTTCCTGGAAATAATCGCTTCTACTTTGGTGGGCGTATTATGTTGGCCAAGCAATGCGGTGTGCTTCCGTTGACCATCGGCCTTATTTTCATCACCAGTGGCTTATTTTTTACATTTGAGTAAGTAGTATACATTTACACAACACACAGAGACACCAGTGTCCACACTGCTAGACAATACTACTACAACAACTACTACTACTTTTGACAATGGAGACATCTCCACCAGCTGATGTAGCTGTTCTTGACATCATACCAGTCTGAAAAAACACAGTCTCAGGTGCTAACTTTGCTCTTGCCCTTGTGTTTGATTCTTAACAGTTGCCCCTTTCTGGTGCATCACCTTACTGTGTTCATTCCAGTAATCGGTGGGGTGTTATTTGTATTTGTCGTCGTCTCCCTCCTTCAAACCAGTTTTACAGACCCGGGGATATTACCCAGGGCTTTGCCGGATGAGGCTGCGGACATTGAGAGACAGATTGGTAAGACTCCAATTGTGGTGTTTATTTTTAATTATTTTGCATCCTAATGTTTTTGTTGCATATTAAAGTTGTGGGTTTCTTTATAGATAATTCTGGATCCTCAATGTACCGTCCACCTCCCCGCACTAAAGAGATCCTTATAAATGACCAGGTGGTCAAGCTTAAATACTGTTTCACCTGCAAGATGTTCCGTCCGCCCCGGACATCCCATTGCAGCCTGTGTGACAACTGTGTCGGTATGTCTATATTTCAGCATTCAAAGTTTCTGCATTTAAAGGGAATGCTTGCTTATTAAGACGTGTATGGCTTAATATAGCGTAAATGATGTGTATCAAAAAACCCATTAAATATTTACGCTATTTAAAAAAAGCTCACCGCTATATACATATTTTGGACTATGGGGACACCTTTATTTTAATCATGTAAAACGGTTGTGCTCTGTGAGCTACTGGCACTATCTGTTGCTATTTTTACTGCAACACAACTCAGAATAAAAAATACTGATATATGACCACAGCTACTGAAAGAGCTTATAGGTGGCGATGGACATAAGCAAAGGCTTAAATCAAATACCGGTCCATTAATTTTCCCCACAAAGAGTCTGAACATCGCGTGAAATCCTTGCTGAAAAACTCCTTTAGTGGCATGTTTACATCCTGCCAGGATAGCATCTATCATTTCTTGTCTCTGCCATTTGTAAGCTCTTTCAGTAGCTGTGGTGTACTAAAAGCCTCAAAGCCATCAGGGCTAAAGTGAAGAGAACAAAGATGTGGGTCTTTAGGAAGTTTTATTCGTACACAGGCATCTTCCCATTCTTTTCTCCTCTGCACAATGTGGCATCATATCAGTGTTTTAATTTCCAATTTGCATATTCCGAGTTGGTGCCTCCCATAGACCAAAACATTTATAAAACAATTTGGATTTATAAAATAACGTAAACTTTTCAAAGGTTTTCTACCACATGTTTTAGTAAGATGCATCATTTACCTTATATTAAGCCATACAAGTGGAAATAGTTATTCCAAAAATGTAAATATTGTTTTTCACTCACCTTCATGTCATTTCTGAATCTCAAATTAAATGGTGAAATTGAATATGTTGCTTTTTATGCAATATAATTGGGGAATGAGGCTTTAATAGCATAGTTGACTCAGAAATTATTATTATTATTATTTTTATTATTTTATTTTATTTTTAATTATTATTATTATTATTAATTTTTAACTATTTATTCACTCTTGTGCCATTCGAAACCTCTGTGACTTTTATTTTTTCTTCTGTGGAGCATGAAGATATCTTCAGATTTTCTTTTATGTTTGTGTCCAAACAAATGAAGTCAGTAGATACCATAATGAGTTGGTTACCAACATTCGTGCTTGTGTTTAGCAGAAGAAAGACATGAGGGCAAGTAAATGATAGCAGAAGATGTATTTTGGGGTAAACTATCCCTATTGTCTATACAAATGTAGTACTATATTTCAATCTTCTGAAGCCATATATCTTGTGTATAGATTGAAATTTCAGTCATTATTCACTGGTTATCTTTTCCTTTAGTGAGCTGTTTACTTCTAGAACGGGAATCAGTGAGTTGAACTTGCAAATTGGATCAGTCTGATTCCTGAACTAATCGTTCAGAATTTGGAAAGAGCGATTCTTTTACAAATCCTCCAATATAACCTCTGTTACATTATGGCATGGAATGCAACAGTAGGGCAGATGTCAAGATTTTCAGTTAAACACTGTAAATTAAACGGAATCCTGGGTATTAATACTTGTATGGCTCTATATATAACATAAATGATGTCTCTTACTGAAATTTGTAGTAGAAATCCCATGAAAGATTACATTATATTAAAAAAAAAATCCACATCGTTTTATACATAGTTTGGACTATAGGAAGCGCCATTATTTCAATGATGTAAAATGGTAACACTTTGTGAGCTACTGGTGCTACCTGTTGCTGTTTTTACTGCAACACAACTCGTAAAATAAAATTCTGATACAATGACCATAGCTACTGAAAGAGCTTTCCAGTGGGAATGGATATAAATGTAGGCTTAAACAAAATGCCATACCATCCATGATCCCCACAAGGAGTCTAAACGTCCCCATATATTGAGTGAAATCCATGCTGAGAAATTCCTTCAGTGACAAGTGTTACATGTTTACATCCTGCCAGGATGGCATCTAGTGTTTTTTGTCTCTGCTGTTCTTGATTTCTTTCAGTAGCTGTGGTTGCATAAAAACTTAAGGCATTAGAGCTACAGTGGAAAGAACAAAAAAACGTGGCTCTTTAGGAAGTTTCTTCAAATTCTTTTCTCCTTTTCTTATCACTAGGAAAGCAGTTAAGATTTACATTGCTTCACTTGTTCACCTTAGACTGAAATTTACAACCAAAAGCTGCACAATGTGGCTTTGTGTCAGTATTTCAGATATTTAAGATTTCAGTAGGAGACATGATTTACATTATATAAAGCTTTAAATCTAGAAAATGTTTATTGTTCACAGGCATTGATTGGCTTTAGATGACTTGGAATGTAGCACACAAGTCATATGATCCATTTTTCTGAAACATTTATGCATTTGCTTTTTTGAACTGTGAATGCTCAAGTACCCAAGTCATGTTGCTTTGAAACCACATGAGGTTGAGAAAGTCAGGACAAATCTGTGTCTTTAAAGCTACAGAGTATGTTGCTTTGATGTATGTGCAATAGTTTAACCTCTAACACAGATCACTTCCTCAAAACCATTGCATGTGAATGCACAGAGGTTATTTGTAAGTGTTGTCGTGTCTGAGAATGTCTTGTCTCTGTTCCCTTTGTAGAGCGGTTCGACCACCATTGTCCTTGGGTGGGAAACTGTGTTGGGAAGCGAAACTATCGCTTTTTTTACGCATTCATAGTGTCACTATCCTTTCTGACCTCCTTTATCTTTGGCTGTGTGATCACTCACCTCACATTAAGTAAGTTTCACAACACTTCTGCACCAACTTCTCTTTTTACCTCACACAAAATCATATTGATTGTGCAAAAATCATAATCATGATTATTTTGGTCAGTATTGTAATCACGATTATTTAACACGATTATGAGTGGGTCCGGAACTTTATATGATTGATTAATTTAAAGATAGCAATACGATAATTTTTTGAATTAATTGAGTGTAAAATAAAACAGCATAGTCTTCACTGCAAGAATTAAACATGCTTTGTTTCTTATAAAAACAACAAAAGTCCCTCCACTACAAAAGTGAGTGATTTTGTCTTTGTTTTTTGTTGTTTGATTAACATTAAACACAGAGACGGCAGTAGGAATTCGAAACTGAATTTCAGTTAATTGCACAGCCCTAATTTTAAGGTTTGTTCTCTGATCAGTCACTCTCATCAACAGGATCACAAAGTGGGAATGGTATCATCCAGGCAATACAGCAGAGCCCAGCCAGATATCCTTTCTACTGTGTTCACACCCGTCTCCATCGCCAGCATGCTTGTTGTCTGCACCGCCCCTTTCCCCTGGAACACACAATAGCAAGACTGACTGAGTTCACTATTTGTTTACAGGCCCACTGCTGTTGGTTCCGCCTTTTCCCTAATCCCATTCATCCCTAATCGGCTCAGAGGATTCCACCACGCCCTGCTTTCCTGTCAGGATGGCAGCAGTTGCCCCTAGATACAGATTCCGTTGGTGTCCAGCCCGCTTTTTAAGTTTGTGGCTTGAGGTCACAGTTTTCCACCACGGCCTCTCAGTTAATCAACCTAGCTGGCTGACCTTAAGGTTAATGTATTTGGGCAGAATGTTCAAGTACATAGGATTAATGTTGCACAATTGTCCTTCAATCGCAGTACTGCTATTATGTATAATTTAAATATTAACACTTATTTACAGCAGATTTGCATCCTTAACTCATCCTGCACTGTTGTCGAGGTCGTCATTTGCTTCTTCTCCATCTGGTCCATTCTTGGTCTGTCAGGATTCCATACTTATCTTGTGGCCTCCAACCTCACAACCAACGAAGATGTAAATATCACACAAAAGCTACATCATTGATTACATTAGAATGTAATCAACACTTGTCATTTAATTTACAGTCAGATTGAAGAACAACTTCTTTGTGTTTAATGATTGCAGATTAAAGGCTCTTGGTCCAGTAAAAGAGGAGAAGAATCAGGGAACCCGTACACCTATAACAACATCTTTACAAACTGCTGTGTGGTGCTTTGTGGGCCAATGCCACCCAGGTCTGTATTGTATGCGCATGACAACATCATCGCAGAAACAGATGGTATTCATTCATGTCCTAAGATTTGTGACCCTGGACCACAAAACCAGTCTTAAGTAGCACGATTATATTTGTAGCAATAGCCAAAAATACATTGTATGTGTCAAAATTATTGATTTTTAATTTTTTTCCAGAATCATTATGATATCAAGTAAAGGTCATGTTCCATGAAGATATTTGTAAATGTCCTACTGTAAATATATCAAAACTTAAGTTTTGATTAGTAATATGCATTGCTAAGAACTTCATTTGGACAACTTTAAAGGTGTTTTTCTCAATATTTTGATGTTTTTGCACCCTCAGATTTCAGATATTCAAACAGATGTAGTTTGGCCAAATATTGTTCTATCCTAACAAACCATACATCAATGAAAAAGCTTATTTATTTACGATTCATGTATAAATCAATTAAAAAAAAAGGACACTTATGACTAGTTTTGTGATCCAGGGTCACATTTAGCTAAAGATGCAAGTATCAGTATTTGTTTGTGAGTGAACAAAGGATGTACAGGTCCTTCTCAAAAATTAGCATATTGTGATAAAGTTCATTATTTTCAGTAATGTACTGATAAACATTAGACTTTCATATATTTTAGATTCATTACACACAACTGAAGTAGTCATGCCTTTTATTGTTTTAATATTGATGATTTTGGCATACAGCTCACGAAAACCCAAAATTCCTATCTAAAAAAATTAGCATATTTCATCCGACCAATAAAAGAAAAGTGTTTTTAATACAAAAAAAGTCAACCTTTAAATAATTATGTTCAGTTATGCACTCAATACTTAGTCGGGAATCCTTTTGCAGAAATGACTGCTTCAATGCGGCGTGGCATGGAGGCAATCAGCCTGTGGCACTGCAGAGGTGTTATGGAGGCCCAGGATGCTTCAATAGCGGCCTTAAGCTCATCCAGAGTGTTGGGTCTTGCGTCTCTCAACTTTCTCTTCACAATATCCTACAGATTCTCTATGGGGTTCAGGTCAGGAGAGTTGGCAGGCCAATTGAGCACAGTAATACCATGGTCAGTAAACCATTTACCAGTGGTTTTGGCACTGTGAGCAGGTGCCAGGTCATGCTGAAAAATGAAATCTTCATCACCATAAAGCTTTTCAGCAGATGGAAGCATGAAGTGCTCCAAAATCTCCTGATAGCTAGCTGCATTGACCCTGCCCTTGATAAAACACAGTGGACCAACACCAGCAGCTGACATGGCACCCCAGACCATCACTGACTGTGGGTACTTGACACTGGACTTCAGGCATTTTGGCATTTCCCTCTCCCCAGTCTTCCTCCAGACTCTGGCACCTTGATTTCCGAATGACATGCAAAATTTGCTTTCATCCGAAAAAAGTACTTTGGACCACTGAGCAACAGTCCAGTGCTGCTTCTCTGTAGCCCAGGTCAGGCGCTTCTGCCGTTGTTTCTGGTTCAAAAGTAGCTTGACCCGGCGCCTGTACATGGTGGCTCTGGATGTTTCTACTCCAGACTCAGTCCACTGCTTCCGCAGGTCCCCCAAGGTCTGGAATCGGTCCTTCTCCACAATCTTCCTCAGGGTCCGGTCACCTCTTCTCGTTGTGCAGCGTTCTGCCACACTTTTTCCTTCCCACAGACTTCCCACTGAGGTGCCTTGATACAGCACTCTGGGAACAGCCTATTCGTTCAGAAATTTCTTTCTGTGTCTTACCCTCTTGCTTGAGGGTGTCAATGATGGCCTTCTGGACAGCAGTCAGGTCGGCAGTCTTACCCATGATTGTGGTTTTGAGTAATGAACCAGGCTGAGAGTTTTTAAAAGCCTCAGGAATCTTTTGCAGGTGTTTAGAGTTAATTAGTTGATTCAGATGATTAGGTTAATAGCACGTTTACAGAACCTTTTCATGATATGCTAATTTTTTGAGATAGGAATTTTGGGTTTTCATGAGCTGTATGCCAAAATCATCAATATTAAAACAATAAAAGGCTTGAACTACTTCAGTTGTGTGTAATGAATCTAAAATATATGAAGTCTAATGTTTATCAGTACATTACAGAAAATAATGAACTTTATCACAATATGCTATTTTTTTTAGAAGGACCTGTAATTTAGCTTAAGGCTGATGTATATCCTGTCCTCAGTACATACTGTTACAAACAAGAACGCATTTTGTCAAAACTGACATGTTAATTGCAAGTTCTTTTACATAAAGGCCAATCTTTCCTAGTTAAGTCTGTGCTGTGTTTTGAAGTTCAAGTCACAATAAGTCACACATTCATTCTTTCATCTTTTTTCAGTCTGATTGACAGAAGAGGCTTTTTACCCCCAGATGACGCACCTCAAACAGTGACCTCTGACACTGAGCTCCCTCCTTTCATTGCAAAGAATGACACAAATATGGTAAGAGTGCCTCATGTGATATCTTCAAAGTCGGAGCATTAGTTCAAAAACCATAGTTCACCCAAAAATGAAAATTCTGTCATTAATTACTCACCCTAATGTCATTTCAAACCCGTAAGACCTTCGTTCATCTTCTGAACACAAATTAAGATATTTTTTAAATCCGAGATCTTTCTGACCCTGCATAGACAGCAGTGGAAATTCTTTTCTTCCCTGTCAGTCTACAACACGTTCATGACAGTACTATGTATGCATGTGGAGCTGCTTGATGTAGGAGTCGGCGTTCTGACATAGAGTCTGTATGTGCTGCACCTTGTTTGCAAGCAGAGGAATGCATACACATGTGTCATAGAACTCTCGTGAACTTGTGTGACACGGAAGAGATACAATTGTTGGATTAAATCGTCATTTTATTTTTTTTTATTGTGCACAAAAAAATTCTCGTAGCTTCGTAAAATTAAGGTGGAACCACTGATGTCACATGGACTATTTTAACAATGTCCTTACTACCTTTCTGGCCCTTGAACATGGTAGTTGCATTGCTGTCTATGCAGGGTCAGAAAGCTCTCAGATTTCATCAAAAATATCTTAATTTGTGTTCCGAAGATGAACTAAGGTCTTACGGGTTTGGAACAACGTGGGTGAGTAATTAATGATAGAATATTCATTTTTGAGTTATTTTTTTAAGATTACTTAATACTAAGTATTGTCACTATAGTATAAAATCCTGATACATTAGTCAGTCAAAAAACATTCCATGGCATTTCAAGTCATACACTACCGTTTAAAAGTTTAAGGTCAGTAGGTTTGTTGAAGAAATTATTTTATTATATTTTCAAAAGTTTAACTTTCTATTCATCAGAACCTTCTGAAAATAATGTATCACAATTTCCACAAAAATATGAAGCAACACAACTGTTTTCAAAATTGATCATAAATATGTTTATAAATGTGACCCTGGACCAAAAAAACAGCATGGTTTGTTAGGATGGGACAATATTTTGGCTGAGGTGCAACTATTTGTAAATCTGGAACCTAAGGGTGCCAACAAATTTAAATATTGTATTGACAAAATCGCCTATGAAGTTGTCCAAATAAAGTTCATAGCAATGCATATTACTAATCAAAAATTAAGTTTTTATATATTTACGGTAGGAAATGTACAAAATATCTTGATGGAACATGATCTTTAATATCCTAATGATTTTAGGCAAAAAAATTTTTTTAATCATTTTGACCCATACACTGTATTGTTGGCTATTGCAACAAATATACCCTTGCTACTTATGACTGGTTTTGTGGTCCAGGGTCACACAGCATATTAGAATGATTTCCTAAGGATCATGTGACACTGAAGGCTGGAGTAATGACAGCTTTACCATCACAGGAATAAGAGACAACAGTAATTTTAAACTGCAGTGTTTTTTCTACTGTGTTTTTAATCAAATAAATGCATAATCAAATAAACCCAGACTTTTGAACGGTAGTGTAAATAAGAACAGAAACCATGGCTTTAACAGATCTGAGACCATAAACTTTGTTACAGAAAAGTATGTGAAAATAATAGCGGTTATACTGGTTTAATCTTGTTTATAGTAAACCCCGGCTTGCTGGGAAAGAGCTCATATTTACAGTTAATGAGGCTTGCACCTGTCCTGTTTAATGTGTGACGATATGCATATGGAAACATTTAGATGGATGACGAACCAAACAGCACACCAGTCTTACAGATGACTATGGAGTCACGTTTCAGTCAAAATTCAAACAACTATTTTGAGACATTTTTTGATGTGAAATCATGCCGAGAAGGATAGATTTGTAAAAATAAACATTTTTAATTGTAGTCCACAAATGCCATGATTTATTGACTTGCATTAAGCTCTGATGTTTGAAGTTCTGAACTTCACACAGGAGGAGAACTGTCAGGAGTTTGCTAACTCCTGCACTGCCTGAAGGCTCCTGCAGCTCTGTGATGTTCACTGGTAAGGGTGTGTGTTATGGGGCTGCTTGAATGCCATTCCATGGCTGCCTTCTCATGACTCTTTGGCCTTTACTTTGCCTTTTATTTGAACTGTCTGCTTGGCTTCCATTACTTTGCTTTAAAACCACTATCATAAGACATGTCCATCATGTGAGAGGAAATCATTGGGCTTGTTGACTATTCACTGTTCCTCCTTTGCTCCTAGATGAGTGTTTTAGCTGACATCTGTTTTTACTCATTTTATAATGGCCATGTTCATATTAATGTTGGCCAGAGGTCTGCAGTTGTTTTGTTTTTCCTCCATGATGTCATTGTTTCCTAATTAATGTATCATCATCTTCACGATTCATCTGTGCTTATCTCATTCCCATCCACTCTGGGGATTCTGTTGACTGAGGTCATGGTATTGCTCGGCGCTAGTTATCATGCACACGTGTTCTTTTCCACCTTCTTTAATGATGGATGTTCATCCTGATGTTAAGGAGGTGTTTAAATCCCCGTGACCTCTGGAGATCCCCTTTATAACATCAGCTGCACTGCTTGAGCTCATCGGAAACCTTGAAGCGAAATGCTTTGTTTCCATTTGACGCTACATTTTCATCTTATTACTGTTGTTCCTTGGCAATACTAACCTGCTTTCATATTTATTCTAATTTGACCAGTTTCTCTTACTCATACTTGCTCTGCTGTCTAACATCAGTTGACACTTTCTTACCCCAAAAATATTTAATGCCTGTGATCTTTGTTTTTTTTGTCTCTTAAATAGGGCTGCACAATATATTGAAGTAAAATCTAGGTGGGCCAAACAGAATTGGTTCCAAGTCAGAGTTGGAAACGTTTAGTCTTTTTCCCAAAAAGTTTTATGTATGCAAATTGTATAACATCCAAGGTACACCTTTCTACCAATTGTGCGGTTAATTCTCATATTGTATTTCCAGAAAGTTTTGGAATATTTGTCCTCTCCTCAAATTTGTCTCTACTGAAACACAGTAATACATAATTCAAAGGGTTATATTGACCTATCAAGATTTAGCTTGTATCTACTTTGTGAATATCTATATATTTTTTTGCTATTTTATTAAAACTCTTTCAGAGGTAAATCAATAACAATTAAATTTTTAACAATATTTCAAGTTTAATTTGTGAGATTTGTTGTATTTTTCCCAAATCCAATTTTTCTTTGTAAAAGGCAAAAAGGTGATTTATACTGATTTCAAAGTTAAGGATTCATTAGTTTGAACCAGAAACTATCATAACATCTTAGCTGATAATTCAGTATACCTTATTTTTGACAAAACATCCCTTGTTTCGGTAGCGACTGCACATTTTCGGTAGTAACAGTGATGCTTTGGTAGCGACCACATCACATTACAGAATTTTATTTTGCATACAAAAACACTATTAAAACAGTAAAATACAAAAATGTTGTTTATTTCCCCCAAATATGAGGACTATTTGTTCCCTGTTGTCACTACCGAAACAATGATGACATATTTTGGTTGTGACTGTTTTTTGGTAGTAACAAATTTATGGAATGACTCCCAAAAAAATCAATGAATTCATTACTGAAACTCCAGAAAATGTTTTGGTAGTGCCAATTTTAGTTACTTTTGAACCCAGATCAGAGATGATAATTAGCACATGGTTATCTAGCACATTTCTGAACAGTGGTACACATGTAAAAACTAAATCTTATGGAATAACTCCCAAAAAAGTGTGCTTAAATGCAGAAAAAAGGTGTTCAGTAGAGACGTTCCTTAAAGTTACAAACTGAATTTTGAACACATTTACCTGAAAATGATCTGTAGTTAAAATCAGTCTTACCCAATGCACTTAAAACATACACTGTTTCGGTAGTGACATAAAATGCAGGACTTATTTTTTTTTTTTTGCATAAAGTGCATAAAGATAATATAAAATATTTTTTGTAACTTTTTAAAAGAATCAAAAAGATACTTTTAAAAACACTTTTAAAAACAACGGAAAACAAAATATTTGAATATCATTTTCATAAGTTAAAATTTAGAGGTTAAGGTTCGGAACAGCCACCTTCCAATTGAAACTACCCAAAAAATGATAATTTTATATAAATTAAAGGATTAGTTCACTTTCAGAACAAAAATTTACAGATAATGTACTCACCCCCTTGTCATCCAAGATGTTCATGTCTTTCTTTCTTCAGTCATAAGGAAATTGTGTTTTTTAAGGAAAACATTCCAGAATTTCTCTTCATGTAATGGACTTATATGGTGCCCCCGAGTTTGAACTTTTAAAATGCAGCTTCAGATGGCTCTAAACGATCACAGCCGAGTAAGAAGGGTCTTATCTAGCAAAATGATGGGTTATTTTCTAAAAAGAAATTACAATTTATATACTTTTTTAACTTCTAATTCTCGTCGTATCTAGCTCTGTGTATACTCTGTGTAGAGATTAAAAAGTATATAAATTGTAGATGTTTTTAAAAAATAGGCGATTGTTTCGGTAGATAAGACCCTTCTTACTCGGCTGGGATCGTTTAGTGCCCTTTGAAGCTGCATTTAAACTGCATTTTGGAAGTTCAAACTCGGGGGCACCATAGAAGTCCATTATATGGAGAGAAATCCTGAAATGTTTTCCTCAAAAAACAATTTCTTTCCGACTAAAGAATGAAAGACATGAACATCTTGGATGACAAGGGGGTGAGTACATTATCTGTAAATTTTTGTTCTAAAAGTGAACTAATCCTTTAAGCGTACTAATATTTTAAATATTACAGGTTTCAATAGATAATTGAAGGATCTTAGTAAACATCTAAGATTTGAATACCTAAATGCTTTTTAAATGTGTGTTTTGGTTGTGGGACAGCAGTTTGGACCAATTCTGAATGGCCCATATAGCAAAATAGCTTATTTTTTCAATTTTGTGCAGCCCTATATGCAGCCTTACTCTTAACCTTGTTTTTTTTGTTGCCGTTCTTTTCACAGTGCACGCAGGGCACAAAGGAGCTTTTAGAATCAATGGCACACTCTACAGTGATCCAGAGCACCTGCGCTCCGGGCACACCCAAAACCGCCCCGGTCACCCAAGAGAATCTACTAAGTACCGTCTCTATCACTGTCTCTCCCCCTAACAGACCTCCTTCTACCGTCTGTTTAGGCCGCCAGGCCCGGCGCCCTATAGATGTTCCCTGCCCCCAGAGAGAGAACAAACGGGCCGCTCTTCACACCCATGAACCCATGTTACGTGTACCCAGCCCTCCCTACTCCCTCAGCCACAGTCCGTTCATTCTTAGTGACGCTCCCGACATGGGCTTTATCCCACTAAACTGAGCGCAGTATCTCTGCCACCAGCAGCCTTGAGCACCAACACTTTGAAAACAGCATCACACTTTTTAAGAAACTGTGACGTACTACACTCAGGATCTTCTCAGGAAACATGCCATCTTTCAACAAATGGGAATAAGCCTGCAATGACTTTTTAAATAACAGAGGGATTTCAAGATTTTGTTTTGAACTTGTTTTGTTCCGTTAACATCAACATACACTCGGTGGAGAAAAACTAAAACATCTTCATAAGATGCTTTTGGTTTTCAGTCCTTTTGCACAAACGTATCAGCAGATGATCAGTGTTTTACGGAACCTCAAGCCATTTTTTTCAGCCTTTTGCCATCTGCTAATGCAATAATTACATGCTTTGAAAGGTCAAATGGGTCTAAAAAAAAAAAGGCCTTACTTCAGAGTTGCTTTGTTCATTTTGTGTGGTGTTATAGATCTACAATAAAGTCATTTGGTAAAAAGTATTCGAACCAACAGCCAAGTATGTACACGGCAGTTATAAGTAGTTATCAGAGAGCTTCAAGGGATAATGAGTTATCTATGATAATACATTGTTACTTTTGGTCCAGGGGTTGTTGTCTCCTCTATAATGTTGCGGCTGCTGGTGAATTAACAGCTTTCATATTTATGTTTGTTTTGTGTCCTTTTAATACAAGGTTTTTCCTTCATTAAAATTTTTTCGGTGGCAGCCCAAGTGGGCATCCTAAAGCAAAAGTAATCCTAAAAAATGTTTTTCCCCTAAGGTCGTTGTCTTCATCTTTAGTTCTGCATTTTTAGATGGAAAGTGCTAGACCACAGCGTGAACCACAGGCCACAAAACCTGTTTGACCCATTTCAATTCTATTAAGGGGTTTTCTACTTTAAAGTACTGCTGAGGAAGTCAAACGTATTAAACGACTTGGGAATACAAATGTGGATGTTCAAACTTTAGTTTGGCTTCTCATTTTAACTAATGCATTCATTAGTTAATGCATTAGGGATCATCAACAATGAAAAATGTTTTCACAGCATTTAGCAATGCAATAAATATTACATTTTAATAATACTTTAACATTTCAAGTCTTATCAACAAACAATGTATTATGAACAAACATTCGTTAACTGTGACTTTTCAAAAGCTGTTTTTCATTTTCATTTTAAGCCTACAGTATATAAAGTATAAGTGTGTTTTAATCAAATTTGCAATGTGTATATAAGCTACCACTGAAAAACATTTTTAATTTAGGAAAAACCCTGTCGTTTTCATTGGAGGGTCAAAGATTGTTTTCTGACTTTTATTAAAGTGTTTTTACTAAGCTAGAGAGAACTGTTGTAACTGAAACCTTTTGCCTTGAGATTGATGGATTACTGATGAATTGAGTTATTTACATCATCAAGATGATCAAGTTTTTTAATAAATAGGAGTCTGGCACAGTAATTAAGTTGACAAAATGTTTTGCATATCTAAAAACTTAGACTTCTAGAAGTTGATCACTGCCAGCAGTGTTGGAGGGAAAGTAAATGAATGTATGACTTGTGTTTTGTGTTATTATCCTTTTTCACCTGAAGACTTAAAGACATAAAGTAATAAACAAATGTTCTTTCCACTTGTGGTTTAGTTGCCTCAATGTTTTCGTCATATTGAGGGACACATCTTTTGATGACTTCTGTGATCTGCTGCATGCCAGAACAGGGCGCGTTCATTTAAACAGTAGATGGCACAGTTTTCCACTTCTTGTTTGAGGACAGTGCATTTCCTGGAGGCATCGTTGATTGCTTGCTTGCTTGATTGATTCAAGCATTTGCATTCGCAGTACCTGAGCTATTTTAAATGTGATATTTGGCTTTGCCACAGTGTTATCAAGCTGACATTTATCTGGTTTGATGTAACAGGATTGGAGATTGGAAATGCTGAAATGCTTAATTGTAGGGTTGCTATATTTTCTTAGTGTAAGCTGTGTTTACAAGGAGCTTGTTACCTTTCTGTTGGTAGATTCTTTTAAACAGAAAGCTCCAAGGTGTGTTTTCATTTAGCCAAGGACTAACCTCAATTACCCCCCATGCATCCCTTCCCTGTTAGATTCTGTCATTAAAAATATAGCAACCCATCGTTCAACCAACCTCCCGGGGACTCCAAATGCAAACCTGTATCTGGGTGTTATGACCCGGCTCAAAATCGAACATAAAGAGGACTCATACCACAGTTGGTATTCACAAAGATAAAGTATTTATTTAAAACAAAACAAATCTAGGGAAAACAACACAAAATCAAATCAATAAATGATTGGAAATGGGATTCTCCAAAAGGTTGTGGAAGTGTGGAAGCAAAATGAGAGCACAAAAACTCACTCTTCAAACAAGAAAACAAAAATGAGAGAGACTGAGGCAAAAGAGGAATTGATTTGCTGACAGAATACCACAGTTTTGAGGAACTGGCAGTTCCATAGGTGAAATTACCTCAGAAGTAGATTTGAGGTTTGCTTTGTTGTGTTACATGTCATTCAGAGCAGCTAGGGTTGGCGTACATTCTTTCTGTGTACTCAGTGAACTTGTTTTTATAATACATAGACTATAAAATTGATTTTTTTGAAGTCTAGTATGTTAAACACATTTGAATTAATTAGCCATTTTGTTCGCAATTGTTTGTGTTTAACAAATTCTGAGTGAAACTTGTTTCTCCACCAAGGATTTTTCAGTGTAAAGCTGATTGTAGACAACTTGAGGTAAACAATCCAAGTCATTTAGGTTTTATTTGAGTAATTTTCCTTAAATGGAAGAAACATCCGTGCTAAATGCTGTGTCGGTTTTGACAGACAATTTTGAAAACACCATCAAATGTGGTTTTAGCGAAGGAAAAAGTGTCCGTCACTGAAAAGCCATGAAATAAGGTTGTTTGGTTTAAACCACATCCTCTTATCCAACTACTAGATTCAGAAGAGTCAAAAGCACGTAATGGTTATGGATCACGTTGTAGACGACAGCTTTACTGCTCTCTCCACAAAGTCTGGACCGCTTCACACTGGCAAGAAGATCTTACAAGTTGCTAGTTTTCCACCTACGCCGATCTCAATTAAGCAAAAATGAACACTGTCAGCATGTAGTAATTTGTACCTTCTTTTGCATCTCTGATTAAAAAAAACATTCCTCCTCAGCCGCTTTTATATTATGGAAATTACAGGTGTTTATCTTCTTTGTAGGTACTAGACAAACAGAAAGAAGTTCACAACACATTAGTGGTGCTTGCTAAGGGTGTTACTATTGTTTATGCTTAGTGTTAGGGATTTGAACAAACCTCCAACCCTTAGTTTCAGCACGCACTATTTCTGCTACTTGTATCATTTTCACTTTACAGATAGAATGTGTGAAAAAGAAAATGAAAGAACAGTGCAATATAATCAATCGTTGTTGTTTAGTATATGACCTTCGTTTATGTTCGGAACACAAATTCCGATATTTTTTTTATAAAATCCGAGAGCTAGTCCATGTGACATCAGTGGTACAACCGTAATGTTATGAAGCTGCGCAAATACTTTTTGGGTGCAAAGTAATCCAAAATAACAACTTTATTCAACAATTTGAGTAAAGCGCTGTACTTTTTTGAACATGCATCGTAGAAATTGTTGAATAAAGTTTAATTAATTAATTTATTTTTGTGCACAAAAAGTGTTCTCATAGCTTCATAACATTGCGGTTGAACCACTGAGGCCACATGGACTATTTCAATGATGTCCTTGCTACCTTTCTGGGCCTTGAACGTGCCAGTTGCATTGCTGTCTATGCAGGGTCAGAAAGCATTTGGATTTCATCAAAAATATCTTAATTTGTGTGCTGAAGATGAACGAAGGTCTCAGGTACGGAACGACATGAGGGTGAGTAATTAATAACAGAATTTTCATTTTTGGGTTGACTATGCCTTTAACTACTGATATCTCTTTTTCTTTTTTTAATTAAACGTGTTTGTATCAGTGTCACGTTATTTCTTTTTACTCTGACTTTAAAGGCTCACCCCATGATGCATTTCATATTTTTTACCTTAGATCTAAAAGCAAGTTTACAGTCTTAGATTTATTAGTCTAGCAACAGACGAAGCCAAGGTTTCCCAGCATCTGTATCCAATATTAAAAGTACCACATGTCAGAGTGATCTGACAGAGAGGCCTTTTTGCATTAATCTTTGGATATTTTGTTTGCTTATTTTCTTATTTCTAGTTAATTTTTTTCCTTGTTGTTAGTTTTATATAATAAACATGTCAATTTAGCTTAGTTTTGGTAGTAATGGTTAGGATTCCTATATTTGAAATTTAATTACTTCTGCAGTCGTGTTATGCTTAAGTTGTTAATTCGTGAAAGTTTGTCAAGCACTTCTTCTGTTTTTATACACTGCGTTTTATAATGTAATGTAATGGCGAGTCATGGTTAATCAACATTCAATCATATACCAGTACTTTTATGCTTTATCTTGTGATGGTGTTCCATAGTCTTTTAAGTACTACAAAGGGTTTGCTGGCACAGGTCAGATGCAGAGAGCAGTATTTTATTGCAGATGTCAAGGGCAGTGATTGATAAGGCAAACCCATAATGCTCTTCAGATGGACATCTTGTCCTATATGAGGTTTGGAGCTCTTCAAAGATCTAAGTTCATGCCCTCCTCTGTCTTTGAGCCAAGATAGCAGGACTGCATTGATTTAGGCATGGCTTATGTGTCTGAAGATTCAAGATCTTCAAGAAGATTTGAGATTCACTTTAAGGCTTGTGTTGGTGTGCTAGATTTTTTTTACAGGCTGGTCATGTTTGCTTAACTACTAAGGTAGTGGGAGCACATCTATTCCAAGCTGAAATTATGCAATATAAAAAGGCTGTATTATGCTATCTGATCTCATGACGAAAACGTACCTGTGGGAACCTTTTCGCAAAACGCTAAATGCATATCACTGCAGTTTCCAACAGAAAGTAACACTAGAGGTGCTAAAACAGCAAGCACTTGTAATCTTTTTCATACACGGTTATGATTACAGCTCCATATGTTTCACTTTACGGACGTAACAAGCTTGCTTGGTAGCTTAGCGGGCACGGAATTGGACGTAGAATGTGGAATCCTTAGAAATCCCGTGAAAAAGATGACTTTGAAAGATCTGAAAGATGAGATATCGAAAAGCAAGTTAAAACGGCATACTTATGATTGCGTTTTACGCCACATTCGCTTGAGTTCATACTATGTAGGTTTAGGTGCAATGTTAAGTGAAGTACTTGAATTTGACTTTTTAACATTTAAGACCTGGAAAACCCTTAAAAAATAGCATTTTTTCTGAAGAGTTACTTAAAGGGCTTAAATTAATGCCCCAATGCCTCATTTGATTCAGATTGGGACTTTAAATTGCGTACAGCGAATCAGACTTCACAAATTATTAATTTAAATTGAAACTTTGGAGCGTGGATCGCAAATCATTTGATTCAGATCAGAACTTTGGAGCGGGTTCGCAAATCATTTGATTCAGATCAAGAATTTTGGAGCAGGTTTGTGATTCATTTGACTCAGATCTGCACTTCGAAGTGGGTTAGCGAGTCATTAGATCGGATCTTCGGAGCAGGTTCGCGAACCATTTGATTCAGATTGGAATTTGGAGTGGGTTCGCGAATCATTTGATTTAGATCAGAACTTTGGAGTGGGTTTGCAAATTATTTGATTTAGATCTGGACTTCAAAGCAGGTTCAAAAAATGTTTTATTCAGATGGGAACTTCGGAGCGGGTTCACAAATCATTTGATTCAGATCAAGAATTTTGGAGCGGGTGTGTGATTCATTTGACTCAGATCTGCACTTCGAAGTGGGTTAGCGAGTCATTAGATCGGATCTTCGGAGCAGGTTCGCGAACCATTTGATTCAGATTGGAATTTGGAGTGGGTTCGCGAATCATTTGATTTAGATCAGAACTTTGGAGTGGGTTTGCAAATTATTTGATTTAGATCTGGACTTCAAAGCAGGTTCAAAAAATGTTTTATTCAGATGGGAACTTCGGAGCGGGTTCACAAATCATTTGATTCAGATCAAGAATTTTGGAGCGGGTGTGTGATTCATTTGACTCAGATCTGCACTTTGAAGTGGGTTAGCGAGTCATTAGATCGGAACTTCGGATCAGGTTCGTGAATCATTTGACTCAGATTGGGAATTTGGAGTGGGTTCGTGAATCATTTGATTTAGTTCAGAACTTTGGAGTGGGTTCACATATTATTTGATTCAGATCAAGAATTTTGGAGCGGGTGTGTGATTCATTTGACTCAGATCTGCACTTTGAAGTGGGTTAGCGAGTCATTAGATCGGAACTTCGGATCAGGTTCGTGAATCATTTGACTCAGATTGGGAATTTGGAGTGGGTTCGTGTATCATTTGATTTAGTTCAGAACTTTGGAGTGGGTTCACATATTATTTGATTCAGATCAAGAATTTTGGAGCGGGTTTGTGATTCATTTGACTCAGATCTGTACTTCGAAGCGGGTTAGCGAGTCATTAGATCGGATCTTCGGAGCAGGTTCGCGAACCATTTGATTCAGATTGGGAAGTTGGAGTGGGTTCGCGAATCATTTGATTTAGATCAGAACTTTGGAGTGGGTTTGCAAATTATTTGATTTAGATCTGGACTTCAAAGCAGGTTCAAAAATTTTTTTATTCAGATGGGAACTTCGGAGCGGGTTCACAAATCATTTGATTTAGATCAAGAATTTGAGCGGGTGTGTGATTCATTTGACTCAGATCTGCACTTTGAAGTGGGTTAGCGAGTCATTAGATCGGAACTTCGGATCAGGTTCGTGAATCATTTGACTCAGATTGGGAATTTGGAGTGGGTTCGTGAATCATTTGATTTAGTTCAGAACTTTGGAGTGGGTTCACATATTATTTGATTCAGATCAAGAATTTTGGAGCGGGTTTGTGATTCATTTGACTCAGATCTGTACTTCGAAGCGGGTTAGCGAGTCATTAGATCGGATCTTCGGAGCAGGTTCGCGAATCATTTGATTCAGATTGGGAATTTGGAGTGGTTTCGCGAATCCTTTGATTTAGATCAGAACTTTGGAGTGGGTTTGCAAATTATTTGATTCAGATCTGGACTTCGAAGTGGGTTCACAAATCATTTGATTCAGATCAGGAATTTGGAGCAGGTTCGCAAATCATTTGATTTAGAACTGGACTTCGGAGCAGGTTCACAAATCATTTGATTCAGACCGGGAATTTAGAGTGGGTTTGCGAATAATTTGATTCAGATCTGGACTTTGAAACGGGTTAGCGGATCATTACATCGGTACTTTGGTGCGGGTTCACAAATCATTTGATTCAGATCGGAACTTCAGAGCAGGATCGCAAATCATTTGATTAAGATCGGAACTTTGTAGCGGGTTATGGAATCATTTGATCCGAACTTCAGAGTGGGTTCATGATTCATTTGATTCAGATTGGAAATTTGGAGCGCGTTCACAAATAATTTAATTCAGATTGGGAATTTAGAGCGGGTTCACGAATAATTTGATTCAGATCTTGACTTCGGAGCGGGTTAGTGAATCATTAGATCAGAACTTCGGAGCGGGTTCACAAATCATTTCATTCAGATCAGGAATTCTGAGTGGTTTTATGAATCAATTGATTCAGATCTGGACTTCAGAGCGGGTTCACAAATCATTTGATTCAAATTGGGAATTTGGAGCGGGTTCGCGAATCATTTCGCTAATTACTTGCAAAGTTCTGATCTGAAATGATTGTTCACTTTTTTTATTTAGATCGAAACTTAGGAGCACGAATCACAAATCATTTTTTGAAAAAAGATTTTTTGTTTATTAAACATTAGAAAACACCCAACTATTAAGCCAGTACTGTCATAAAAACAAAGCAAAAATAAAAAATAAAACAAAGAGGAAGTTTACACAAATTTTTTTTTATGTATTTATCTTTTAGAATTTGAAAGATATTGTTTCATAAGTAAAATAAAAAAGTAGTGCTTGTAAGTCTCGGAATTTCATTTTACTGTATCTGTACGAATCCTGAAAACTGAAAACATCACAGAGCATGAGAGTCACTCTCATTTCAAGTCAAAACTGCGGTGACACGTTTTTTTTTTTTATGCAATGTGAACGTTCTTTAAAGTTCCTCTTTTTTGTGTTCCATCAAAGAATGTTTAAAACAACATGAAGGTGATTAAAAATGACAACATTTTATATATCTCACTACCATTCAAAAGTTTGGGGTTAGTGTGATTTTTATTTTTTTATTTTTTTTAGGTTTTTGAAAGAAGTTTGTTATGCGCACCAGGTTTCAATTTATTTGATCCAAAAACATTAAAGCTGTACTGTTGTAAAATATTTTTACATTTAAATGAACTGTTTTCCACCTTAATATATTTTAAAATGTAATTAATTCCCATCAAATTTACTGAATTTTCTTCATAATCTGAATTTTCACTAACCATTAATCCAGTTATCAGTGCCATATGATCCTTCAGAAATCATTCTAATCCGTATGTATGCATGTAAAAATGAGACAAAAAAAAATTCAGAACAGCAATCAGTTACTGTGACGTAGACGGCCAAAGTTGACTTCTTACATAAATTATGAGCTTATATAAATGCCAGGGTGTGAGGCATTGCAAAATGGCACCAAAATTTCTTATAATTTCAAACCTGAATATCTTTTGTTGAGAAGGAGAGTTTTGAAAAGTGTTCATGCTACATTTTAAACAGAGAAATCTTATCTCTTTTAAAACAAGTTGTATTTCTCACATTAACAGAAATCAGAACAGATCTCCTTATAAACACTAAAATACTCATTGTATCTGCCAAAACCTCATTCACTCTGGCAAGATACTGATAACTTGTTGCTTTCAGGCATGCTTTTTTCTGAAGTTACCGTGAGTGAGAGTGCCTAGAGGAAAATACACTAAATCACGGAAGAGTGAATATCACATCATTGTGTGTTCATGTGTCAAAAGCACTTAGAGGGGACCTACTTCAAGCACATGGAGGAAATTAAAAGGGGATGTGTATGTTTATGGTATTTCCTCAGTCACTCATAGCCACTGCACAGCTTATCAAATCATTCACTTAAAACGGATCCCAGTGATATAGTGTCCTCAGCCAAATCAAAGTAAAAGCAATGTCTTAGCACTTTTTATTCCCTTCACATTTACTGTGCCCTCCGTGGGAAATTATTCGGTCTCTACTCAATCAGTTGCCTTAGCTAATGAATGGGATAAGATATGGGACAAAGGTAAGCTGTGGTGTTTAGGGCAGTGCATGTAACAGATTCATTAATGGCTTCATCTGAGAGCCTCTGCAAATCACCCTTCAATTCAAATTGGATCAGTAGCCTGACAGGTAAAGGATTAGACAAAGCTTGCTAATAGTCAGTGAGTTGCATTTACTTACAATTAGCTCTCATTTGCCTTTCAGCATTGCAGTGGCTACTGAATGCGAACAGTCCTTTACATAATATATTTGATGATAGTGGATGACTTTTTTTAACAGTTTGAATCACAGCAGAATTGTCCGTATAATGAGTTAAATGCTAACCTTTTCCTCCTTGAAGTGCTATAGGCCACCCACACACCATGCCGCTGTGATGTACTGTTCAAGGGTGAAGGTTTCAACCTTGTTTTAAGTCAAATAATGACACTGAGGTTTTGTCCTCACGTGATTTGAAACCATAAAAAAGCATTTTTGTGACTTGAACGTTAACCTGAAAATCAAATACATTTTCTTTTAGTTTATATTGATGTAAAAAAAAAAATAACTAAAACTGAACTAAAAAACTAAAAAAACACTATATTGGCATAAAAAAGCAAAAAATTATAAAAGCACAACAAAACTATTCAAACTTTAACATTTAATTTCCATTAAAACATTCTCATTTGTTTGTGTCTTGTCATTTACATCATGTCAAACCTGTGTGAAATATTTTGACTATTCTTGTAATTTCGACTTTATTCACGAAACATTTCGACTTTATTCTTGAAATATTTTGACTTTATTCTCTAAACATTTAGACTTTTCTTGTAATTTCAACTTTATTCTCTAAACAATTTAACTTTATTCTCAAAACATTTTGACTATTTTCGAAATATATCGATTTATGTAATTTCGACTTTATTCTCGAAAAATTTTACTTTATTCTCAAAACATTTAGACTATTTTTGAAATATATCGATTTTATTTATGTAATTTTAACTTTATTCTCGAAATATTTTGATTTATTCTCGAAATATTTCGACTTCATTCTCGAAACATTTCGACTTTATTCTCAAAACTTTTTGAATTTATTCTCAAAACTTTGACTTTATTCTTGAAACCTTTCGACTTTATTCTCGTAACATTTCGACTTCATTCTCGAGACATTTCGACTTTATTCTCGAGACATTTCGACTTTATTCTTAAAACGTTTTGAATTTATTCTCAAAACTTTTTGACTTTATGCTCGAAACATTTCGACTTTATTCTTGTAACATTTCGACTTTATTCTCATAACATTTTAACTTTATTTTCAAAACGTTTTGAATTTATTCTCAAAACTTTTTGAATTTATTCTCAAAACTTTTTGAATTTATTCTCAAAACTTTTTGAATTTATTCTCAAAACTTTTTGAATTTATTCTCAAAACTTTGACTTTATTCTTGAAACCTTTCAACTTTATTCTCGTAACATTTCGACTTTATTCTCGAGACATTTCGACTTTATTCTTAAAACGTTTTGAATTTATTCTCAAAACTTTTTGACTTTATGCTCGAAACATTTCGACTTTATTCTTGTAACATTTCTACTTTATTCTTGTAACATTTCGACTTTATTCTCATAACATTTCAACTTTATTTTCAAAACATTTTGAATTTATTCTCAAAACTGACTTTATTCTTGAAACCTTTCGACTTTATTCTCGTAACATTTCGACTTTATTCTCGAGACATTTCGACTTTATTCTCGAGACATTTCGACTTTATTCTCGAGACATTTCGACTTTATTCTTAAAACGTTTTGAATTTATTCTCAAAACTTTTTGACTTTATGCTCGAAACATTTCGACTTTATTCTTGTAACATTTCGACTTTATTCTCGAGACATTTCGACTTTATTCTCGAAACCTTTTGACTTAATTTTCATAATTTGCAATTTCGTGATTCTTTAAATAACAGGAACGAATTACATTTTAAATATATATTCAGATATAAAACAATTATGCTATTTTAAATGGTAAAATATTTCAAAATGTCACTGTTTTTGCTGTACTTTGGATCACATAAATGCGGGCTTGCTGAGCAGAAGAGACTTTAAAAAAAACATCAAATATCTTACTGTTCAAAAACTTTTGACTGGTTGTGTATGTCTAATGAAATGTGTCAATATAACTTTAATTTAGTAAAAAAAAACATTAAGTAAAATGTTCATTAGTTTGTAGAATTTTTATTTTTTCATCCAGCATACATAAGATTTGTGTGCAAATGGTAGCTCAGGTAGGCTTAAAATCACTTGATGGAGAAGCACCGAAATAATACAATATTACCAATCACAGACATTTGCATTCGTACAAGATTAGATTTCCCAGATGAAACACACTAGGTAATTTGCTCTGGAATTTTAATAGAGGTTGTGTGAGAAAAACACAGACTTGGCAGATTTGCACAGGATTGGAACACAAAGTCTGTGAAACACAAATTTCTCTAACATCACGCTGGAAAACTAGTCCGTCCGAATAGGGCTTATCTTAGTGTTAAATAAGGATTGTGAAACTGAATTGGAAAAAAAAAATACAATAAATATTTTGGCAAGGTAACATCATTTTTTTTTAAAGAACAAAGGGTTGTCATGGTATGTTGTACACAGGTGGAAAGTACTAAAGAATCATGAAAATGTACCTTTGGTTTGTTAGCAGTTCATATCTTATCATGATCCTGTAATCACATGTCTCTTGCTGATATGCTTTCCCTCCATCTCTGATGGGTTTAAACGTTCTTTTGAACTTATTTCTCTGTAAAGTAATGGTAAATACAACTATTACAATATGTGTTAGGGTCTTAGAACATTAAAAAAGAAAATATTATGTCATATTTTAATCAAATACTTTTTGTTCCCAACCAGTTTGACTGATTACAGTCTGTTCCTCACACGAAGCTATCATATGATTTAAGAAGTGCACGAGTCCAGACCACTTTTATGGTACTTTTATGAGACGTTTTTGTCATTTTTGGAGCTTGATGTCTTTGACCTCCTTTCATTATTTGAAAAATGATGACAAGAACATTATTAAAAAATGGCTCATTTTGTGTTTCACAGAACAAAGTAAGCCATATCGGTTTGGAACAATCTGAGCATAGGCGGAGGGCTAAAAGTAGCCTAATATTAGTGTAATTTATTAACTGCAAACATCATAAACCTGTCTTTTTAGGCAAGTACCAGATAATAGTGTCATATAGGCTAATAAAACAGAACTGAATTTGTATTTTACAACAGCGTTTTAGTGTCACATAAAAAACTAAGATTACAAGATTGATGTCGTAATATTTCAAGAATGAAGTCGAAATTGTAAGAATAAAGTCGAAATGTTTCAAGAATAAAGTCAAAATATTTTGAGAATAAAGTAAAAATTATGAGAATTAATTAGTAGCAATTACAAAATTAAAGTTATAATATTTTGAGAGTATATTCTAGCCTTTTGCACATGCAAATTGCCTGGATTGAGAGCGATGATTTAATTATGGTAATTTTGACTTTGTCCTCGAATCATTTAGACTTCATTCTCGTAATTTCGACTTTATTTTTGCAATTTCGACTTTATTCTTAAAACATTTTGACTTTATTCTCAAAATATTTAGATTTTATTGATGTCATTTCAACTTTGTTCTCGAAACATTTTGACTTTATTCTCCTAATTTCAATTATTTTGACTTTATTCTCGAAATATTTAAACTTTAATCATGTAATTTTGACATTATTCTCAAAACATTTCAACTTTATTCTCAAAACATTTTGACTTTATTCTCGAAATATTTAAACTTTAATCATGTAATTTTAACATTTTTATTCTCTAAACATTTCAAATTTATTCATGTAATTTTCACTTTATTCTTAAAATATTTTGACTTTATTCTCGAAACATTTCGACTTTATTATCGAAACATTTAAAATTTATTCTCGCAATTTCGACTTTATTGTAATTTCGACTTTATTCTCAAAATATTTAAACTTGTATTCTTGTATTTTCAACATTATTCTTGAAACATTTCAACTTTATTCTTAAACCATTTTCACTTTATTCTCCAAAATTTCGACTTTATTCATGTAATTTTGACTTTATTCTTGAAACATTTAGACTTTATTCTCACAATTTCGACTTTTCTCGAAACAGTTTGACTTTATTCTCAAAACATTTCGACTTTATTTTCGTAATTTTGACTTTATTCTTGAAACATTTAGACTTTATTCTCACAATTTCGACTTTTCTCGAAACAGTTTGACTTTATTTTCGTAATTTCAACTTTATTCTTGAAATATTTAGACTTTATTCTTGTAATTTTTACTTTATTCTCAAAATATTTCAACTTATTCTTGTATTTTCGACATTATTCTTGAAACATTTCAACTTTATTCTGAAAACATTTTCCCTTTATTTTCTAAACATTTCCACTTTATTCTCGTAATTTTGACTTTATTCTCGAAACAGTTTGACTTTATTTTCGTAGTTTCAACTTTATTCTCAACCTTTCAACTTTTTCTTAAAATATATATCGACTTTATTCTCTAAATATTTCAACTTTATTCTTGTATTTTCAACATTATTTTTGAAACCTTTTAACTTTATTCTTATAGTTTCGACTTCATTCTCGAAACATTTCATCTTTATTCTCACAATTTCATCTTAATTTCCGTAATTTAGGTTTATCGAAACATTTAGACTTCATTCATGTAATTTCGTCTTTATTATCTAAACATTTTGGTTTTATTCACATAATTTCAACTTTATTCTCAAAATATTTAGACTTTTTTCTCAAAATATTACCACTTTAATCTTTAGTCATTTTTACATTTTTTAATGTAGCACTAAAAAGTAATTGTATTTAACTTGATCACAATTTAATAAAAAATGTAAGTTGCTAATTATTTTCAGTTATTCAAAATTACAGAAAGCGAGTAAAGAACATAAACAACTAACTTCTATCTATCAGGCGTTTAAGTACTATCAAAACTATCGTTATAATCACTGAAGCTGTCCAAACTGTAAAATTAATCTCTTACATCGGCGCTTTGTTGTTTATGATGAGAAAATTCGCACAAGAGCGCACTGAACAAAACCGATGTTTCAGAGATGACTCCTCTAAATGCCTCTGATTGGCCATTGCATTCCTAAGCTCAACAGAATCAAGTGTGATTGGTTAAAATGTGCAATGCTGAAAAAATTAGAAAAAAAATTAAATGTCACAATCTGTACTTTACATTCATTTTCACATTGTTATTAATTAATAAATTTAATTTAACTGTGTATGGGCGTTTTTGTCCAGTTTGGTGGTAAGTCCGTGTAGCACTCCTATGAATATGAGTCAGTTATAAATAACAGAATTTAAATTTTTTGTTGCAAAACAAGGCCGGGTAAATAATGCTAGTTAGACAGATATTATCCTCCTCTTCAGTGCATTCATGGAGAACACAGAAAAAAACATGATGACAGTCCATACATCTGAGAGTTTAGTGACACATTAAACAAGCTTCATTTGATGTCCAAAACAATCTGCTTACCATCATAACACTCTGCAAAATCCTCATAAAACCACAGTTAAAAGGTCAACTTCCACAGCGCTTGTGTACGTGAGAGCGAATTCCCCAACGTGTTCTGACGTTTTGAATTATCTGGTTATCTGGATAAAATCTTTTAACAGCACATCTGTTTACAATGTGCGTTAAGTCAAAAGTTATATAACAGACCCTCTACATGCTAAACAAGTCGTAACAGGTGCAGCAGTAAAAGAAGGCCTGATAAGTGTTTTCATAAACCTGGTTGTGTTTAGCTAGCTAAGTCGTGTTTAGTCAAGCTAACTTCCAGTAAAGTGGTTGCTAAATTTTTGTGTACACTAAGTAAACAAACATCCCATCAAACAAACAACTACACATGAACAAACTATCTGTGTTTGTGCACACAGTATCTGCTTCATTCAAAACAGATGTTAATATGGCAGCAAAGATGGTAGTAAATTAATCAAAATAGTGTACCAGGACTCATAAAGTGACCTCATGGCATAGCAAACAGATTCTGAGTCACTCGTATAATCATGTCTTTATGATTAAATTTGATGCTTCATGCTGAATTACAGTAGGTTCACTAAACCTAAACCTTTAAACAATGATCAAGTTTTGTCCTTGTTTTCCAGAAAAAATATGTAAAAATCCCAAGAAGCTCATGAATTCAGGAGATGTTATGTAGGTATACATTATCTAATTTATTCAGTCCATTGTGGTTGAACAGGAATAGATAGCACAGGGCTACACAAATGGAAGCCTTATGAAGATTTACTGAGCGTTCAGTTAGACCAAGCAACTGCTGTAGATCATCGTGGTTTTTCTTGGATCTGTCGTCACTGCTCTTTACTTGTGTGCACTAAAGATGGAACTCAGATCTCTAATCATAGTGTCTCCCTGTTTTTATTGGAAGACAATGCATTGTCATTATGGACTTTGGCAGTAGCGGAAAGTGGAAGCTGTACAAAAATGGATGTGCCCTCTGATTTAGCATGTGAGGAGAAACCCTAAAGTCTGAAAATCATTAGCAATCTGAGAAAAAAGGAAGTAGAACAGTATTGTATTTAAATATCTCTGTCATCATGTTTTCATCCTCTCTCTCTCTTTTATTGATTTCCTATTTTCTACTCTACGCTTAAACTGTCTGTAGCCTAGCGTCAGGATTTGCCAAGGTTTCAAACAGACAGAATTAATTAAAACAACGTCTGCATGCTTTTTCAGCTCATTTGCATAATCATTTTAAAACTAATAAATGATCCGAAGCTGCTAAATTGTTGTCTAATGAATTCATTTGTTATTTTAACACCGTTTCCAGATTGACGGTATTACTGACAGTTAAAAGGAAATGCTGCTTCACATTCGTGTGGCAGAATTCCAGTCTGGCAGATGATTCTTGGGAAGCTTCCCACTGCTGGGGTCGTTGGGTTTATGATACTCACAGATCTTTGAAATATTCAGTGCAGTGTCACCCTTGCATGCCTTAATGCAAATTCAGGCCTGTAATGTGATTTACATGGATCTAATAGAAACAGCAATAGGCTGTGGTGATGACTTTATGACTGCACACTCCACTGCACCGCTGATGACCACAACTTTAGTGCCCAGAATTTTAGGACCTGTGGTGTCCCTCCTCAGGAATAGCCCAGAAGGATTGCTTTTGATTTGAGGAACATGCTGATCTCTTCACAGTGGACTAGATCACATTTTACATCTTTGGCAGAGGAACATATCAACCCCCATTTTGTAGATTTGCCACCAATGGGGTAAACTTAGTTTCACAGAGTACCTACCTACCCACCTACAGCAGTGACTGTATGACTGTGAGATCCGTCTTTTCACACTGAGGACAATTGAGGGACTCAACTATTAAAAAAGGTTCTATCTATCTATCTATCTATCTATCTATCTATCTATCTATCTATCTATCTATCTATCTATCTATCTATCTATCTATCTATCTATCTATCTATCTATCGTTATATCTATCTGTCTATCTATCGTTATATCTATCTGTCTATCTATCGTTATATCTATCGTTATATCTATCTGTCTATCTATCGTTATATCTATCGTTATATCTATCTGTCTATCTATCTATCTATCTATCTATCTATCTATCTATCTATCTATCTATCGTTATATCTATCTATCTATCTATCTATCTATCTATCTATCTATCGTTATATCTATCTATCTATCTATCTATCTATCTATCTGTCTATCTATCTATCTATCTATCTATCTATCTATCTATCTATCTATCTATCTATCGTTATATCTATCGTTATATCTATCTGTCTATCTATCGTTATATCTATCTGTCTATCTATCGTTATATCTATCGTTATATCTATCTGTCTATCTATCGTTATATCTATCGTTATATCTATCTGTCTATCTATCTATCTATCTATCTATCTATCTATCTATCTATCTATCTATCTATCTATCTATCTATCTATCTATCTATCTATCTATCTATCTATCTATCGTTATATCTATCTATCTATCTATCTATCTATCTATCTATCTATCTATCTATCTATCTATCTATCTATCTATCTATCGTTATATCTATCTGTCTATCTATCGTTATATCTATCGTTATATCTATCTGTCTATCTATCGTTATATCTATCTGTCTATCTATCGTTATATCTATCGTTATATCTATCGTTATATCGTTATATCTATCTATCGTTATATCTATCTATCTATCTATCTATCTATCTATCTATCGTTATATCTATCTATCTATCGTTATATCTATCTATCTATCGTTATATCTATCTATCTATCGTTATATCTATCGTTCTATCG
>NC_133369.1:16553888-16594544 GCF_049309525.1 Garra rufa | reverse complement strand
CTGGGAACCAAGTGTTCCTTTCTGACCCCAGGGCCCAGCAGACAGTTTAGCTTTCTTGCGGCCAGGTTTACGTTTATTCTGGGGTGGGGGTCTGCCTGGTGTAGGTGGCATGCCGGTGCCCTCTATGCCACCCTCTGGTAGGGCACCAAGTGCACCTAGCGTCTTTGGTAACCCAACTGCAAAAAATAAAAAAATTAAAAAAAAAGAGAGAAAGAAAATACAGCTTAAATAGGGCAATACACCACAACGTGCAGCAACAAACACAGAAGCAGAAGACGAGAAAGGCAGGCTTTGTGTGCAGAGCTGACCCATTTTTCTTTGAGCCATTCTAACAAAGAAATGAGTTGTGTTACACATTTTTGGTGCTAGTGGCCTCTGAAGTGCTACAGAGATGAAAAGAAAATGCGAGAGAGCACAAGAAAAGAAGAGAAGAGAGAGAGATGAAAGACGGAGAGAGAAAGAGATCCACAAATCTGAAATAATCTGAGATTCCTGCAAACAAAAAAGCTAGAGTAAATGAAAAGCTTGCAACTTTACCCACACTGAACATTTCTCAAAATTCCTTGTGAACAAAAAACTAAAGCAAGCCAAAAACACCAGAAGAACTAAATGATCAAACTCAAGCAGAAGACAGCAATCACAAACAAACACACTTCAGCGTTACAGACCTGTTAGCAAGGCCAGGATTGCAGTTTGCACTCATCCAACTCAGAAAAACGAAGACTGTAGGACCTCACTGAACGAGGGTCTGTTCTTGATCTTGCAGCGTGTGTCAATTTGTGGCATCTTATTCTCTCAGTCAATTCACTTCCTTCCTGTCCCTTAGTTTCGATCTGCTCTCTAAAGCCTTAAACTCTGCGAATAGTGACACAACGACTGTCTTTCTAGTACTGTTAACCCTGAAAGTCTTTTAAGCACAAACCAGTGAAGTTTGTTCTGGCTCTTTCCCAGACTGATACGTTTACACATTTTCCCAGTTTTCTTCAAACATAAAAACACTCACAAATAAAACACAATAACAACTCGCTTACCCCGACTAGCTGTGAAGTTCAGTGAGTGTGTGTTTAGAGGCCCAAAAAGGTTTGTCTTCCTCTGCCAAACTTGCTGGCCTTGCGTTGTCTCTTTAACCCTCTTCTCATCCCACTCAAACAGTCACACTAGCTCTTTAATGCGAGGCCTGCTATTGGGCACAGGGTTTGCAGCCATGCCAGCTGGGTGGGTGCCAACCCCTTGTAAACCAAAACTCCCATGTTCTCTCAGATCAAATGCTTTTATTGCTTAAAGGAATAGCTCACCCAAAAAATAAAAAATGCAGTCATTTATTCACCATTTACTCATCATTGGGTGGGTTATGCTATAAAAACTGCTTTTTATTTTGTGTTATTCCCTCTAAATTTTCAATTGCTCTACCCAGACTATTTTTTGTCTCTTCTTTGTTTTGTTTATTCTGTCTTTACTTCTGTGGAGTCACATTTGCACTGTTAAAGTAAAACAGTTTTTCCCACAGAATTAAACTTACCTGGCTAATACTCTTAGAAATTGCTTTGGTATAAAAAGATCCACTATGAACACACATGTGCATTAAAGGGGTCATGAACTGCTTTTTTAAATTATTTTGTACTGTTCTCTGAGGTCTACGTATAATGTTATCAAGATTTTTTTTTTACATAAAAAACATTATTATTATTTAATTTAGAAGTAATAGGCTATTTTCTGTCCTGTTTTGACCCCCCTCATCAGAATGCTCTGTTTGAATAGGCGTGGTGGATTGTAGACTCGTAAGTAAATGACCATTGCTATGACTGGCTAACACTTTTGTATGTTTGACAGCCTACATCCCTTACAGATGGCCACTGCTGCGATTTAGGTTAAAAACGCATAAATACTCAGTAGATATTGAGCAATCTGTAATAAGACAAAGCAATAGGGACCACATAATAAAACAGTTACTCACACTTGTGTGATGCAACATTACTGTAGGATACAATATAGTTGGTACATCGTCATTATAGTTAAAATTTTTCTGAAAATCCCACGTCAAATTGTGCTATGTTTGTAAACAAATCCGCTGTAAAATGAAGTGAACAAAGGGCTGAGTTCTTACTGACACAGTCTGAAACTTAAAGGTTGTATCAGCAATTTCTAGCCTGAAACATAAAGTGTCAAATTCAGCTGACCTTTCATCACGATCCGCTCGCTGCCTGCCCCATAAATTGTCTGTGAAAAAACCGCGTCTCTCTGGTCAGCCTAGGGTCCGAGATATGCCAAAAAAACAATCGGCACTACCAACCTTTCCACACATAAACAAACAGTGTTCCAACCAATCACCGTCAGGGGTTTGGTGTTGTGGACTTTCGCTGCGCCTCCCTCACATCCCTGCACCAGTAGGAAAGTCCACAACACCAAACCCCTGACGGTGATTGGTTGGAACACTGTTTGTTTATGTGTGGAAAGGTTGGTAGTGCCGATTGTTTTTTTGGCATATCTCGGACCCTAGGCTGACCAGAGAGACGCGGTTTTTTCACAGACAATTTATGGGGCAGGCAGCGAGCGGATCATGAAGAAAGGTCAGCTGAAATTGACACTTTATGTTTTAGGCTAGAAATCGCTGATACAACCTTTAATTAAAAATAAAATTAATTCACTTTTTGCTAATGTTGGGATCAGAGGGCTGTTTTTCCACAACTTGGCACTGCACAGCATCTTCTACACCACAATGGCAAAGCAAATAACAGTTTTAACATATTTTTGCAAATTTATTAGAAATTAAAAACCTAAATGATTCCATTGCATAAGTATTCATACCCTTATCTGGGAGAGTTGAAATTTAGCTCAGGAGCAATTCATATTGACTGTTGATGTTACTTCACTTTGAGTAAAGTTAACATGTGGCAAATTCAATTGAATGGGTATGATTTGGACACATCTTATTAAAATATCTAACAACTGAAAATTCACAGCAGAGAAAAAAAACAACCCCTGAGGCAGAACTGGCTGTATAACTCAGAGACAGGACTGCATCAAGCCACACATCTGGGGAAGAGTTCAGAAAAAAATCTGCTGCATTGAAGGTTCACAGAAGCATGTAGTCTCCATTACTCTTAATGGAAGAAGTTTGAAACAACCATGACTCCTCCTAGAGCTGGCCTCCTGGCCAAACTGAGCAATTGATTGAGAAGGGCCTTGGCAAGAGTGGTGACCAAGAACCTGATGGTCACTCTAGTTGAGCTCCATGATCATATATGCAGGTGGGAGAAACTTACAGAAGGACAAACATCACTGCAACACTTCACCGATCTGGGCCTTATGGTGGTGTGGCAAGACTCAATCCTCTCCTCAGAAAACACACTTAGAATTTGCAAGAAAGCACCTAAAGGACCCTCAGACTGTGAGACACGAGATTCTGTGATCTGATGTTCTATGTCAATGTAGAAGAAAAAATTGATGAAAACCCAGTCCAGAACATTCAGAACCTCAGACTGGTCAGAAGGTTCACCTTCCAACAGGACAATGATCCTAAGCACACAGCAAGAGTGGCTTATAGACAACTCTGTGAATATAATTGAGTTGCCCAGCCAGAGCTTGAAGCCAATCAAACATTTCTGGAGAAACCTAAAAATGTCTGCTAGTTCCCATCCAAGCTGACAAGAGCTTGAGATGTGAAGAATTGCAAATAATTGCCAAATACAATGCTTGTCACATCGTACCCCAAAAGACGAGAAAGAAATAGCTGTGAAGGTGCTTTAGCTAAGTACTAAGATAAGGGTATGAATATTTATGTAATGTACTTATTTGAGTTTTTTTTTTTTTTTTCATTTTTAATACATTTATGAATTGGTGGCAATTCTGTTTTTGCTTTGTCATGATGGTGCATGGAGTGTAGATTGATGTGGAAAAAAGTCATTTAAAACAGTTTAACATAAGGCAGCAACATAAAACGTGAAAACAAATTAAGGACTATGAATACTTTCGCAAGGCACTATATGTCAAAAGATCAAGAGAATTTTGATTTCTCAGTTCATGACACCTCTAATTTGCTGACCCCAAATATTTGAACAGCAGTGTATTTAGAACTGACCTCTTTATTCCATATCTTCCGTTCTTGTACATCTTACCTCCATCCATTCCTGTGCACAATTGCCCATGAAAGCTTGTCAGCATGAGAAAATCTGAATTCATACTGAATAATCCACACCTTTAGTGCCTGGTGGCTGCAAGTTGTCTCCGGTGAGTGCACACCAGCCAACTGGGAAGATGTCTCTGGAATCATAGCGGCAGTAGTAATCAAAAGCACCCCGCCAGCCATCAAAGGTGATCAGAACCTCCCCGCCCCGCAGCGCGCCCACTGTGGCAGGACATATAAAGTGAGGATTTTTCCTGTCCACTGCTTCCAGCTTCATCCCCACCTGAAAACAGTTCTGCTCCGGAGCAGGTGGTTCTTGCTGAAGAAACAAAAAAGTAAGTAAAGTAAGTGAAATATATCAGACAAAAAGTAAAGAGATGCAAAGCAAACTTATCCACCTTTTTCTTTAACATAGAAGTAAGCCTGTGGGCGAGACTTCCGGTTCATTAGCCGCTATAACGAGAAGAATAACAACGTGCAGAAAACAGTAAAACTGTTTGTATTTCAAACCAATGTGTTTCACAATTAAGATAATACATTAAAATATTATGGTAAGAGACCAATTTGCAATATTAAGCAGCAAAACAAGCTGTTTTGTACAGCCAAATGCGGATGAGACCGGAAGCCACACCCATAAAATTTACAAATGATCATCGCACTCTTACAGGAAGAAAAAGGTGGATATTTTTGCTTCTTTTAGCGTAAAATGACCAGAAAATGTTAAAATAATCTTTGAACTCGAACCTTTAAACTATTGTGTGTGTTTGTTTGTTGCTATTTGCGACAGATACCTTGTGAAAGATTCGGGCTGGAGCCATTTCTGCTCCGTTGAGTGTTTTTAATAAGAACATGGGCCATGACGATGCATTTAAACGAAACCCTAGAGAAGAACACAACACATTCACAGTCAATTATTAGTCCAATTTTATCAAAGCACATTGTAATAATGGCAAGGATGTTACTGATTACTTGTGTTAAAAGATGGCACAGTGTTTTGACTAAAATTGTTTTTTGTGTCATTTTCTCTAGTTTATGAGATAAAAAAAAAAGTTATAAATAGAATCAAGTTTTTGAATTGTGAAATTCATGTATCTGGAATGCTAAATAATAATAAAAAAGACAACAAACTAATGGTCTAATTTACAACGGAGTTGAGCAAAAGGTTGTCTTTCTCACCTAGTGGCGGCTGCAGCATGCCTCCATTCTTCTCGCAATTTCCAATGGGCTGGATTTCTGAGGAGTCCACCAGGCGCCAGAAATCATTCTTGTTGTCGCTACCGTCAAGTCGCAGGCGGAGGCGGGAGCCCGTCAGGCCCACCACGGTAGCGATGCAGGTGGATGTAGTGTTTCTAGGATCTTGAGCTTCCAGCTTCATGCCAGCCTTAAACTCATTCACCGGAGGGGCTGTGCTCTAAGAATAAGGATTTTTTTTTTCTTTTTTTTTATGTGTAGTGACAATGACATTTATAAATGGCCCAAAATAATGACATGTTCCACATTTGCATAAGTGCATAAAAAAAGACTTACCTGTCTGAAGCAGTGAGGAGGAGCAGCAACTGCTCCTGTTTCTTTAAGGTACTTCTCCCAGCTGAAAAGTCCTGAAAATTAAAGGTAAGCATGTCAGCATCAAATGACTCTTGGTGCATTCACACCGGACGCGACTTGCGCGAATGAATCGCGCTATTCGCGCGTAGTTGGACGCTTGAACATTTTAGTTTACTCGCTTCATTCGCGCGTAAAAACTCACGTCATTCGCGCGTGAAATTTACTTCACAACAGACGCGAATTCGCGTCATGGGAGGGGCGTCTGCCACTAGTCAGCGGGAAAGTAGTTGTAAAATAGGTGAATGAGCTCAATTTGCCAGTTTTAGCTTGCTTGTAGTCTCAATATGTATATATATGTAGGTCATATTGAGTAAAGAGCGTTTTTTTTTTAAAACTTACCAGATTGTCCGACCTCTTCACTCACTTTCTATCAAACAAGATCCTTTTTTTTTCCGTTTCTATAAAAGTACAAAGATGTATGGAACAGCTCCGAGTAACCACAGACAGGCAACGGTGATTTTGTCCTCCATTGTTGTTTCAGATTTCTGCCTCCATCACTACTAGAGCAAGCTCCTGATTGGTTAACGCGGCGCGAATTTTCGCCAAAGTTCAGATTTTTGAACTTACGCGTTTCGCGCGAATGGTGCGGCAAACGCTTGAAACGCTCAACTCGCGCCGCGTCATTCGCGCCACCTCATTCGCGCATTTCGTGCCGCAGGATGGCTATTCGCATCTTTGCATTGACTTAACATGTAAATCACTCGCGCTTGCCGCTTCATTCGCGTCCGGAGTGAACGCACCATTAGGATTCTGTCTTCATCTTGTTTTAGCAAGTCTGTCTAGCAACATGATGGTCAATATTGAGATATAATCTAAACTCAGGGTTTCTGCAGATATGAACAAGTGAAATTTAAGACTTTTTAAGACCTTTTTAATACCACCTTATATGAAATTTAAGACCGAAATCTGTAATGGAAATAGATATTATATTACATGCATACATGTAATATTTAATGTGTTTAATGTAAAAAGTAAACACAATTTCATGGCTGTCATAAATTAAATTTATTACTACGATATACTGTGAACTTTTCATATCAGCAGATACTATTCCACACAAAATATCCCCATAAAAGTACCACTAGAAATATCTGACGTAAAAAAAAAAAAATTCTGAAGCAATATTTTCATCAGTGCTCTATTAGCTTTTACATCTTAAATCTGCATATTTGATTTACCTTTATAAAGGCCTTTTTTTTTACTTTTGAAATGTATGCATTACCTTTGAAATTTATTTTATGAATTTATCAATAAATTCTAAATGGCTGTTAGCAGTGAGATTACACAATTTACACTGCAAAATGAAAAGTGATATTAATGTTTTAAATACATTTATTGATTTATAAATATATACATTAGAAATGTTGGGTGTGGAGGCATACTTTTAAACACACTAAATTACCAGCAGGTGGCGGTAAGTCACTTCATGAGCGAGTTATTTCAACTGATTCGATCAAAACGCTGAATGCTTCTGCTAATGCTGCATATTGTCTAATAGTAAGTAACTACTTGACTAACTACTTTTTTATTGAGCTAAAATTAATGTAACATTTGTAATTGTGAGAATTTTCAGCAAAAAGCTCACTTGGTATATTACTGAACTATATCATGTTATAAATAAACTATACATTTTAAATTTTTACCTCATTGTGTTTCTTTAGAGTGCTGTTACATTTAAATGCATGTACATTTTTACATTTAAAGTATGTCACAAATAGACCAGAAATACACACATATCCATTATCAATTTCTGTTTACGTTGAATGTATTAAAATAGGAATCTTTCTTGCCTTTCGATGCTTCGCTAGTTGTTTTTGTCACTTCTGTTTTAATCAGGCGGTTTGTTCGGTTGGGCTAGTAAAAAAAAAAAAAAAACATTTTAAAAGTATTTCGAAGGCTGGCGGTCAGCTAGCTCGACCTATATTTCTTATTATTATTGATAACATTATATACAGAAAAAGGTCGTTTGACCTGTATTCTGCTACTGCGATTCTGAAGACGCAGTAACTTCCACAGAGGGAGAAAAAAAATCTAGTTGTTAGCAACTGGCCTTAGCCAAGCCCTATATTCAGTTTTTTCAAGCCAAGTATCGCTAAACGTGCACTTCCCCATAGCTAAAAAGTTAAATCCATTTTACTTCTGCGGTACAATCCGAGAGAGACTCGCGCCAATAACAGACAGCTAATTGGCTATTGCATGCTGGTCCCATTTGTAGTTTAAATGCAGCAAATTATATTTGGACCAGTGAAATAAAGAACTACAACACCACGGAAACAACAAAAAGAGAATTTAAATGAGCATTAGAGGTAGCGTTACATGGACATCGGAAAAATAAGACCTGTGTAAAATTATTTAAGACCTAGAACAGCGAATTTAAGACTTTTTAAGGCCTAAAATTTTGATTTTTAAATTTTAGACTTTTTAAGACTTTTTAAGACCCCGCGGAAACCCTGAAACTCTTCCCTCACTATTTTCAGATGTACATTACAATAATGCTAAATGTGTCCCAGTTGAGATATCTGACTCAAAGCATCCATTTAAAAGATTAGTTCACTTCCAGAATGAAAATTTCCTGATAATTTACACACCTCCATGTCATCCAAGATGTTTATGTCAAGATGTCCAACATTCCAGGATTTTTCTCCATATAGTGGACTTCAATGGTGGCCAACAGGTAGAAGGTCCAAATTGCAGTTTTAATGCAGCTTCAAAGGGATCCACACATTGCCAGCCAAGGAATAAGGATCTTATCCAGCAAAATGATCAGTCATTTTCTTAAAAAATAAAATAAAAATGTATATACTTTTTAACACAAATGCTCATCTTGCATTAGCTCTGCGATGCGCATCTTCACCCTTTGCGTAATCATGTTGGAAAAGTCACAGACAGTTAGTTCTTTGTCTGTGTACTCCTGTGTACTCTGGTTCAAAAAGGGTAGGACAAAACACTTCATCTCATTTTGTCCTCCAACTTCAAAACAAAATCATTCGACATCGTTTTACCTTTTGTTGTAAAGGGTGTTTGATTTCTTTGCAAGTACGCTTTGTTAACACTGGGTCAGTACTTCCGCCTTTGTTATGCGTGCGTGATTACTAGTAATGCGTGAGGTTGTGCTAGTGCAAGATGAACAATTGTGGTTAAAAAGTACATCATTTTGTATTTTTCTTAGAAAATGGCCAATCGTTTTGCTAAATAAGACCCTTATTCCTCAGCTGGGATCGTGTAGAGCCCTTTGAAGCTGCACTGAAACTGCAATTTGGACCTTCAGCCCGTTGGCCACCATCGAAGTCCACTATATTGAGAAAAATCCTGGAATGTTTTCCTCAAAAACCTTCATTTCTTTTCGACTGAAGAAAGAAAGACTTGAACATCTTGGATGACACGGGATGAGTAGTCTCAGCCTCAGACGTTACGCCCACGGAACGTTGGCTAAACGTCTGATGCATATGGTACACTTAACTGGAAACACTTCAGGAATGTCGAAGTCGTCATCTGATTAGTTGAATTTGACCGGATTTCCGGGAGAGGCAAGTGTTGTGTTTATTTTCGGTCCGCCGGGAAACAAAGCGCAGACTGATTTACTCGGCGTTTTGCTAAAACGTGCTTATGCAGATGCCATTGTTGTTATACACATTTGCGACGTTCGCGAACAAATTACTGACTTACTCCTTGTTCTCCCTCTTCTTATTTAACTTTCAATGCTGGTTATTTCAATGACTGACTTGTTGCACGCCAGTCTGTTGTTGTGGGGGCATTTCCACGCACTGAAACGTGACGCTGAACGAAACGAACTGTGATTGGTTGTTTGACATGTCGGTCAAACGGCTTATGGGCGGTCCTTGGCCAATGAAAGCTGCCATGAATTCCAGACCTTCAGCCGTCAGTCTGAAGGTCTGGCTACGCGAGACTACGGGGTGAGTAAATTATCAGGGAATTTTCATTCTGGAAGTGAACTTCTCCATTAAGTGTAGTGAGTTTCCTACCTTGGTACTGTGATGGGACACGAGAAGGGCGACCACTGCGAGCGTGCTTGATCCGTTTGCCATCTTTCCACTCAATAGCTACTGGGAAAGGAAAACACTTAAATATCATTACATGTATTATTAAACATATATCATAAGTCAAAATATGCCAACATAAAACAAACATTTGGCAAGTATCCTCGTAAACAGTTGCCTTGTGCCGTTTTGACATTTAAGCAAATTAGATAAATATTAATCCACTGAACAAATAAGAGTGTCACCTTTCTGTGTTACAGGTTTCTTCATGATCCAGCTTAATCCAACCTCTCTGCAAAAGACAAACACAAAACTGAGATTTTAAACCTGTTTCTTACATCAGTGTCTGTTTTAGGTGGTTTTAGATGTCTCTCAGGCAGTGAATCGGTGTACAGCTCAGCTGTCACGGGTTTCTCATTCTTTACATGCTGAACCGTTAACCACGAACCCCTGCCAGGTATATTCCCCAAAGGACAACAACATGAACATCGATAACACAGCTAGCCAAAAGGTATTTTTCTTACACAGACTGAATAACGTATTTCACCATTTTCCTGTCTGGAATGACCTAAAGGGTCGTTGGGTCAGACGCTTAACAAGCAGTAATGACCCAAAAGGTCAATGTGGAGTGGTAAACAACAAGCGACATGCTTGGCTTTACTGGGCCATATTTAACTGAAATAACGTTACATGACAAAATAACTAAGAAAATAATAATACAAACGCAAACATCCCGTTAAACCACCCGCGCCGTCAATAAAATCTGAATACAAGTTATTCCCCTATTGAGCGTTTGATCGTGTCTGTTTTTGTACAGCCCTCTTTTATATCTAAATGTAAAATAATTGAATAAAACTAACTGTATAGGTACAGATACCTCAAAAGATGGCTCCCTGTCTCCCAGTTTTCCAGTTCTCTGTTCAAAAGCAGAGCGCCTTTGAGCGCCAAACACGCAGTCCCTCCCTCTCCATAAATGACAGCGCAGTAGTGGCGGGGATTTGATTCATCCCAGAGATTCGAATCTTTTGAATCAGTTCATTAGCAAAGATTCATTCGTTCTACGCGGTTGAAAAGGGGAGTCGATACTTCGAAATGAACAATTCATTCGCTTAAAAGATTCATTCACAAGCCAAACACCACTACAGCCTCATTTCACTGGGACACGCTAGTCTTTCGACTCGACATCAACTCTAACAAAAGCGTATTATTTATTCTTGTGTACATTTACAATCACGTCAAACTCTCCAGGAATGATTTACGTGCCTGTATCGATATAAAACAATAAACTTTAAAGAACACAGCATAGACTGTCTCAAATCCACAACAAATATGCTGCTATGCTACGTAGCATCATGCCATGTTTCGTATCGCTTTTCACAACTTCATATTACGATATACTAAGCTTTATCATAAGAAGCAGACAGTAGAATACACATCTTTGGGTCTGTTATTATAACAACACTTCACCTTCAATGCTTATACAACAAGCATTAGCTAAAGGCTAGCCTGTAGCAACTCTCTGAGTCACTTTTTGTGTTTTTCTCCTTTACGTTTAGCAAAACTAAAGTTATAAAGTGATGTAATAATTGCTATGCAATTATTACGGACGGTAGGAAGGGGACTGGTTACCTTGCGGAGAAAGGTTTTTGTGTGATTTCTCAAGTGTGAGGGTTAGTGTTTATCCGCCATGTTTTTAGTGCGCGTGTAGTCTTGTGTGTCAGGAGAGGGGAGGGGCTGCACGCGACTGCATGGGACGATTACACTCCTATCAAATAGGCCAAGGAGGCTACTATACTGTACTTATCTACAGTGTGTATGTTTGTTCACCACAGTGTCTGGAATAAACACTGAACGAGTTGTGCCGTTTCTTTTATTTATCTGAACAGCTTAATAATAACTAAAAAGAATGTAAACATTCTGACCATTAACATGCAGACTAAATTAAATATATGATAAAATTATTAAATACATAATGTAATGTTGCTGTAAACAAAATAAAAGTACAGTGTATATTATGTATTTTTAGTTCACTTTTCATTTTACATTAATAAGAATCACTGTAATCATATTTTGTACTCAGTTTTCATTATGATGTACACAGTTAAATTACATGTATTTTAATTCAAGCTGTGTATTTAAATTAGTTTTTCATAAAGTTTGTTATTTCACATTCTTAATCATTTATTTATTTATGCTTAGATTTAATTAAATGTACTTCTATTTTTATTGTAACTTTCTGTTATGTATTTAATATTTCATTATACAGATACTTTCATTTTAAGGGGGAATGTGATATTTCGAAAATTTTCCCTTTTTTAAAGTTTGAAATATTAATTTAAAATATATGAATACAGATAACATGAAATATATATATATATATATATATATATACATAATATAATATATATATATATATATATATATATATATATATATATATATATATACATAATATAATATATATATTATGTTTGGAAGGTCACCTAAAAATATTTATTTTAGATTTATTTTAGGCTATTTTGCTTTTTTTTTTCCTTTTTAAAGAACAATTTTTAAAAAATTATTACATATGAAAAAATAATTATTACATTTTAAAACTATATCTAAAAAAGGAGTGGAACAACAATTATTTTAAAAATAAAATAAAAATAATATTAGCTATTTGGCTACCAATGATATGAAATATAGGACATGAAGCAGAAATATAAAAAAAACGTAATCTCTATTTTATTTCTAAGTTATTTTTCAACCAAAGAGACAACAGTGTAATAACAAAAGAAAATAAAGCTAATTTTATATTTTTATGCTAATAATTTTTATGATGCGCTGATTACAATTCATGATAGATCTTTTTATGTTTTTTTTGTAAAACTTTATAAAAAGGTGTCATAATGTAATACCTAACAAGGAACAATGAACAATACATTTATTGCACTATTTATGTGTTAATGTTAGTTAATAAAAATACAGTTGCTCATTGTTTGTTCATGTTAATTCACAGTGCATTAACTGATGTTAACAAACACAACTTGTGATTTTATTAATGCATTAGTAAATGCTGAAAATAACTAAGATTAGTATTGTTTATTCTTAGTTCATGTTAACTACTGTACTAATGTTAACTAATGAACCTTATTGTAAAGTGCTACTTTTTTTCGTAAGTGAGTAAGTGAATTTTATGTATACCACAAAGAGCAAAACTGTTTCAAAACAAAGACAGACACAGATATTGAGCAAGCCGCGGATGTAGTGGTAGGCGTGTTGCAGGCAGAGGTCGCACAGCTGTGGAGCGACACGAGGAGGGCGGGGAACCGGAGGAGGGCGCGTCGAAAAGGATCCTCCTCAGAGTCTTACCTGGAAAAAACTACAGGAATACTTTTACGCCATAGTGAAGGCATGCCGAGGACGCAATCACAGGATGTTTTTTTAATTAGCTAGGCCCTATTTTCGACCTACAAAATGTATACGACTGAACGCAGGCGCATGAGCCTGCACGACACCAAGAGAAAGGATCCCGTACGAGTTTCAGCTGGAAGTTTATGGCAGGATCCTCTGGCTCTCGAAATCAGCGGCGGGAATAAAGGCGTAATATCTCCGCGCAGTCGGACCAGGGCTTTATCAGTGGTGTATATCGTCGTTGATGACCGGTCTGTGCCTCAAACTGAGGCGAATCTTTCACTGACATGTCTTAAAGAAGCCTGCGCAGACGCGCATGCGGTGCTCAAGAGCATTTCTTTCGAGCGCATTGCGCTGGGCACCACTGAAATTCTGGACACTTTCTACAACGCAGGCAAGTTGCAGCACGCACATATCTGGGATTTCAGGAATATTTCCAAAGTGCATTTGTAAGCGGTTGTTATTTCAACTGTTTGTTTAGATGTTGTCGTGGTGGAGATGAACAACACTATCTGCCAGCCGTCTCTGTTCTATCACCTGGGTGTCAGAGAGAGTTTCAGTATGACCAATAATGTCATCCTTTACTGTAACAAACGAGAAGATGATCTTCAAGTTGTAAAGGTGAGACAAGGTGCACACAAAAACACACTTCAGTTAGACAGTGCAAGACTGTTTTCGAAAGTATCCATGAAGTACACGGGGGCTAGTTGTCACACGTTCTATTCCATTGAATATTTCTCAGTGTGTCTATTTTTGAATTTCAGTTTCCGTATAGACACAAACCTTAAATACTTGGAAACCAAAACATAAATATCAAACCAGTATTTTGGTTGCAATGTGCCACATTTTTTTTTTATATAAAATTATGCATTTACTGAAAATACCCTTGTTCTAAATAAAATAATACAAATGTGAGTGTGTTGCTTTCCAGTAAAAAAAATAACAATTGTTTTTAATAAGAATTTGGGATCAGTAAAATTTAAATGTTTTTAAAGACGTTTCTTATGCTCATCAAGACTGCATTTTTAAAATTAAAAATCCAGAAAAAATATTAATATTGTGTATTATTTCAATTTAAGTTAACTGTTTTATATGTGAATATATTTTAAAATGTAATTTATTCCTGTGATGCAAAGCTGAATTTACTTCTGTCTTATGTGTCACATGATCCTTTTGAAATCATTCTAATATGCTGATTTATTATCAGTGTTGAAAACACTTGTGCTGCTTAATATTTTGTTGGAACACATTATACTTTTTTCAGGATTCTTTAATAAATAAAGTTAAATGAACGGCATTTATTTAAAATAAAATTATTTTGTAACATTATAAACTACCGTTTAAAAGTTTGTGGTCAGTATATTTTTATTCTATATTTTTTTGAAAGAAGTAATATTTTTATTTAGCAAGGATGTGTTAAATTGATCAAAAGTGATCGCCAAGACTTATATTGTTAAATATAAATGCTGTTCTTTTTAACTTTTTATTCATCAAAGAATCATGCAAATTCATCTTTGCATCACAGGAATAAATTTTATTTTAAAATATATTAAAATAACCAAACGTGTATTTTGGATCACGTAATGCAGCCTTGATGAGCATAAGAGACGTCTTTAAAAAACATTAAACTTCATACTGATCCCAAACTTTTGAACAGCAGTGTGTATATAGATAAAATATATATATATTTTTATGATAACAAACTAGAGGTCGACCGATGTATCGGTTTTGCCGATTAATCGGCACCGATAGTTGATTGGCTGAACTATCCGTTATCGGCAAAAATCCATGCCGATAGTTTTTCCGGATTGCTTCTTTGCTGAAGCGGCTCACGCTCCACTCCGCTGTCATAGAGTATGAGAGGTTAAGTCAGACACCAATGTTAAATGTCAGGATTGTTACCATATATTTGCATTGATTTATATCCAGTTGGTCATATTTGTAGCCAGCAAAATTGCAGATTTAAAGACTTGATGTGAGAAAGCAAAATGTGTTCATTCAGCCTACAGAATCCTGCTGTGCCACAGCACGCCATTCACAGTTTTACATTACATATCTGTCCCAAATTGTTGTTAATGTTTATAAAGGCTTGACCCTGCTGGAAGATTGTGCATTTAAGTTATAAATTCGTATTTCTGTAGCTCTAATAAAGTCTGTATGCTTCATATAGAGCTATAATTTATGTTTTAGCCTTTTCTTCAGGCCGCGGAAGCATGGTAGGTTTGCATCTTGTTACGCACTTTATTTCACAATGCAATTTTCCTTGTTCTTACTTGATTTTAATAACTGATCAACAAAAATTTGTATTCAAAATTAAGATAAAAATTATACAAAACGAAATTCGTTTAAAAAGGGATTTTCCACAAATAAAAAGGTGGAAGTGGTCAACAATTGTGTCTGACCCTCTCCAATTCTCCCGGCATATTGCCGTCCAATTCATACCACGTCCTTTATGACATTTACAAATTACACACACTTCTTTCGTAATTAACAGATTAAACTGAAACAAAACACAAACAAATAATATTTAAACATTTATGTAAAACAGATAACACATTTTCTTAAATGGTTACAACAATATAGATCGTACTTTCTCTTTCCGTTTGATCTGTTGTTTAAACTAATCTTTGCCGCTTTTTTGATCATTCTTGAAGTAAACATTTGCCCATTTGGTGATTAAATCAACTGTTTTAGATTTCTGCTTGAACTACACGACGCATCCTGTGTGTGTTAGATACCTGCGAGTTGTCCGCGCAACGCAGCGTTGCATCCAATGCATCGCAACCCTCTCTTCAAGGAGCTTGTGTTTTTCCCCGCATATGGCACGCGTGAGCGCCTGAAACGCGGCTGGCTTCATTGCACAGAATTTGCACTGTGAGACTCGTGTGCATTGCTTGACAGTGCGTGCTTCCACACGCAGTTTTTTACTTTACATGTGCCTTCATTTCTGCCGTTTGTAATGCAGTATATTAGATGCACAAAACTCGCGCTCTGACAGACTTTCACTTGCAATTTGTGTTTGTTCGTCCTAAAAAGCTCGATTGCAGATGCGGTTAAATGCACTTGCCATTTCGAATACTTTTATACGAAACTGATGTACACACAGTCAGTTATGTTTTCAGAGCAGGGCATCTGATATATCGAAATAGATCTGTGCATCACTGTCAATGATCTCATCAGTAATCAAACGAAAGGAAAAAATAACTATTGTCTGTTAACTTTTGGATACTTAAAGAACACTTATTTTAAATAAGTAATTGGTTAAAAGTAGCCTGCTTATAATAAAAAATAAAGTAAATTTTGCTCAAAATAAATTATATAAAATGTATATGAAAATGTAGCCATGTGCAGTAATATTGAAAACTGAGAATGTGATGCATGGTTATATTTAGTTGTTATTGAAAATCGTAATTAAATTGAATCTTAATTTTAATACGGCAGTACTAACATACAGAGATTCCAAATATAAACAAAAAGCATAGAAACTGCAATTTTACATATTGTTAAAATGTAAAGATTCCCACCCCTACTGTTAATATGAAATAACACTTTACAATGAGCCCATTTGTAACATCAACTAAGATTGATGAAAGCTGTAGAATAGAAGTGTTGTTCCTTGTTAGGGTGTTATTTTGTTAACATTAATGAACTATGAAATAACTTTAATGATCAATATATAATTAAAATTAATATTTTTATTAATTTACAAAAGTATGGTTTATTACTTTTTTAAAACTAGCAGAGCAGTATTTTAGTTGCCGTTCAGTATCTATTTTCAAAAACTATCGGTTAATTAATCGGTATCGGCCAGTGTGGTCCAACCTAGCTATCGGTATCGGTAAAAACCAATATCGGTCGACCTCTATAACAAACACCACTTAACTTAAGTAGATTTATTCTTCAAATAAGACGAATAAGAAAAAAACGTATTCTAAAAACACAGTTTGACATATCACGTTTAGCAACCGATATTGCAAAATATGATGATATTGATATTTTAGGCACTATTTGGATAGTAGATAGTATTTACAAATAAAATTGCAACTTACCTTTTTAACTACATGTTTGAAACTAACACACACAAACTGCTACTACATAAAATACGCATTTGTACACTAGTCAACATTTAAAGTGGATCAAAACCTTTCATCAAAGTTTAAAGACAACTTTAATTAACTTTTTTGATCCACTTCAAATGTTGTACCTGATATATAGGTACTAAGTGACCATCTTTGTGGCAACCTGCCAATCCTATATCATGTGTTTGGTCTTCTGTATTCTTCATTTTAGGAGCAATGTGGGAGCTACACTTTCATTCCCTACATGGTGTCACCACAAGGTAAAGTATTTGCCTCTGATGCCACACTGATGAGGGGCATCAAAGATTTCCTTCATTCCAGCTTTAAAATCGAATCCCTGCTGACCCCTCTGGTGGATCGACTGGTCAAGTTGCTGGAAAGTGTTCACATTCATTCTAGGTAGAACCACTTTTCTTTTCCTGGATGTCAGCTGGTAAAGGTTCATATTGTCTGAATTAACATTTAACCAACTCTCGCCTCGCAGCGAATACCTTCACGAAGCAATCCGCAGGGAGATCCGTCTGGCTCGAGAGCACTTCACCGGACAGGCCCTGAGTCAAGAGCTGGGCCGGATTCAGAAGCGTCTGGACTCGGTGGAGCTTCTGAGTCCAGATATTGTTATGAGCCTCCTGCTATCTTACCGGGACATCCCAGTGAGTTACTAGAGTTACATATGAACGATAGCTTAGGCAGCATTGTTGTATTGTTGCGGTTGAATGCACTTTTGTGCTATAATTCTTTGTGTGAATGTTTTGATTGTTGCTGTGATACGAACCTGAATCTGTTTAACCATTAATAAGATCTAGAGATGAGATGAGATATAGCAAACATTAAGAAATTGCATGCTGTTCTTTAAGATTTTCATCCTGAGCTTTTAATTTGATTATTTAAAAAGGAAGGAATTATTCCGGAGGAATACGCAAGAATATTTGACAATTGTTGTGAAATATTAGAAGTGCCAGCCAAGTGTGTGAATAATTTATTGAAACTGAACTCTCTTTCTCCATGTGATTCAAGGACTACGACGCCATCATAAATCTGGTGGAGACCTTGAATAATTTGCCCATGTGCATGGTGACATCACATCAGAATATTAAGTTTCAGTTTATATTTGCATTGAACAGGTAAACTTTGTTTTAAACATTTATTTGAGAAAGCATTAATATTGTTTCCTACAAAACCTTTTAAATTGTGTTTAAAGGAGGAATCATCCTGGCGATCGTGCCAAGGCTTTAAAGCTCATTTTACCAATTGTGGAATCGGGGTGCACCGTGGCCTCGGATGTGTACTGCCTGTGCGGGCGCATCTACAAGGACATGTTCCTGAGCTCAGGCTTCAAAGACACACACAGCAGAGATCAAGCATGTTACTGGTGAGTCAGTACAAATTACCAATCCGGACTATTGAGCTTTATTTTTGTTGCACACATTTATAAATGTGCAACTGTGTGGTGCTATGGTAGGACAGCATCTGTTCTGAAATAATGCAAATAACAGATAATGATCCAATGGTTTGCACATGGTTAAAAAAAATGGTCAGTATTTTTGTCTTGCTTTCCAGTACAAATATGCAAATAAACTGAAAAAAGGATACATTTATTTAAAAACCAAAACTGCATAAGATATTAAGACTTTTTTTTTTTTCAAATAATTACTTAATTTTGTATATAATAAAAGGAAAACGTTTTTTTTTTAAACAAATAACAAATATTTATACAATGGCGTAAGAAAATAAACATTTAATAATAAAAGATAACATTTTTAATTTTTTTTTTAAATATAAACATTACAAAATTGTATAGATTTATGCATCAAACAACAAATAACAATATTTCCACAGTAGGGTAAGAAAATAAAAACTGTAATAATAAAAAAAATACTTATTTTTTATTGATTCATCCAGTGGTTTGCACAGGTTTCCAAAAACTGGTCAGTATTTCTGCTATTTTCTTTTTCAGTACAAATATGCATTAATTAAAAAACAAAACTGCATGAGATATTAACTTCTTGTACATTTTTTAAAAATTTTGTAGATTTATGCACCAAACAACAAATAACAAACATTTCCACAGTAGGGTAAAAAAAAAGAAAATGCAAATTTAATTATAAAAAATGTATTTATTTTTCATTTATTTATTTAGTGTTTTCCACTGGTCAGTATTTTTGTTTTGCTTACCAGGACAAATATGCAAATAACCTTAAAACAAGATCCATTTATTTAAAAAAAAAAAAAAGGATATTAAAACTTGTCAGAAAATATATATTTTCAAATAATTATTTTTTAAATATTTTTTTTCTGGGTTTATGCAAATTTGTAGATTTATGCTTTAAACATAAAAAACAAACGCAAATATTTCCACAGTGGGGTAAGAAAATAAAATTATATATTTTTTCAAATATAAATCTTATTAAATTTTGTAGATTTACGTTTCAAACAAAAACACAAAAAAGAGCAATGGGGTAAAAAAAAATTATTAATTCACTAATATATTCCCTGAGACAAAAAAATAAATAAATACAGTTTTGCTTCTCAAGTACATTTGTTTGGTATAAATTACGTTCAGATATTTTCTTTCACTAAAAATAAGAGAAAACAATTTTTAATAAAAAATGTTTAAATGGTTTTTAAAACGATTTTCCTTAATTTCAAGAAGTCTATATTTTTTGTACAATATTTTTTACAATTAATTTTTAGTAATTAAAAAATAAAGTGAGAATTGTTTCCTGATTATTTTTTTTAAAGCCCTAAGTTTCATTTTAAAAAGTAATACCCTTCGTGCAAGGAAAGACTAGGCCTGTCAATGTGTTATTTATTTCTTAATTGAATGAATTAAACAAATACATATTTGTGCAAATTGGATCATCGTGGTTCAAGCAGAGATGCAATCATGCTGTGTTTAGGTGTTTGTGGTAATGCTAATTTCTCTTAATTTCTCTATATTTGTCCTGCAGGTATGGCAAGGCCTTTGAGATTGAACCGACTTTGCACTCTGGAATCAATAACGTTGTGCTCCTGATAGCTGCTGGCCATGAATTCGACACCTCTATTGAACTGCGGAAAATCGGTGTGTTTGTGTGTCCCTCATTTAGCTTCACTGGTTGTGAGCACTTTAAACAGTGGGATGGGTCATGATTTGCTCTACATATTATGTACAGTAGTGCTTTGTTAGCTATTGCATTGATTTTTCTGTATAGCAGGCTACTGTATAGAAATGAGAGATTTAGTGGCCTACTTGTATGATCCAGATGCTTGAGGCATTGAACATGAATGCATGATGATGACACATAGTATGTGTATAGAATATGTGAGAAAGTAACAGTTTGAGGTGGTAAAACAGGTATTGCCTTGCTTTCACACTTTACAAGCATGTTTCCTGCTTTTTAAACATGAAATGCCTATGCGAAGGCAGATTTTTTTATTTATTTTTGAGTTATGGTGTTCTTGGTGCATTTTGCAGGTGTCACACTCAGTAGCCTGCTTGGCAGGAAAGGCAGTCTAGAGAAGATGCAGGACTACTGGGATGTGGGTTTTTATCTGGGAGCTGGGATCTTGGCCAATGAGCACAAGAAGGTCGTAGAAGCTTCTGAGAAACTCTACAGGCTCAATGCGCCAATGTGGTGAGTAAAGGAAGTGAATAGTTACCCATGTTGATTTTGGTTTATTAAGGTAGTTGAAGCAGTTTCATGTTTCAATTTATTTAAGTTATTCCCATTACTGAAAAAAATTCAAATGATTTACCTTAATTTAAAAAAAAGTATATTTTATGTTCAATATTTTAAAAACTAAAAGTGAGTTTCTAAATTAATTTCAAACTTTTTTGAAAGCCCTAAGTTATATCTTAAGTAATACCCCTTGTGCAAGAAAGGACTAGGCCATAATTTATTATTTTATTAATTTTTTAAGTAAACAATTTGCAGATTAAGTAATCAATACATTATGTGAAATATTTAATATACACTACAAGTCCAAAGTTTTTGAACAGCAAGATTTTTTTATGTTTTTTTTTAAAGAAATCTCTTCTACTCCCCAAACCTGCATTGTTTGTTTCGAAGTACAGCAAAAACAGTCAAATTTTAAAATATTTTTTTACTTTTTAAAATAACTGTTTTCTATTTTAATATACTTTAAAATGTCATTTATTCCTGTGATTTCAAAGCTGAATTTTCACCATCATTACTCCAGTCACATGATTCTTCAGAAATCAATCTGATAGTCTGATTTGCGGCTCAAAAACATTTATTATTATTATTTTAATTTTTTTTCAGGTTTCTTTGGTGAATTGAAAGTTCAGAAGAGCAGAACTGATCTGAAATAGAAATCTTTTGTAACATTGTAAATGTCTTTATCATCACAAAGCATCCTTGCTAAATAAAAGTATTAATATCTATAAATTCTTAAAAAAAAACTTTTAAATGGTATAGTGTATGATGTTACAAAAGTTTTAATTTCAGATAAATGCTGATCTTTGGATCTTTCTATACATCAAAGAATCCTGAAAAAATTTACTCAACTGATTTGATAATAATAATAAATGTTTCTTAAACAGCAAAAAAAAAAACTTACTGTTAAACTTTTGACTGGTAGTGTAAATTAATATAATTTAATATAATTGAGAAATTAAATATAATTGGGCAGATTGACTGTAATAGCAAACATTAAGGTTTAAATTAGTCATGAATAGCGTTATCACAATATTATTAATGCAAGGTGATTTCTCCTTCAAAACAGGTATGTTGCATCCATCATGGAGACGTATATACTATACAAGCAGTTTGCCAAACCCCGAGATGTCAGTTATCCGAAACAGGAAACTGTGGACTTTTGGATGGAGTTAATGGTGCAGGCATGCAAGCCTACTGTTTCCACAGCGCGTTGCCCGGTAAGACTTCTTCTTCTTTTACATTACTGCCCAAAAGACAGCTTGTTTCACTTAGCTCCAACAACAATTAAGGGAAAGTCCAAAAAGGTGGAGAACATAAACCAACCCAAATGATACATCTTTTTTTAGGTTCTGATTCTAGAGCCCACTAAAATCTTCCAACCTAGTATAATAAGCGTAAGCGAAGAAGATGACAGTCGTACGGTTCAGCTGAGATACGTCACTCCACTGGAGGTAAACACCCTTGGCTCCTTGATGCTTTTCGCTCAATGCTTTTGTGCAGGCTGCAGTATGTTGTTATGCAGTGGAGTTTCCATGTTATTAAATAATTTATGTGATAGATAGGCATCATTTCACATGATGGAGGGTGGTATGAGTGACCTGCAGCTTTAGGCTGTAATATTCAACATTGTGTACATGTCTGTGGGAGTGTAATGTGCTTTATTTGGCTTTCCCAGAAAGGTCTTCATGAGTGGACTTTCCCAGCATCTGCGATTCGTGGAGTAAGGTACTGTGCGCTTGTGGGAATACTGTCATTTCCATTTCCATTTTTTTTTTCTGTTTTCCATTTCCAAGCTTGGAGCGGTTTATAGTCCCACTAGGGCTGCTCTGTTTTGGCCACAGCCCAGCGACTTTCTCTGAATAGGTCTTTTTTTGAAACTTCCTCACTTGTTGCTTAGCCTGGTTGACGCCTGTTATCCTCTTTCCAGCTTTTAAGTTATAGGTCGGTGTCTCTTTCTGTTCTTTTACTTTCTGTTTTTTTTCCCTATTATTCCTGCCCTGAGGGCAGTTGACCTCTTGTTTTGAGCTCATGTTGCAAAAAATGACACCGGATGTTAATATATATAAGGTTAGATTAAAAAATAATTTCAGTTTTAGATAAATAGCCTCCTTAAGGGATTTGTATTCCTGGTGGAATTAGTATTTCTTTTTTTTATTTAATGGTTGACATTATTTGAAGAAACTTTCACATTTCTTTTTAAAAACCATTTACTTGTTCTTTTTAATTTTAATTTTAAAATGTCAAAATTCACTTTTTAAAGGATTAGTTAACTTTCAGAATACAAATTTCTTGATAATTTACTCACTGACATGTTCATGTCTTTCTTTCTTCAGTCAAAAAGAAATGTTTTTAAGGAAAACATTACAGGATTTTTCTCCATATAGTGGACTTCAGTTAGAGCCAGCAGGTTGAAGGTCCAAATTGCAGTTTCAATGCAGCTTTAAAGGGCACTACATGATACCAGATGAGGAATAAGGGTCTTGTCTAGTGACAGTGTCTAGTGTCAATTGATCCTCATTGTAATTCACTATGTGGAGAAAAATCCTGGAATGTTTTGGCTGAATAGGTCTTTTTTTGAAACTTCCTCACTTGTTGCTTTGCCTAGTTGACGCCTGTTTTCCAGCTTTTAAACTGTTGGTCGGTTTCTTTTTCTGTTCTTTTTCTTTGCTTTTATTCCCACTTCCAGTCCTTAGGGCAGCTGACATGTTGTTTAGAGCTAATGTTGCAAAACAAATGACACTGGATGTTAATATTTAAGGTCAGATTGACCCCTAGTTAAAAATAATTTCAGTTTTAGTCTCCTTGAGGGATTTGTATTCCTGGTGGAATTAGTATTTCCTCTTTTTTTTTTTCATTCAGTGTGATATTTGGTTGACATTATTTAAAGAAACATTCACATTTCTTTTTAATAACAAATTATTTATTTTAATTATAAAATGTCAAAATTTTTAAAGGATTAGTTCACTTTCAGGAAACAAATTTCTTGATAATTTACTCACTCCTATGTCATCCAAGGTGTTCATCTCTTTCTTTCTTCAGTTGAAAAGAAATGAGGAAAACGTTCCAGGATTTTTCTCCATATAGTGGACTTCAGTGGTGGCCAATGAGTTGAAGGTCCAAACACGAGTTTAAAGGGCTTTACACGATCCCAGATGAGGAATAAGGGTCTTATCTAGCGGAACAATCTGTCATTTTCTAAATAAAATTAAAATTTCTATACTTTTTAACCATAAATGCTCATGCATGATTACATAATGCATGAGGTTGAACTAGTGCAAGACGAGCATTGGTGGTTAAAAAGCATATACATTTTTACATATATTTTTTTTTTTTAGAGAATGAACAATCGTTTTGCTAGATAAGACCCTCATTCCTCGGCTGAGATCATGTAGAGCCCTTTGAAGCTGCATTGAAACTACAATTTGAGAGAAATTCTGGAATGTTTTCTTCAAAAACCTTAATTTCTTTCTGGCTGAATAGGTCTTTTTTTGAAACGTCCTCAATTGTTGCTTAGCCTAGTTGATGCCTGTTATCCTCTTTCCAGCTTTAAAGCTATATGTCTTTTTCTGTTCTTTTTCTTTGTTTTTATTCCCATTTCCAGCCCTTAGGGCAGCTGACATGTTGTTTAGAGCTCAAGTTGCAAAACAAATGACACTAGATGTTAATATTTAAGGTCAGATTGACCCCTACTTAAAAATAATTTCAGTTTTACATAAACAGTTTTCTTGAGGGATTTGTATTCCTGGTAGAATTAGTATATCTTCTTTCTTTTTTTTATTCAGTATAATATTTGATGTATATTATTTGAAGAAACTTTCACATTTCTTTTTATAACACAAATTACACATTCTTTTTCATTTTAAACGTTCAAAATTCACTTTTTAAAGGATTAGTTTACATCCAGAATAAAAAAATTCCCGATCATATACTCACCACAATGTCATCCAAGATGTTCATGTCTTTCTTTCTTCGAAAAGAAATAAAGGTTTTTTAGAAAAACATTCTTTAATTTTCTTTATATAGTGGACTTCATCGGGGATCAGCGGGTTGAAGGTCTGGATTGGAGTTTCATTGTTGAAACTGTGTAGAGCCCTTTAAAGCTGCAAAGAAATCTGGGTCTTATCTTGCAAAACGATCGCTCATTTTCTAGACAAAATACACATTTCTATACTTTTTAACTACAAGTGCGATTAGGGAGAAAACTGCATCTCATTTTCTCCTCCAACTTCGCAATTCGTAAGGTCAGTCTAATGCAAGACGAGCATTTGTGGTTAAAAAGTGTATAAATTTCTATTTTTTTTTAATGACAGATTGTTTTGCTAGATAAGACCCTTATTCCCCGGCTGGGATCATGCAGAGACTTTTGAAGCGGCATTGAAACGTCAATTTGAACCTTCAACCCGTTGGACACCATTGGAGTCTACTAAATGGAGAAAGATCCTGGAATATTTTCCTCAAAAACCTTCATTTCTTTTTGACTGAAGAAAGAAAGGCATTAACATCTTGGATGATATGGCGGTGAGTAAATGAACAGGAAATGTTTATTCTGGGAGTGAACCAATCCTTCAAGTGTTGCTCTATTTGCATCCGTTTCAAATAGTGTAAAAGGGCTTGACCCATTATCTTTGGTGATTGGTTTTTCAGCTTGTGATTAAGAATCCTTTTTATTCCGCTCTTGCAGCATCTCCAAGTTTGACGAGCGCAGCTGCTTCTTGTATGTCCTGTACAATTCCGATGATTTCCAGTTGTACTTTCCCAGCGATCTTCATTGTAAAGGGTGAGCTCCTCCCATCGGCACATTGCTCAAACACTCTGCCAAGGACAACATGAGGGAAGATCTCCAATGTCATGATTGTTTTGACAGAGACTGAGCTCTTCAAAGATTATGTTCTGTGAATTAGTTTTAAGAATAATCTGATATTTTAATCGGTGTTTAAGGCTATTCATTCAGCCTGTAAAATACATGCCATATTACTTTCCGTTCTGTTGTATCAGGTTCAGGACGTCACATTTGACCTAATTTTATAAACTCGTCATTCTTCCACTGAACTAAGTATTAAGCAATTATGTAGTGGTGAAATGTTTAAGTGTAATTGCATGAAATGCTGAAATGTCGTGCGTCACAATGAAAGAGGTTTTTTTTTTCATTGAACATATTCTCAAACCCTATAATTGCATCTTGCTTATCAGGTTCTGTGATTTGGTGAACTCTCTGTTGCATCACACAGAAAGTCCCGTTGAAGATTCCAGTCCAATCAGGGGAGAGGAAGGAGATTTAGAGGTGAGCGAAAATCACAATGAATATCATATAACCTCTCATTGTTTGTTCAGGCTAGTAATCATGCTCATCATGAGTGAAAATGTGCACTTGGTTGATTGAGCAGCTATTTCTATCTTATCCTTGATATACAACCCTTAAACTGATTTCCGCTGATGTGGACTCATGGTAGAATTACATGATATTATTGAGTTGTTTAGTTTTGATGAACCAATTAGATGATTCATTTCTCATGTCCCGACACTGTTGTCTTTTAGAGCTGGTTAAAACTGAATATCATGTCTTCATAGATGACTTTGCATATTTGATTCTGCTATTTTCCTGTTTATTACTGTGAAGCTGATATGGAAATAATGGTGACTTGACACTTGACATTTCCTTTAATGTTGATTATTCCAAAGGCAGCTTTCCATTGAATACTGTGAATATGGTACCCCTACATGACATGATGTCCCCCTATTGTCTTCCTCTTTTACTATCTTTAGTATTTCCATAACTCCACATTTAAACCTACTTCCTGCTGTCACATATCTTTAGTGCCAGTTTAGTACTTGCTGAATATAGCAGTTAGGTGAGAAATGTAATGCTTTTTCCTAGCAAACACAGTTTTTCAATTTTTTTTTTTTTACGAGTGTTGGGTTCTTTAAGCACTGTTCTTCTAACTTTTTGCTTCATCTTTAATCATTGTTTAATAAAATTTCAAATATTTGATCAAATGTATATTACCGTTCAAACGTTTGAGGTTGGTATGTTTTTTATGTTTTTGAAAGAAATTTCTTATGGTTGCAAAATAATTTATTTGATTAAAAAATACCATAAAAGCAGCAATATTGTAGAATATTGTTGCAATTTAAAATTTCTGTTTTCTTTCTGAATATATTTTATTGTAGTATTATAAATGTGACCCTGGACCACAAAACCAGTCTTAGGTAGCATGGGTATATTTGTAGCAATATTATAAATTTTTCTTTTATGCCAAAAATCATTAGGATATTAAGTAAAGATCATTTTCCATTGAGACATTTTCTAAATTACCATAAATTTATCAAAAATTAATTTTTGATTAGTAAAATGCATTGCTAAGAACTTCATTTGCACAACTTTAATGGCGATTTTGTCAATATTTAGATTTTTTTTTTGCACCCTCAGATTCCAGATTTTCAAATAGTTGTATCTCGGCCAAATTTTGTCCTATTCTAACTAACCATACATGAATGAAAAGCTTATTTATTAAAAAAATTGACGCTTATGACTGGTTTTGTGGTCACAAATGTCTTTGCTGTCACTTTTGATCAATTTAATGCATTCTTCATGAATAAAAGTAACAATTTATTTAAAAAAACCCCTATCTTTCAGTACATTTATGAGAGGAATGAGAATGGAGACAAGGTGGTGCTGGGAAAAGGAACCTATGGAGTGGTGTACGCTGGACGGGACCTCAGCAATCAAGTGCGCATCGCAATCAAAGAGATCCCAGAGAAGGACAGCACGTATGAACTTGTTTTTCCATTGCTTCAATATTTCCAGTGGAAAGCATTCTCCAGAATGCGTTTCTTATCAGTTCATCTGCAAGTTTGTTTCATTTAACAGAGTTGCATTATGAAGAATCAAATAAAAGAATTTCACACACTGCCATTCAAAAGATTTTTTAAAGTTTTTATTTTTAAGAAGTTTCTAATGCTCATCAAGACTGATGATATATTTGATCAAACGTTTTTTTTTGTGTGTGTGTGAAATATTATTGCAATTTTAAATAGCAGGTTTCCAGTTTAATGTTCTTTACTTTAAAATATAATTTATTCCTGTGACACAAAGCGAAATTTTCAGCATCATTCCTCCAGTCTTCAGTGTTACACGATCCTTCAGAAATCATTGTAATGAGCTGATTTATAATCGTTGTTGAAAAAAAGTTGTGCTGCTTCTTTTTTGGGACCTGTGAAACTTTTTCAGGATTCTTTGATAAATAAAAAGTTAAAAAGAACAGTGTTCAATGAAAATAGAAATTTTGTTTTATCTAGTTAAAAGTTTGGGGTCAATTATTTTTGGGATTAGAAATTTCTTTCCTTTTAGAAAAAAAAAAAAAATTAATAGTTTTATTCAGCAAGGGTGTGATAAAGATATACAAAGTGATAGTAAAGACATACGTTGTTAGAAAAAAAAATCTATTTTGAATAAATGCTGTTCTTTTTTAACGTTTTTATTCATCAAAGAATCAAAGAATCAAAGAAAAAAGTATCACAGGTTCCAAAAAATATTAAGCAGTACAACCGTTTCCAAAATTCATAATAAATCAACATATTAGATTGATTTCTGAAGGATCATGTGGCACTGAAGACTGGAGTAATGGCTGATGAAAATTCATTACTGCGTGACAAAAATAAATTATTTTAAAGTATATCAATATAGGAAACCAATATTAGAAATTGCAATAATGTTTGACAATTTTACTGTTTTTTTTCCCTGTATTTTTAATCAAATAAATACAGATTTGATGAGCAAAAGAGACTCCATTAAAAACATTTAAAATCTTGCTGATCCTAAACTTTTGTGTTACATAACAGCGTATACTGAAAATATGCTATAAGTTTCACAACTCTTAAAACATGTTTAGTTTTGCCCCACAAAAATAATTATAATAATGATTAAATATTAACAAAATATATTACAAATGTAATATATTAAACAGTGAACATGTATTAATAAATAATTGATATGACCTTCATATTTAATCTTGACTAGAAGTTTTAAGGCATTTCTGAACTGTGTAAACACATTGTTGATCTGCTTCAGTAGAAATCCAGTGCTTGTTTGTTGACCTCTGACCATGTTCAAAGGTCCCGACAGCCCAGTGATGTTTGTCCGCAGGACTAATGCTTGTTTAAACTGCTCTCACATGGACAGTTAGCAGATGTAGACCTCTCTCTATGTGGTCCAAGTCTTGTACTTAGCTGTTTTAACCAAATATGCCCATATAACCCTTATTATTGTGGTCTGAACTGCGTAGCTTAGATCATAATATTTACTTTTTGTCTCCTTTTTTTTTGTCTCTTATTCTGGTTCTTAGCTACTCCCAGCCGCTGCATGAGGAGATTGCCCTGCACAAGAGGTTGAAGCACAGGAATATTGTCCAGTATTTGGGATCAGTCAGTGAGGATGGCTTCATCAAGATCTTCATGGAGGAGGTTCCTGGAGGTGTGGCGTGCTTTGTTCTTTGTCTTCAACTTTTAACTTTCCCTTTTTGATGACACGGGGAAATGACGATTTTCGCAAACCCTGTTGAGAAATCCTTGGTGCTAAGGAAGGGTGTGTTGTGTGTGATCTTCATGTGTGGGAAGTTCTCTAGTTGAGAGCACAATTGAAATGTGCTATACTGAACAGCACAGACCAGTTCAGGGAATTCACCTAAGAGTTATTTAAGTGTCAGTGACGTAACACTCATTTTGTGTTTGGTCCTATGCCTCCTATATGAGGACTATATATAGACTATCCTGAGTCATGAAAAAAGTTGAGCAGTTTGTAGTGAAATACTTCCTTAAAATATTATTAATATTTGACCAGCTTTTGTTTGCCAGCATTCAGAAAGCCAGTTTGTAATGTGACAGAGATGAAAAACCAACTTTTGCATGTTCAGTTTTTTCAGATGGTTAAACCCTAAAAACTGAACGTATTCATGATAAAAAAAAAAAGTTGTTAACATTAAGAATGAACAATACTTCTACAGCATTTGTTAATCTTAGTTAATGTTAATTTCAGCATTTACTAATGCATTAATAAAATCACAATGTGTTTGTTAACATTAGTTAATGCACTGTAAACTAACATGAACAATGAACAACTTTTATTTTTTATTACATATTTGTTTTTAATATTATTATTTTGTTATTTATTTATATTTATTATTTATTATTTTATAATTAACATGACTTTTATAATAGAATAATTGATTTACTTATTTTTTTTTTCAATATTTATTGATTTATTAATTTTTATTTACACACTAACCTTTAAGCAATGCTTATTAAAAGCATTTTATTAGCTTTTTTCTTTATTTATAGTATTTATTTTTATAATGTAATTATTTATTGACTTAATTATTTGTTTATAATTAAATAACAATTATTTTATAATTATGATTTTTTTCAAATATATTTTTATAATTTATTTATTTACTTATTAATTTTTGTATTTATTTAATATTCAGTTGCTTAATTATTTTAAAATTACATGATTTATTATGATTATAATTTTACAATATTTTTAGAATTTAACTATTTACTTATTTTAAAAAATTATATATTTAATTATGATTAAATTGCTTAATTATTTTATAATTACATGCTTTTTTTATAATTTTATAACATTCTTGTAATTTGATTATTTATTTACTGATTTTTTAAAATAATAATATTAATTATTTATTTATAATTAAATAATTTTATAATTATTTTATTTATATAATTTTATAATATTTTTTTAGTTTAATTAATTATTTATTATTTATTTCATTAACTAGCATTATCATTGTTTGCTCATGTTAGTTAATGCATTAACTAATGTTAACAACTGACACCTTATAGTAAATAATACTGTGAAATACAACTTTTTTCTATATAGTTTCATAATATATATATATATTATGTAATTTATTCCTGTGATTGCAAAACCTTTTTTCCAGCAGATATTTTAGAAGTCTGTCACATGACCCTTCAGAAACTATTTCCGTATGCTCATGAAACCCTTTTTATTATTATCAATGTTGAAAACAATTGTGCTGCTTAAGACTTTTGCAGAAACTGTGGTAAAATTTCTGATTTTTTTTATGAATAGAAAATTTTTAATTATATATATTTTTAACTTTTTTATGTTAAAAAATGTTTTTGCTGGCCTTTTTTGATTAGTTTAATGTGTACTTGTTGAATAAAAGTATCTTTGTTTAAAAAAAAAAACCCTCAGATGTAAGAACGGTAGTGTATTGACATTTTTCGTTTTTAGTAATTTACCCTTAGATTATTTAAAATAGAGCATTGTGTTAAAACAACATAAATACAAAGGTTATATTTTAAATTAAAAAATAAATAATTGAATGATCTCTTCTATTATTTATCTGTTCTATTCATCATGATCATTCTGAAATGATATATTTTATATTTATTTATGTACATGTGGATACACAGTGTATCATTTTAAAATGTATTCACTTGTTTTTTCTTGCTTCACAGGAAGTTTGTCCTCTCTCTTACGATCAAAGTGGGGGCCTCTTAAAGATAATGAGGCGACCGTTGTCTTCTACACCAAGCAGATTCTGGAAGGCCTGAAATATCTCCACGATAATCAGATCGTCCATAGAGATATCAAGGCATGAGTTTATCACAGTACTGCCTTTGCTTTCAGACTATCAGCTGCAATTGTTTTCATCACATGCCATTACTTTCTATCTCACCAGGGTGATAATGTTTTGATAAATACATACAGCGGATTGCTCAAGATCTCAGATTTTGGCACCTCTAAGAGACTAGCAGGAATCAATCCATGTACAGAGACATTCACAGGTGAGTCTCTTAGTGCAAACTTCTCACATTACATTATGTACTCTTGCATGTTTGCTTTTCAAACTCCTCGTGATTCATTCGGCCACAGGCACTCTGCAGTACATGGCTCCAGAGATTATCGACCAAGGTCCTCGTGGCTACGGCAAACCGGCTGATATCTGGTCTCTGGGTTGCACCATCATAGAAATGGCCACAGGGAAGCCACCCTTTCATGAGCTAGGAAGTCCTCAAGCGGCCATGTTTAAGGTAAGTGTTATTTTAGGCTGATGCTTATATAACCATGTTAAATAGACTGTGAAGTTTATTTACATTCCATTCTCACATTCCCAATTGACTTCATGCTCATTGCATATATATTAGAGTCATAGTTAGGCTAGAAAAATACTAGTATGCAGGAGGAAGACACACTAGTTTACACTATGTCTGCTATAGCGCCTATTGTGGAAAAGACTGCTGCTGTTATGAATTGCTTTTTGACACATGCTTGTGTTTGCATACTTGCTTGAGTTTCAGGCCTAGATGTGAATGTCTCTTACAAAGAGTCCCATTAGGTTTACTGAGTAACTGTCGCCTTGCAGGTGGGCATGTTTAAGATCCATCCTACAGTGCCGGAGTGCATGTCAGAGGAAGCTAAAGGCTTCATCATGTGCTGCTTTGAACCCAACCCAGACAAGAGAGCCACAGCCTCAGAGCTTCTGAAGAATGGCTTTCTGAAGGGCAGTCCCAGGAAGAGGGCAAAGCCTCAGTCTGACAACACTCTGAAAGAACCTGCCGGTGAGCTTGTCCAACCACGTCTATAAATCCTTGGCTTAGGATCTCTGACACTTTTTAAAAGCAACAGCTTTATATGGGTGTTTCTTCAGCTTTGGCCACTTCTGGCACAGTGGACCTTTAAAAAAGAAACACTTTTTTGGTCCACTAATGTCCACTTTATTTATTTATTTATTTATTTATTTATTTAAAGTATTGGTTTTTTTTATAGTTTATTTATTTGTTAATTAAATTAATTATTTGATAATTACATGATTTATTTTATAATTTTATATATGTTTATTTTTTTTTTAATTAAAATATATTGCTTTAGTTATTTATATATAATTAAATTAGGTAATTATTTTATAAATACATGATTTTTAAAATAATGTTATAATATTTTCAGAATTTATTTACTTATTATTATTATTATTATTATTATTATTATTATTAGTAGTAGTAGTAGTAGTATTAGTATTATTAAAAATAACATTTATTTAGTTATTTATTTGTAATTAAATTTTGTAATTATTTTAAAATTACAGTATTTTAAAAATAATTTTATAATATTTTCCTAATTTATTACTTAATTTTATTAAAATAATATTTATTTAGTTGTTTATTTATAATTAAATTACATAATTATTTTATTATTACATTATTTTATTAATAAATATTCATTTTGTTGTTTATTTATTATTAAATTATGTAATTATTTTATAGTTGCATGATTAATAAATATTTTTATTTATTTATTTTATTTACTTTTTTAAACAATATTACTTATTTAGTTATTTATTAATTTTCCTAGTTAAATTGTTTTTATAATGAATTGCTTATTTTATAATTGCATGATTTTTTCTAATTTTAAATTTTTATAATGTAATTATTTATTTACTTTTTATAATTTAGTTATTTATTTATTACTTGAGTATTTTACAATTACATGATTGAAAAAATAATTTAATTATTTATTTATTTGGTAAAATAATATTTATTTAGTTATATTTATTTGTAAGTAATTTATTTTATAGTTAAGATTTTTTTAAAATAATTTATATAATATTTTAATAATGAAATTATCTATTTGCTTATTTATAATTAAATTATTTAATTTATAATTACATTTATTTTTTTATGATTTCATAATATCTTTATAATTAATTTATTACTTAATTATTTTATAATTACATGAGGTTTTTTAAAAATAACGTTTATAATATTTTCATTATTTATTTGGTAAATAATATTGTTTATTTATATTTTTTTATTAGTAATTTCATTAATTATTTTATAATAACATGATTTTAAAAAAGTCTATTATTACATGATTTTTAAAAATACTATAATTCTATAGTTATATTTATTTGTAATTTAATTATTTTAAATATTACATTAAATATTACATGTTTTAAATAATTTATATAATATTTAATTATTAAATTATTAAAGTATTTTTAATTATTTATTTGTAGTTAAATTACTTACTTTTTTATTACATGATTTTATTTATTTTTAATTATGTATTTTTTAGTTTATTTGTATTTTATTCATTAATTTATAAACAAATATTTTAAATGATATATAATAAAATTATATTTTAATATTTATTTGTCTAACTTTTCATAATTTAGAAATTTAAATTACTTAATTATTTTATAATTACATGACGTTTTGTATTATTTTTATGTTTTAATAATATTATTAGTTTTTATTAAAATATTATTTATTTACTTATACATTTTTTTTGTAATTAAATGATTTTATCAAAAAATATTTCTTTATTTTGTTATTTATAATTAAAGTACTATATTTATAAATAAATAAATGGTAAAAATGGTTATTTATAAATAATTATTTTTATACTTGATTTTATTAATTGTTTAATATTTATTCATTTGTATTTATTTAATTCATTTATAAATAAATCTTTTTAAATTGTTATTGTTTATTTATCAATTTAATTATTTGTATTTTGTTCTGAAAAAAAGATTAATGGCATTTGAAAAATGAGGACATTATAAACGTTTCCCAGAGAGTTTTTCTATGATCTTCATATAGAAATAAAAAAAAAATGAATCCCAAAAGTTATCCCTAAAAATTAACCCCAGGTCATGAAAGTGCTGAAGCTGAAGAAATACCAACCTATGAATAATGACTTACACATCATTGGATTAAATATTTAATTTTGAGTTCATTTGGGCGTTATGTTGTAGGAGACTTTCACAGGAGCATGTCTGTACCCATTGCATTGCGTGTGGAGAACGCAGGTACAGAACAAAATGAATTATCCTCCTCTTTTGATGTGAGAAGGGCCACTCGTGCTTTCAAAGGAAATAACATGGCTGGAAGTCCACCCATCTCCAGTAGTTTTTTGTTGTGAGTCAATGAATCAGTTTCCAGATTCTGAGAATATATTGTGAAATATACTTCCACTTGAAATCTCTTATTTGCCCTCATGCTATATGAATTTCCTGTTGACAGAGTGCCAGATGAGCCTCAAGCAGACATGACCACAAGCCCATCAGGTTCTGGAGAAAATCTAGGTCTGTTCATGCTGAGAAAGGACAGTGAACGGAGAGATACACTACATAGGATCCTAACTGAGTACATCAGCCATGTAGTTCAAAACATACAGGAAATACTGCCTCAGGTACATTCACACACTACTGTGTCACCGGAGATGTTTGATGTGGAATGCAGTCACACCACCAGTGCCCTTTCTTAAATGCTTGAATGATTCTGAATTAAGGCATGGGTTAAGATTTGCTTTTTATTCCGTCTCACAGGCGGAGGAGCCGTGCATCACGTCAGATCACATCAGCAAGCTGATTGGCTGCCTTAAAGAGAACATCCGCTCTCCAGACAAAAGACACCTGACTAACAGCCTCCTGACTTTGCGCTCCAGCCTGCTGAACTCCTCTGTGCCGCTCAGCAGCCTGCAGGCGGTGCTCTTTAGCTTCCAGGATGCAGTATGTTCTTTGCTTTCAGTTTGCGTTATTTCAGTCAAGCCTATATCTAAGGGTTAAGTAGCAACATTTGCAATTATTAAAAAGGCAATTATGATTATTATTACTATTATACATACTGAGGGGTTGTTAAAAAAACTAATATAAACTATTTGTAAAAATATTAATTAATTAATAGAAAAATCCATTTTTAAATTGTTAAAAAAATGTCTGCATTTCTTATCTAACCTCTTTCTGTTTATTTATATACATTAAATATTTGTATATATTTCTTTGATGAATTATTTTTAATTAAGTTTTAAAAATTATAAAGTTAAAAAATGTAGAAATGTACACTGCCATTCAAAAGTTTGGGATCAGTACGATTTTAATGTTTTTTTTTTTTAAGAAGTCTTTTATGCTTATCAAGGTTGCATTTATTTGATTTAAAAATACAGAAAAAACACTAATATTGTAAAATAATATTGCAATTTAAAATGGTGGTTTTCTATTTTAATATACTTAAAATATATTTTTACTCCTGTGATGCAAAGCTGATTTTTTTAGCATCATTAGTAGCTTATTTATATACATATTATTTCTTTTATTAAAGAATAATATTCATTTATGTTTTTATTTATTATTTCTTTTATAATTACATTATTTTATTTATTTTTAACTATTTTCATTTATTTGTATTTATTTCATTAATTTATAATTATTTCTTTTTTTTTTTTTCAATTTAATTATTTGTATTTCTTCAAAAACATTTTTTTTCATATATTTTTATTTTATTTTATTTTATTTTATTTTATTTATTTGGAAACTGTGATACTTTTTCAGGATTCTTTGATGAATAAAAAGTTTAAAAGAACAGCATTTATTTCAAATATAAATCTTTTCTAACAATATAAGTCCTTCACTTTTTATGAATTTAACACATACTTGCAGAATAAAAGTATTTCATTTCTTTCAAAGAAAGAAAAAAATTTCCTGACCCCAAACATTGAACGGTGGTGTATATTGTTACAAAAAAAATTCTATTTTTTTTTTTTATGTTTTACATGGAAAAACCTGAAAAATATCACTGTTTCCAAAAAAAAAAAAAAAAGAAATGATAAGGAGCACAACTGTTTCCAACATTGATAATAAATTAGCATATTAGAATTAAAAATATTTCTGAAGGATCAGTTGCCTAAAATTCAGCTTTGCATCACAGGAATAAATTCTATTTTAAAGAATATTAAAATATAAATTACAATATTATTTCACAATATTACTGATTTTCCTGTATTTTAATCAAATAAACGTAGCCTTGATGAGCAGAAAAGACTTCTCCAAAAAACATTCAAAATCTTACTGATCTAAAACATTTGAGCGACAGTGTATTTGTTTATTTACTAATAAATCTTATCTTGATTATCTTATATTGACTGCATATGTGACTTCTGTGTTTGTAGGTCAAGAAGGTTCTGAGGAAACAGCAGATAAAACCTCATTGGATGTTTGCGTTGGACAACTTGCTGAGGCAGGCTGTTCAAGATGCTATCACGGTTCTCCTCCCAGGTGCATAAAACACCATTTCAATTACAACAGTGCTTTTATTACATCACTGAATCTTCTGTTAACTAGCATACCTTCATTGCCATCCCTTAAAATCCCTTTTCAGAGCTCAGGCTTCAACTACAGTCATCGTTTGAAAATGAGGAGAGTTCTCCAGAAACCGAACAGTCCACGGAGGCTGATGATTCTCAATCAACCGTCACCCCCCTCGAGAAGATCAAAGAGGAATCGGGTATCAGTCAAAATTCTGAAGAGGTTTTCGACAAGTGCAACAATCTGCCCAGTGAATTCATCTCCAGCCACTCTTCACTTGCAAAGGAGTTGTCAGAACTTCGGCTTGAGTCCAGAAGGTATTAAAAACCTTTCCTCTCTTTGTTTCTCCCAAATCTTTTCAAGTGTTTAAAGCATAAAATATTTATATAATGTACACTACCGTTCAAAAAGTTTGGTGTCAGTATTTTATATTTTATTTTATTTTATTTTAGTTAGTAAAAATTATTCATTTAGGTATTTATTTTTAAGTAATAATTTTGTATTTTTAATATTTTTATAATATTTTTATAATTAATTAATTAATTTATTTATTCAATATTATTTATTTAGGTATTTATTTATAATTAAGTTTTTTTTAACTAAGATAAAAAAATATATATAATATTTATTCGTATTTAATTAATTTATTATATATTTAATTAATATAATTTATTATATATATATATATATATATATATATATATATATATATATATATATATATATATTTATATTTATTTATATTTATTTTTTTATTTATTTATTTTTTTAATTATTTGTATTATTTCACCAATGACCACTAACATAAAACTTTGGAAACATTGGAAAAATAAGGACATGATAAAAGTTTAATGTGATCTTCATATAGAAAAAAAAATTTAAGTCCCAAAAATAATCCCTGAAAATGAACCCCAGGACATGAAAGTGCCAAAGTTAAAGAAATTTTTATTTTATTTTATTTTATTTTATTTTATTTCTTAAAAATAACATTATTAATGTAGATATTTATTTAATAATTAATAATTTGTATAGTTGTTATTTATTTAAAATTAAGTTTAGAATTACATGATTTTATTTATTTTTAATTATTATTTATTTGTATTTATTTTCATTTATTCATATTTTCATTAATTTGTAAATATGTATTTTTAAATTATGTTTTCATTTATTTTTAAATTTAATTATTTGTTTGTTTGTTTTTTCTGAGAAAAAAAAAATAGAATATTTGTCCACCAAGATTTGAAGAATAAGAACATGATAAAAGTTTCCCAGACAGTTTTCATGTTATCATAATATAGAAAAAAAATATTAAAATCCCCAAAACAACCCCAAAGACATGAATGTTCCAAAGTTGAAGAAATGTTTATTTAATTTAATTTTATTTTATTTTATTGTTTAAGTAAACATACCTGTAATAAATTTGTATAATATTTTCATAATTTAATAATTTAAGTTAAAAATATTTATTTAGTTATTTATTTATAATTAAATTACTTAATTATTTTATAATTATGTGATTTCATTTATTTTTTTTATTTGTATTCATTTTCATTTATTTGTATTTATTTTATTCATTTCATTCATTTATAATTGGATATTTTTTAATAATTTGTTTTAAATAATTTGTTATTTTATTTTATAGTTTAAGTAAACATACTTTTTTATTAAAAATAGTATTATTTATTTATTTATTTAGAGTTAAATTATTATTTATTTTATAATTATGTGATATTTCATTTATTTTTTTATTGATTATTTATGTGTATTTATTTTCATTTATTTGTATTTATTTATTTCATTTATAAATAGATATATTTTTTGATTATGTTTTTGTTTATATAGAATATTTGTCAACCAAGATAAAAGGCATTTGAAAAATGAGAGCATGATAAATGTTTTCCAGACAGTTTTCACGTGATCATAATATAGTAAAATTTCCCAAACCAAAACCTGAAAATTAACCCCAGAACATGAAAGTGCAAAAGTTAAAGAAATTTAATTTAATTTTATTTTCATTTTTTAAATTAAATTAAATTTTATTATTTGTTAAGTAAAAATACTTTTAATAATTATAATAATTATAATTTACAAAAAATACTGTTATTCAGCAAAGATGCATTAAATTGATCAAAAGTGATAAAATTTTCTTATCATAAATGTCTATGTAAAATAAAAATTTCTACTCATCAGAGATAAATAAATATTGTGTATATTCATTGAAAATGATACAACCACAGCTATAAACAAGCATTTATCAAAGTATTGCAGTTATCAGGGCTTATATATATATATATATATATTTATTTATTTATTTATTTATTTATTTATTTATTATTAGCCACAAGAGGGCGATAAATGATGAAAACCACACTAATTTTTTCATGTTGCTGGGAATTGTTCACATTGTGTTCCAGGTTGCTCATTCAGCTGAATGAAAAGGAGAAAGAATACCAGGAGCTTCTGAGGAACTCACTTCAGACCAAACAAAGGCACATCAATGCACTGGAAGTCAGGGCTGCATCTACGGCTGCAGGTTGCTCATGTCTTCTCAACTATAACTTCTAAAGTTAACACTGTATTTAATTGTTTGCAAACGTCTTCCTCCATACGAGAGAAAGTTCTCGCCTGAGGCAGTCAAAAGGTGTGGCAGTGGAGCGATATGTGTCACATTTATTCACATCCACTCCACATGCCACTGCTTGTCTTTAGTACTGAGATGAGTTTTTGAAACTCATGAAGAACACGCCCTGTAATCGCTTATAACTGTTACCCAATTTCAACCAACCCAATTTTATGCCTTACCCTCAGGGCTTGCGTTTTCATGCATATAGATATACTCCCTGTTCTGGAAGTGTTTTAGAAACAGTACATTTGGTAATGACCCATTTTTAGTAATAGCATGACAGTAACATTAGTTACAGTTTATGTATCCATTGTGTAATATGTTTATTCTTTTCCCACAGATATTAAACCTACACCCCATAATGCTCACAATGCTGCTATGGTACGCTGGTTAAAAGGTGTTCCTGTGGATGAGAAAACCATTGAAATAGTGAGTGAAAATATGGAAAAATAAGATTTTGACCACAAGCTTGGTCATTTGCTAATTCATATTTGTGACCCTGGACCATAAAACAAGTCATAACTAGCATGGGTATATTTGTAGCATTGTATGGGTCAATTTTTATGGCAAAAACCATTAGGATATTAGGTAAAGATCATGTTCCATGAAGATATTTTGTAAATTTCTACTGCAAATGTATCAAAATTAGGGGTGGGCATAGATTAATTTTTTTTAATCTAGATTAAATCTTGGAATTAATCTAGATTAAAATGGCTAATTTGAATTCTGCTGAAGGCATTCAGAATATGTGTACTACCCAAATAATGACTAAAAGTAAGTCTTCGAGAACGGGCCAGGTGGCGCATTAGAACAGGCGCTCATCTCCTGTTTCCAAAATGCATCACAAACTGCTTGACAATTGCATTTACAACATAATTACCTATACAAACTTGTGTAACCAAGTACTTCTGCGCAAAAGGCTGCACGACGTGCGCGTAGCCGTTAAATACACAGACGCGCACGGGCATGGATAGCCTATCTGCGTGCATAGTCTTCGATTAAACTGCGTTGCTTTTAGAAGCGTCAATTCAGTTGTTGCATATAGT
>NC_133369.1:16530442-16553388 GCF_049309525.1 Garra rufa | reverse complement strand
ACAGCAAATCCAAATACTATCCAAAAGAAATAAAGAGAAATGACAAACGATTTGATTGTATTATGTATTATGATGATTTCCTTCTGTTTTAAAAATGGGAAAAACATAAGACAGAATTTTCGTAATTTTTTGTTCATTTTTCGTCTTTACTGTCTGTACCATCATGCAGAATAAATGTTCGTCTGATGTACCGCTCTGCAAATTAGTCAAAATAACGTTTCTTCATAATGGTTGGCTAACTTGGCTATATTTCTTGCAAATATACATCTCATATAAAGCGCAACACTGCACTTTTCGGGTGGGCGGATTACAGAGGAAATACATATAAATGTCTTCTTTATTTTATGTACTTCCACAATAACAACACGACGTTATAATATGCTTTTGTAAAAATACAGGGTGCGCTGTCGCAACGTCTATAGACAGCTTGAAAGGTCTACTTCAATAAAACAATAGAAAATAAATTGTGTTCATTTAATTCGTATAAATCCAACAAGAGGTATATAGCCAAATATAGCCAAGTTAGCCAACCATTATGAAGAAACGTTATTTTGACTAATTTGCAGAGCGGTACATCAGACGAACATTTATTCTGCATGATGGTACAGACAGTAAAGACGAAAAATGAACAAAAAATTTCGAAAATTCTGTCTTATGTTTTTCCCATTTTTAGAACAGAAGGAAATCATCATAATACATAATACAATCAAATCGTTTGTCATTTCTCTTTATTTCTTTCGGATAGTATTTGGATTTGCTGTTAGTCATATCCTCTGGGTCTGAGTGCAGTGGTTGTAGACAGATTAATCCTAATAAACATGCTGCTACAACTGAAACCATTACATTAAAATACTTAAAACAATGTATTTCTATAACTTCAGCAGCGTGCAGATCCTCCTTTCTGTCAGGACTGTGGCGAAGGCAGCGCGGACAATCGCCTATAGCTCGCTCACATGTAATCATATATTTTCTATAATGGGAAAATCATATCGTTTTCATGACATAATATGTCGTTTTAACAAGACAAGATCTCCTTTCCTATTTTGCTTTGCCAGAAAGTGTCACAAATGAACAGAAACAAAAGTCAGAATTGTGAGATATGAAGTCAATTGCGAGAAAAAAAGTCAAACTTCTGACTTTTTTCTCATAATTCTGACTTTATATCTTGCAATTCTGACTGTATAACTTGCAATTCTGAGAAAAAAAGGTTGCAATATTATTATTATTTTTTTATTCAGTGGCGGAAACGGGCTTCCATAGGGTGACGCACAACCCAGCAATTAAATATTAAAAACAGATTCTGTTGTGTGGACCCTTTTCAATCTTGTATTTTTGATCCAAAACGAAATTTTTAAATATGAAAAACAAGACAATTTTCATTTTTCGTTTCTGATTCAAAATCAAATAACAAAAAAACCAATCAGATTTTCATTTTTTTGATTTTCATTTATCAATTGAAAATGGAAAGGACGAATGATACACGGATTTTGCACTTGTATACTTGATTTAAAGACAGCAAAAGAATGAAAATAAATAATGGTCTTTTATTTTGTCGAACGAACAATGAATGGCGTCACCTGTCCAGATTTGGTTGACCAATCAGCATAAAGGGGCGTCTCGTGACCGCCCACATGTGTACTTTTTTTATAGTTACACAATAAACTTGACCATTTTTATACCAAATCTCAAGTGTTGATATAACACCTTTGGATAAATTCAGGTTGATTGGGACACATTTTGTAATTGAATTTACTTGGAAAAATTGTCCCAATATAAACCTGAATCCACCCTAGTTATTTTGCATACTATACTGAAAGCACATTTAAGTCTCTCTCTACACACAAACAAAGCCATGTAATCCTCAGTTGTTTTTGAGAAATACTTCCTTGTATAAACCCCACCTCTCATATAACTCCCACTTCCTTTTCACACAAACCTGTAAGACAACTTACTATTACCCAGGAACAAATGGACACTGGAAGGTCCGACTCCTGACACATTTAAACAGGAAATCTTTCTTTAGAAGCCAACAGGTACAGGTTTTAAATATCAAATTTGCAGAATTGTGTCCTTAACACGTGTATAATTGAATTGTAGTCATCTGAATATCAATTGTAATTTGATAGGTTCTCTCGGGTTCTCTGGACAAATCTTTCCCGGAGCAGTGTCAGCTGTCATGAATCGCACTAAGTACTTGTACCTTTTCAAAATCATCATTATAGGTGACAGTGTTGTGGGCAAATCATCTATGCTGTATCGATTCAGAAATGGTCATTATCCTGAGCGCTTTTCTCTGACCGATGGAGTAGAATTAAGCTTTCACATCCTAGAGGTGGAGCCAGGCGTGAGAGTAAAGCTACAGATTTTTGATACGACCGGTAATGAAGCATATTGGTAAGCAGTGAGAGCACACATCAGCTACATGCCTGCCCAAATTCTTTTAACATGTATTTAATTTTAAAGCCAAAAATAATCATTTGAATCAAACTGTTTCCGTATTCATATGAGAGAGCGATTCAACTGTTAAAGAAAAGTGCTCAAGTAAAATATTCAACCAAAATTAATAAGGACATTTATTTAAAGGGATAGTTCACCCAAAAATGAAAATTCTGTCATTAGTTACTTACCCTCATGTCGTTCCAAATTTTAGATTTTCGTTTATCTTTGGAACACAAATTAAGATATTTTAACATTAAACATTTGGGTGTAAAAAATTCAGCATGACTTTTCAAAGATTCTCACAGGTAAGGTTAAACCACTTCACACTGGTTGTTCAACTTTATGAACTGTTATGTTTTCAGGCGTTATCAGCTTGTCCAGCATATCTTTCCTTATTCAGCCGGATGCTTGCTGGTGTTTGACCTGGGTAATCGTGAGTCTTTTAGTTTCATTAAGCATCAGTACAAAAAGGTGTATGATAGTGTGAATCCATACACTGTCCTCTTCATCATTGTGGGACACAAATGTGACATAAAAGAGCAGGAAGTGAATCAAGAGGCGGTGGAACAGTTTGCAAGTGAATTGGGAGCACCGTACATCGAGGCCTCGGCAAAAACAGGTCACAATGTGGCTGAAGCTTTTGAACTGTTGACCCGACGCATTTATCAGGGCTATCTGAGTGGAGATGTGCGCTTACATGAAAAATGGGGCAATATCCAGGAAAACAAGACCAACAAGGATGAGCCAACTGAAAACAGCAAATGCTCCATCTCATAAAGTCAACATGAGACTACATTAAGACATTTTTCCATGAAATAAACTTACATTTCCATTCTTAATTTCACAGGTTAATTTTATTCAAGCACTTTCTGGTTACTTTCCATTGGTTAATTATACTTTTTTTTTTTTTTATAATTTTTTTTATTTTATTTTTTTTTTATTAAATGGCGTATGTACAGTCAACCAATTTTCTCAGAAGAGCTAAAACAGCTGCAGTAAATCTCAAAAATCTCTTTACATATATATATATATATATATATTTTTTTTTTTTTCTTAGATTCCAGATTTTCAATCAGTATCTTGGCCAAATATTGTCCTAACAAACCATACATCATTGGAAAGCCTATTTACTTATTCAGCTTTCAGATTATGTATAAATCTCAATTTCGAAAAATTTACACTTTTGACTGATTTTGTGGTTCAAGGTCACATACAAGTTATGTTTAGACACAATTGTCTGTTTTTTTCTGATTCGCCAACTTAAATACAAAGCAGGAGCAGGACATTTGTGCATCTCAGAGCAACACATGTTTTATTCCTGAATTAATCTGTTTTTAAATAAATCGTTTGAGTCAGTGATTTCATGATTAGATTACTTTCTAAATGAGTCAGCTGTTTTAATCAAATTTTTGTAAGAATAATCCATATTTAAAATGTAATAACCACTTCAATCTAGGTTGCGCCAACTGGTCGTACACGGAAGCAGCTCTGGGCGGATGGCAGATCATGTATGACGTCGGTGTTGCACATGCACCGGTGACAAGTGATGACCATGGACGCGCAGTGGAGACACCAAAACGAATTAGAAGTAAAGAATTTGGATTTGTAAAGAAAAATGTTGGAAGACTTTGATAGAAAGGTGAGACGGGGTTGGTTTTCCTTTGCTAAAGTAAGGAAACTTTGCTCCTGTAAACAAATGTTGGTAGGCACATGGCGCAAACTAGATCAAAGGGATTATTACGTTTTAAATATTTTCTTAAAAACAAAAAACGCATTGATTCGCTACTGGAGGCTTTTATTTACCTCCTGGATCCATGTGAGGTACTTTTTATTATGATTGGATGCACTTTATTGGACTTGTTTCGGACTGTTGAAAAGAAACACTTGCCCATTGCCATGATAGAGCGTGCTATAGGCAGGATCATTTATAATATAACTCCGGTTGGTTTCATCTGAAAGAAGGAAGTCCTATACACCTAGAATGCCTGGAGGGTGAGTAAATAATGGGCTAGTTTTCTTTTTGGGTGAACTATGCCTTTAAGACAGGTGCTATGTTCGAAATTGCCCCATCCACCTTATATTTTAATGCAGAAGCAAGCCGTTTTCTGGTAATGAGTGAGATTTCCAGTTCATAAGCCGCCATAGGGAAATAACGAGAATAATAATAAAGTGCAATACACGGTAAAAACGGTTTGCACTACAAACCACTGTGTTCATAATTAAGATAATACATTAAAATAATATGGTAAGACTCACCAGTTTGAGATGCTCATTCACTATCCCCTACATTCGTCCACTAATATAGTCCAATTGAAGGAGTGAATGAAAATGAATGAGCGAATTTGGACACTCAAGTGTAGCTGGCAAAATTTTCTTAATGCGTTTTATGAATGTTTATGTTAATGAGTTTTATTTGTTTGATTTGCTTTTATTTTTTTGCTTTTTTCATTGGATAGGGTGACATCATGGTTGTTTAACTTTATAATCTCTCATGTTTTTTGGCAAATGACCTGCATTAACATCATTCATTCAGCTGGATGCCTGCTGGTTTTTGACCTGTTCAATTACGAGTCTTTTACTTACATTAAACATCGGCACACAGAGGTGAGCAAGATTGTCCATCCATACACTGTGCTCTTCGTGCTTGTGGGACACAAGTGTGACAGAAAAGAGCAGGAAGTGAATCAAGAGGAGGTGGAAGAGTTTGCAAGTGAATTGGGAGCACCATACATCAAGGCCTCGGCCAAAACAGGTCACAATGTGGCAGAAGCTTTTGAACTGTTGACCCGACGCATTTATCAGGGCTATCTGAGTGGAGAGGTGCGCTTACGAAAAAGGTAGGCTACGGCAAGAGCCACATAGATATACCAGCTGAAAACAACAAGTCAACATGAGTCACAAATCTCAAGGTCAACATGAAACTTACAACAACCAGTGTAATAAAAAACATTGCAGTTACATTTAACTGTTTTGGAAAAAAAAAAATTTAATTACTGACTTTGAAACTGCCATGAAATGTGTATTTTATGCCATTCATGTTTATTTACTTACATAAAGGCTAGGTCGTTATGTGTTGTCTACAAATGTTAATTCCATTCAGATGTACAAAAAGGATTAGTTAATGTTATTTATTAACATTCACACGGAGTATGTAACATTTGATAACATTTTATTCGTTGACAAATTATTTCATCCAGCATATTAAAATAAAACTAAATTGAATATTGTGTAAACGTGGTTTGTCTACAGTCAGAATTAGATATAAGCCAGCTATATTCATGACTTTTCTCACTGCTTGATGTTTATAACTAATATCTGCTATGTTTGAAAATATTATATAATCTTTATCAAATGAACTTAATTTTACATGCTGATATCATTCAAGTGCTTTGTGGTTATTTTGCAGACGTGCATACATTAATTTTTTATTAATTATTTCTATTTGTTAAAAATTTAACTTGTTTATGTTTGCTTTTAGTTAACATAATTAAAGTGGTGGTAGGCCTACTGATCAAAATAAGAGCAAAAAATACAAAATGCCAGTACATAAGATGCGTAAAGTTTGAACTTCCTTTTACAGATGCTGCTTGCGTTTTATTGTCATGGGAAAAGATTGTACGTCCTCTAGTGGCCATCGAGAAAATTACATATCATTACAACCTTGTTAAGTGAAAGAAATGCTACAAAAACACATAGCTTACATATTATTAGACATTGTAAGCGAGCTGTAAGGAGTCGTGAGAAACATGTTTACGTTTAATGGTTATTTTAGTCTATTAGACTACCATAATAATAATAATATACGACGAGTGCTCTTTAAACGTCGGCTCTCTCACTCTGTCAGTAAATAATGGACATCCATTCCGCTTCAGTGGATCCCCACCCTTGTTGTTCTGGTATGAAATACTTTCATTTTAAGTGTCTGAACAGCATAACATAGGCCTATCAGTGGCGTTTTATGCTTCTGTATATACAAACACGTTGCTGATAGTGTTACACTTAATGCTTTAGTGGATTTAAAGTAGTCCACTAAACTAAAGAATCTGAAAACAAAGTTAAACACTCTATTTATAGCCCACGCCTGCTTAAATTGTCTGTCTCTGTGTCCTAAGGGAGTCTATTGTTGTTCACCTCCTGTTTGGAAAGCCACGTAGTTTTGTGCAGCAAACTAACCTGCAAGGCCCGCTGGTAAATAATAAAGTGGGCTTTATTTCATCATGACATTGGAAGTCTTCCAGCCATCTTCAGAGGTCATGACCTGGGTGGAAGCATTCTCATGGTTGGCCTGTTGAGAAAGAGAAGCTGAAATGTTTTTCCTCATTACATGTGCGTTTATGTGGTGCATGCCATGAGCTGGCCTCAACAGGAAATGCTGGGCTTGTTCTGATATGATACCACATGCTCATTCCCTCTGCTCTATGAGAACTTCCCAACTTTCTGCTGGTATTTTCAAACTCCACCTCTCATATAAACCCCGCCCAATAACAAGTATGAACAGGCAAAGATTAAAGAAACAGATGAGCAAGACAGAAGCTCCCACCCTTACCACGTTCAAACAGACGGTGCAGTTTTTTGCACAAAAACACGGGAGAACCTGAGGAACTATGGGTTTATTTCTACCTATGCTTACAATGAGAACTTCAAGACCTCTCAGGTAAGAGGTTCTCTCAGGATCCTGTTGGAGTGACACTCTTTAGTCAACCCTGGTGTTTTTATTCGCCACGTTCGTCTGGTTCAAGTCATGGATCTCACATTGTGGCAGTACCAGTTTCGAATCATCATGCTTGGAGACTCCACGGTGGGCAAATCATCCATGTTGAAGCGCTACACAGAGGATCTGTTTCTGGAGTGCATCAACCAAACCGTCGGTGTGGACTTCTATGTACACTTCCTAGAGGTGGAACCTGGGGTGAGGATCAAACTCCAATTCTGGGATACAGCTGGTCAAGAAAGGTTTAGGTAAGTCTTTTAATGTTTTGAAAGTTCTATCATGAACAAACTACCTTCTCTGAATCAAACACTCTGCAGAGTTTAGCTCTAACTTGCCCAAACACACCTGTCTGCTTCATTTTTAATAATCCTGAAGACCTTGATTAGCCGGTTCATGTGTGTTTATTTGGTTTTGAAGCTAAACTCTGCAAGACGCCTCTGCTTGAGTTGAATAATTAACACAGGACTGTTTTTCCCCCTCACAGTAACTTAAGTGCATTTAGTCATAAGTTCGATGTCTAAAAACAGTTTAAAGAAGTTGCCTTGCTTCTGTAAAAAAGGATTGTGAAACACATTACTCATCACAGCAACAAGTATTCTCATGATACTTCCAGGAAGTGTTTTGTCAATCCACACTAAAAATGGATTCACTGCCAGGCCTGGCTCCACAAAGGAGGGGCTTGGCCCACTTAATTGGGCCACACTGGCAACCACACCAACTGTTCGGCCCACCCAGGGAGAGCTATGGTCCATCTAACATCTTAGAGCTGGAGTTGGGCCTGTTTTCTGGAAGCATAGATGACTTTAAAGAGACAGATCACCCAAAAAGAAAATTATGTCATTATTTACTTGCCCTCATGTCATCTAGAGTGTCACGGGTGGAAATTCTTGTGACGAGGTGAAGGGGGCAATTAAAATACATTATTTATTTGATGATAATCATTAATTAACTGAAAATAATGGCGGTTCACTCATTTTACTACACTCATCTACCTTTTTCCTGAACACGGAAGTCTCACCTGACCGGAACGGTGCCTAACATTTTCGGTCTCTGAGATTTTTTTAGTCAAATTAATGTATTATCCATTAAACCCATTTAAAAAAAATGGACAATGACCACTTTTTTGCAGTTACTCATCTGCCATAGTTCAATGAGTTAGAAATTAACATGAAGCGGCAAGAGTTTAGCCGCATTGAAAACAGAAGCACGCACATATATATCTGCAGATCTAGGTGAAGTTTGTGGGATTTTGTCCACAATTATTTCACACACAGTATTTTAACTTAAGACTGGAACACGAGAGCACCCAAACGGAAGTTAGAATCCATCATGGCGGATCATCGGTTACTCAGGAAAAAGTTGAATAGGAACAATTTTGGGTTTCCCAAAGAACCTATTATTGAACATTTCTATTGTTTTCTATTTTAATAGTCTAAAGATTTTTTTTTCTGTTGAACCTTCTGTGCAATAGAATGGTTCCATGTATGTTAATATATAACAAATATGCCACTAAAGAAGCATTAATTTCAAAGTGAATGAATGGAAGAAACAACCATAAACAAAATTGTAGAAGTCCCGCCTTCTACGTGAAGGAGCCAATCACCAATTGACCCTTCGCGAACAGCTTGATTGACAGCAGATATGACCAATTATAATAAAATGATATGGCCATTTTGTCCGACAAACAAATCAGACAGAAGAATAGATTAACTTCGGGGTGGACTGTAAACGTGAAAAAATGCCTGTATTGACGTCTTTCCACGGTTGAATAATATATTCATTGATCTAATAAGGCAATACAGTAACCTGCAACGAGACATTTAAGAGCCACAAAATGGTATATTGTTTGAATTTCTTAAAAAATGACATTTTATACCTGAGACCTGCAATTGGTAACGTCATTGCACCTCTGCAGCAATCAAAAGGATGTGAAGTGCTATTTGAGGATAAGAAATAGTATTTATGCCACAGTTCATGATTTTATTGCTGATTTTTTCTTATTTAGATGTGAGTTTGACAAGCAGTTTTTGCAATTTCAGTATTTCCCCATTCAAGTAAATAGGAGTTGGTCTTCCATGCCTGAAATAGTTGCCCGGAGGGCGTTGCAATTATAGCTACAGAGTGAATTGACTTTTCTTTAACAGGCATTAACCTTGTAATGATATACAGTAGTTAACATTTGAAGTGGATCAAAAAAGTTGTCCAAGAACGGGTATTGTTTTGGTTTTAGGACAGGTTTTAATCCACTTAAAATGTTGACTATTATAGATTATTAAGTGAGAAAGAACATCTGTGACCCAGGACCACAAAACCAGTCATAAGGGTCAGTTTTTGGAAATTGAGATTTACCATCGGAAATCTGAATAAATAAGCTTTCCATTGACGTATGTACGAGATGTTTGGATATCTGTTTGGATATCTGGAATCTGAGGGTGCAATAAAATCGAAATTTTTTGAAAATCATCTAAATTAAGTTTTTAGCAATCCATATTACTAAACAATAATTAAGTTTGGATATATTTATGGTAGAAAATTTACAAAATATCTCCATGGAACATGATCTTTACTTAATATCCTAATGAATTTGGCATAAAAGAAAAATTGATCATTTTGAGTGATACAATGTATTTTTGGCTATTGCTACAAAGATACCCAGTGCTACTTAAGACTGGTTTTGTGGTCCAGGGTCCGATGTGTAATGTGTATATATTGGATTTTATCCACCAGGAATTGATTGGTTTTAAAAAGTAGTCGTTATGTACCAAGTACTAAAATAGGTCCTGATTGATTATTGATTATCATTGTACAAAGGTCTAAATAGAATAACCCTAAAACTATGTTACATTTGCAGGTCTGTGACTCGCTCCTACTACCGCAACTCAGTCGGAGGTCTTCTGGTGTTCGATTTGGGCAACCGCAAATCTTTCGAAAACGTACGGCAGTGGTATGCAGAGGTGTCCGAACGTGTACAACCCTACACTGTGCTCTTTGTGTTAGTGGGGCACAAAAATGACCGGGTCAAGGCCGGAGAGCGAGCCGTGGACCGAACCGAGGCAGAAAAGCTCGCAAGCCAGTTGGGAGCCCCGTACATCGAGGCCTCAGCCAAAACAGGTCACAATGTGAAGGAGGCCTTTGAACTGTTGACCCGGCGGGTTTATCAGGGCATAAAATGCAGAGAGATCCAGTTGCGTGACGGCTGGGATGGAGTCAAAAGCTCAGCACCTACAGCCCAAACACTCCAGAGGATACAAAACAACGAAGATGCTGAGAATAACAAGAGCTGTGCTTGTTAACTTATGAAATGGGGTTCTCACAACCTTTGAGTGCAGATCTTTCAGATTGTAAGCACAATATGAAATCTGATCATCAGTCATGGATAATGTGCTCATCTACAAGATTTCAGCATTTGGAAACCACAGTGAAACTTGTTTCATGTCATATCCATGCGTGTATGTTTAATTTCCAATTGTTTGTTTATATTTCCGGGCTCAACTTTGGATAAAGGTCTATTCTTCATCATATTAAAGCCACATATTTCCATAAACATGGATGTATTTTTGCTGATACATTGATATTTAAGAGTTAAACTATTCACTACAATACACATACAGGGAGTTTAGATTTTCAGTTGCCACTAATAAGTTCAGTGTGAATAAATCACAATTAGTTGTTTTTTTATTCATGAAAAACAAAAGACTGTAAAACACTGTGATACATGGCAAAAAAAAAGGTTTATACTCAATTTAACTCCACAGAAATGTTCAAATCAGCCCACAAAGCCACAGCAAAGGGGATTTATACACCATTTCCCATACATCACACGTATATAACTCCTAACCAATTAACCAATCTGCATTATGCCACTAGCTCCAATGCAATTAATTTAAATAGGGAAGTGGTATTGATGATGTCTCTGGTAAAAATGACTGTTTGCCTTTAGAAAGTCACACACTAAAGATTTCATCTATAGTACTAAATATTACTTAAGTGATGAGCTCTATAACACCAAACACGGTGAACAAATCAGACAACGCTGTGATTGTAATTGTGCATAGCTATTAATGCCAGCTGAGCAAAAGTTGTGTGACTGGATGACGGGTCAGCTATACACGAAATATGAATAAAAGTGTGGTTTGTGGGAGAAACGATAAACAACTGATGTTTTCCACAGAAGTCTGTGAGATTCTATAATATAATAAACCCCAGTATAGCACCAAGCCAGAGACGAAGGTGCCCAAACAAAATGTTCACGTGGTGGTTTTAACACAAAGTGAACTGTACAGACAATTTACATCAATTCCTACGCACCTTTTGAATGCGAAATGTCAACAGAACCGTACTGTAAATAGTACAACGCATTCTGCCTCTCTGATTAACATAACATATATAGGTTCAATCCCTCTCCACTTCCAAAACTTGAAGAAAAAAATGTTTGTTGGTGCTTTCGATCTTGCTACTTTTTGGTTGTTTTGCGGATCAATGCCATTCTCTGAAAAAGAAGGAAAAGATATTTAGAAATGCAAAGCATGTGTTTTTCATAATGTCAGTTGAAGTGCGAGCGATGAAAACAATAGCTGACCTGTTTGTGGGCTTCTGTGGTGCAAGCCTTCTTATACGGTCGGATCTCATCTGAGCCAAAACCAGGAATCCACATGTTCCACTGTCGTTCTGTAACACAATATTGGATTATGGATTATATTAACAGTTCTTTAAATAGACAGTCGTTAAATAAACTTGGTTTAACCATTTAAAGGATACATCATGTCAACTGTACCTTTTTTTCTATAAATTATTATTAATGGTAATAAAACGTAAAAACATTAAAGGAGAAGTTCACTTCCAGAAAATAGCATCCAAGATGTTAATGTCTTTCTTTCTTGAGTAGAAAAGAAATTAAGGTTTTCAAGGAAAACATTCCAGGATTTTTCTCTATATAAATGTACTTCAATGATGGCCAACAGGTTGAAGGTCAAAAATTTCAGTTTCCACGCAGCTTCAAAGGCTCTACATGATCCCAGCTGACGAATAAGTATCTTATCTAGCGAAACGATTGGTAATGTTCTAAAAAAAAAAAAAAAAATGTACAGTCGTGGCCAAAAGTTTTGGGAATGACACAAATATTAGTTTTCACAAAGTTTGCTGCTCAACTGCTTTTAGATCTTTGTTTCAGTTGTTTCTGTGATGTACTGAAATATAATTACAAGCACTTCATACGTTTCAAAGGCTTTTATCGACAATTACATGACATTTATGCAAAGAGTCAGTATTTGCAGTGTTGGCCCTTCTTTTTCAGGACCTCTGCAATTCGACTGGGCATGCTCTCAATCAACTTCTGGGCCAAATCCTGACTGATAGCAACCCATTCTTTCATAATCACTTCTTGGAGTTTGTCAGAATTAGTGGGTTTTTGTTTGTCCACCCGCCTCTTGAGGATTGACCACAAGTTTTAAGATCTGGGGAGTTTCCAGTAGGGCTGTCGCGATAACCGCAATATCGCAATACCGCGCTATTGACGTGCATAACCGCAGAGGAATGCAACAACCGCAGCAACCGCGATATTTGCCTGTTTTCTTTTTTCCTAAGGATTTGCCCTTCTCACTTAATGCCTGTGTGCTGAATATTAAATTAGTAATAAGTTAGTAATGATAACATAATGTGTTTATTATGAGGCTCAGTAGATATGCACTTAACAAGCCTAAACAGACAGCGAATGAGAGAGAGATCGACTGAGCATGTGCGATTACCTGCGTCTGTCTTTCAGATCGAGTCAGGTATGTATGTGAAACTAGCTTGTCATGTCCAAGGAAAGTGAAATCTCTGTCTTAACATCGATGCTCTGCTGGTCAGCTGAGCCTTTAAAAGTGGCGATTAAAGTTAAAATGATTTTAACATCGTGTTTCATTACGTCTCTCTTTGAATAAATAAGCGTTTTTGAACGTATAGTAGTTGAATGAACGGATTAAAGACTTACTCAAAGATAGTCTCTTGCCTCCATCTTGTGGCGTAAAAATGAAACTGCAGTGACTGACAGCTCGCCTAAAACACGCAGGTGAAATACTGACAGAAAGTCTCTCGTCCAGTCAGACTCGAGGGTGCGCGCTAACTGTTATATACACGAAGATTTCAGATGCAAAGCCTCTAAGTATGTCTGACATTTTTCTTCAAAATTAGCATTTCTTACTGGCTAGGTTTCTATGTAAGTACTGTTTACTTCACTTCATGTATCAACGCGATTTGGTTTCGGTTTATTGATTTCTGAATATGACCTTACATTGTAACAGCCTACACACAATTATATGGCGGTAATACCGCATACCGCGCTACTGAGCCACTCAAAATTACCGCAAGGGAAATTCCTTAACCGCGACAGCCCTAGTTTCCAGGCCATGGACCCAAAATGTCAACGTTTTGGTCCCCCAAACAACTTAGTTATCACTTTTGCCTTATGGCACGGTGCTCCATCGTGCTGGAAAATGCATTGTTCTTCACCAAACTGTTGTTGGATTGTTGGAAGAAGTTGCTGTTGGAGGGTGTTTTGGTACCAGTCTTTATTCATGGCTGTGTCTTTGGGCAAAATTGTGAGTGAGCCCACTCCCTTGGATGAGAAGCAACCCCACACATGAATGGTCTCAGGATGCTTTACTGTTGGCATGACACAGGACTGATGGTAGCGCTCACCTTTTCTTCTCCGGACAAGCCTTTTCCAGATGCCCCAAACAATCGGAAAGAGGCTTCATCGGAGAATATGACTTTGCCCCAGTCCTCAGCAGTCCATTCGCCATACCTTTTGCAGAAGATCAATCTGTCCCTGATGTTTTTTTTTGGAGAGAAGTGGCTTCTTTGCTGCCCTTCTTGACACCAGGCCATCTTCCAAAAGTCTCGGCCTCACTGTGCGTGCAGATGCGCTCACACCTGCCTGCTGCCATTCCTGAGCAAGCTCTGCACTGGTGGCACTCTGATCCCGCAGCTGAATCCTCTTTAGGAGACGATTCTGGCGCTTGCTGGACGCTTCTTGGACGGCCTGAAGCCTTATTAACAATGCAGTGGAAAGTTTTTTTTGGGGATTAAGTTAATTTTCATGGCAAAGAAGGACTATGCAATTCATCTGATCACTCTTCATAACATTCTGGAGTATATGCAAACTGCTATTATAAAAACTTAAGCAGCAACTTTTCCAATTTCCAATATTTATGTAATTCTCAAAACTTTTGGCCGCGACTGTAGATACTTTTTAACCACAAATGCTTGTCTTGTGCGCTGTGATGCACATTACACAATCACATTGGAAAATGTCACGCTTAGTTCAGTTTCTGTGTACTTAATTAAAAACTCCATCTCATGTTCACCTCTAACTTTACAATTGTCCAACATAATTGTATTACCTTTTTTTTCTGTAAAGGGCGTTTGACTTTCTTTGCGCGTTCACTTTGTAAACACTGGGTCGGTACTTGGTCCAAAAGTTGGTCCAAAATAAGCATTTGTGGTTAAAAAGTATATTCATTTTTATTTTATTGTTTTAGATAAATCCCTTATTTTTCGATAAACCCCTTCTTTCTCTGCTAGGATCGTGTAGAGCCCTTTAACGCTCCATTGAAATTGTAATTTGGACCTTCATCCTGTTGGCCACCACTGAAATCCACTATATGGAGAAAAATCCTCGAATGTTTTACTCAAAATCCTTAATTTCTTTGTGACTTAAGACAGAAAGACATGAACATCTGGGATCACATGGGGGTGAGTACATGATCAGAACATTTTCATTCTGGAAGTGAACTCCTCCTTTAAGTTCAGCACAGAGGGATGCATTAAAATAAAATGTGTGTATTATTTAAATTCAAACCACTGGTAACTGTGTATGTAAGACCCTCACCAAGGTGTAGCTGGACATCTTTCACTTCAAGTGTGTTTGACTTCCTGTGTCGTGCAAGTTGGCACGCCGCCGTTACCACGCTCTCAATGAAGTCATCGGCAATCTGCAAGAGCATCTGAAAGGAAAGGGAAGTGACTCAGATTAACAGGCAGCAGTATAGTAACACTATTTGGGGTTGGTAAGAATTTTACTATTTTTGGAAGAAGTCTGTTTTACTCAGCAAGGCTGTGTTTATTTGTAACCCTGGACCACAAAACCAGTCATAAAGATTTATAAATCATCTGTAAGCTGAATAAATAAACTTTCCATTGATGTATGGTTTGTCAGGATAGGACAATATTTGGCTAAGACACAACTATTTGAATATCTGGAATCTGAGGGTGCAAAAAAATCTAAATATTGAGAAAAAAAAAACCTTTAGAAGTCCAAATGAAGTTCTTAGCCATGCATATTACTAATCAAATATTAGGTTTTCATATATTTATGGTAGGAAATTAGCAAAAGATCTTCACGAAACATGATCTTTACTTAATATCCCAATTGCTACAAATATACCCATGCTACTTATGACTTTTGTGGTCCAGGGTCACATTTGATAGAGTAAAAATAGTAATATTGTGAGATTTTTCTGTGTAATATTTTTGTGGTTACCATGATTCACATTTTTAAGATTCTTTAATATGTTTATTATAACATTCAACAGAGTAGAATTTATTGGAAATATAACTTTTATTACATTATAAATGTCTTTACTGCTAGTTTTAACCTTAAAACATCCTTAATGATAAACAATAAAAATATAAAATAATGTTCCAATTTTGAATGTTCAAAAATGGATAACTAAGGAACCATACCAATAATTTACTGGCTAGTTTATATAAATGTTTTAGTTTTTACACTTTTACTTTAGAAGTGGATGTAAAAGGACGTAATACTCAAGACTGAGTATTAACTCAACCCACAGACATGTCAAATGTCTTTAATGTTACTTTTGACCAAATTAATCCATCCTTACTAAATAAAACTATTACATCATCTAAGCACAGAGCTGATAACAATATAAATAGTCAACTGATTAGTTTATATATATATATATATATATATATATATATATATATATATATTACATTTTATTAACATTTTTTATTTTAACAGTTGAAGTAAGGAAACTTCTCTTATTTTGAAACACAAATATTATAATAAATTACTTCCTCAAAGGGATAGTTCTCCCAAAAATAAAAACTATTCAACAATTTCTTTAATTTTTTGCAATAACACATTCGTTGTGGTACTTTTCTGAACGCGTGTCAAAGACTGACAAAAAAAAAGAAACTTCAGAGTAAAGTGGTTCATTTTATTTTCTTTGCACACAAAAAGTATTCTCGTAGCTTCATAAAATTAAGGTTGAAACTCTGATGTCAAATGGACTATTACCATTCTGAGCCTCAAATGTGTTATCTGTGTTGCCGTCTATTCAGGTGTTCTTGCTCTTGTCATTTATGAAAAGATATACTTGTACATCACTAATAATAAAAGTAACACGTACCTCCTCCACATCTTCATCCAGTTGCTCATTAGGGTCAATTTCTCGCACAAGATCCTGCAGTTTCTTCTTACTTAGCACCTGTTCAAGGATATTAGGGCATAAATGGTATGTGGAATACAAATAAAAGCAAAGTCTAAAATATATGAAGTGATTGGTGTGTCACCTGAGTGCCTTCAGGGCTCAGTCTCCCTGCAGGTCCAGGGGTGCCTGGAACTTTTCCGGGGGCGACGGTGCTGTTAGCCATGTTGGTGGAGATGGGTGGTGTTGAAGAGGCTTCTGCTTTCACAACAGTGAAGAAGTTAGAGCGACTAGTCGGCGGTGGGTACTGGGTCATACTATGCTAGTCAACAGATATCTGTCATGAGCCTCTTCAAAGCCAAAGTGAGGTCTGTTCAGCTGAAAAAAAAAAATATTAAGAAATATTAAACGCGTTGAGTTTAAATACATTGTTTTTAAGTATCCCATCAAAACCAAGAACTTCTAGAGTCACTCAATGTACAGAACTCACTATGAATAAACACCACAGAACTGTCATTTGCTCCACTGGCTAACGATTTTAGCTTTTTAGCTTCGCTGGTGATTTCTGAGATTATCAGATTAAACTGCGAAAGTAAATACGGATGCCATACTGATGTTAGTGAATGTAGTACTGCAAAATAATAAATACATCATATTTTCTTCCGAATGTCTTTTGCGTTTGCTATAATTCATCACCACACAGATCAACTTCAGCTTAGCATATTAGCAGCTAGCATGTAAACATTCGTGCCAATCCACGTCTCATCATGCTGTTCTTTTGTTTTATATAAACTTGTTGGATGCTAAATTAGTTTAGTACCTGATTTAAATTATTCTGTATTATCTTCCCATCTTCGACATTTGTGAGCAGGAAATATTCAAAAGCCAATGTAAATTGATGTTATTCCTTCTACAGGCGCTTCTTCGGGCGAACGGAGCTCTGCCGAATTATCGCGAGATAATAAAAGCCCAAGCTAAAACAAAATAAAAGCCCATGTTGATAAATAGAAACCATTCGTCGGCGAAACAATACAGTCAAGACAAAATTTCAGACACCTTCAGAATTTCTAACATTATCACAGTTTATTTGCTATAGTTTAGAAAATGGTAAAAAAAAAAAAAAAAAAAAACATGACAAGAACTCAAAAGTTCAACTTTGTAAGAACAAATCCATCTTGATAATGTCAGATAACTCTGATAGAAAGGAATGTAACAAAACATGGTCAGGTCAAAGTGTCAATACACATTTTTGGTCCTAAGTTTTTTTATCAGTTTTACTTGTAGTCCACTGTATGAAGAATTTTTGGGTATAATATGTCACAGTTCACTTTATTTTGCTATCCTCACTTACATAAATTAACTATAGTGTCCTGCACCCACTTTATAAAAATATAGCTGGTGTCTGAATAATTTTTGGTTTGACTGAAGACGTCTCTTAAAATAATAAAATATGAGTTACACTCCATGGGGACAATCATTTTCATTCCTCCCTCAGTATGTAAAAACAAACATAATTTGCATTCAGTAATATAAAATTTATAACGGATTATAATATTTACATTGACAAGATACGCAAGCGATTTTATCACACTAACATACTTTTAAAACTGTGCAACTTTTTTGCACTTACGTCACGGTTTGGACAGTTCCCCGAATGTGTATTGGAGAAACTCAGATGTAAACAACAGCATTGACTGCATGGTTAATGTACTACTGCATGCATTGTTTTGCTAATTTATGCTGTCTTAAACCACAGAAAAAAACATGTGGAAGCTGTTAAATCATATGGAGAAGGACTTAGTAAGCAGGAAAGGGGGCAATATTTTGACAAACTAAAGTTAATAGGTGGTAAAGATACATACAAGCTGTATTAATTAAGATATTATCCTAATATTTCACCTACCTAACCAGAAATAAGTACAAACATGAATGTTGACAAGTTTCTTGCCCTGGAAATCCTGGTTCAGTTTGGCCAACTACAAACAGCTTTTGTTCCTCAGACAGTTTTTTGCACTCTGCTCCTTAATTTGTTATAACTTTTGGCAGTCTTTTTTGTTTTTTTTTAAGTATATTTTTTGGGCTTTTTATGCCTTTAATGGACATGACTGTAGAGAGATGACAGGAAATCAATGGGCAGAGAGGGGGAACAGGATTGGCAAAGAACCTCGAGACGGGAATCGAACTCGGGTCGCCGTGAGCACACTTGCGCTATATATCGGCGCACTAACCACAAGGCTATCGGCGCCGACCACTTTTGGCAGTCTTGAGAATTCCAAATGTTTTTCCCGGTCTGACCGATTGGTACAGTCCAAACATGACAATAACTGACCATTTTCAGCAGCAATAAGCAGCAAAATATGCAAATTTAATTTGGTTAAGTGGCATTGTTTACGCTCAGTGCCGTTAATAAGGACACATTGTCTTTTTCCCCATTTATTTAAATTATAAATTCATGTCATGAAAGTTACATTTTCATGATTATATAAGTACTTCCACTTTAAGAAAGTGATGGGAATTTGATTTCAGATATCTCCGAGTCTGGTGAACTACTGCCACTTCGGTCACTGTATGTGTCCCTGAGAGAGAGACAGAGAAAGAGAGGGGGAGAGAGAAAAAAACAAGTCAAGGAATACTGCTTTTAACAATTGTAAAAAGAAGTTCATCTGAGGGAGTTATTTAGGCAAATAACCGAGGTGAGAGCCGGCATCCTTTCTGTAGGTAGTTCTGTAGTTTCCCAGATGCTGCCAGTAGTAGGCCAAAATACGGAGGTGAAGGTTTGATGGGGCGAGAAGTGAATTCTGGGTGGTACTGCACTCCGACAAAATAAGGGTGATCTGCAATGACAGAAGAAACAAGCTAAAGCGAATACTGACTAACTCTATGAACAGGTTCAGATATTGGGGATTCACTGACCTTCAAGTTCAATGATCTCCATTCGCTCCCCCTCCAGGTCCTGACCCACAAACCGAAAACCTTTATCCTCAAAGTGGTGCTTCAATTCTGGATTGACCTAGAAAAATGCAAAGAAGCTAATTAAACAAAGAGAAAAAACCCACACACATTTACAAGTCATTTTGAAAATATTAACTGTACCTCAAAGCGATGTCGATGCCTTTCGTCCACATATTCAGCATCTCCATACAGCTTTCCTATAATAAAAAAATACAAATATTATGCACATTTAAAAACTTTTTTGTGACAGCTTACAGTGGTAGAAAAGGTCAAAACTTACGAAGAACACTGGATGTGCTTTTAAATAAGGTACGCCTTTTCCCCAACCGCATGGTTCCTCCCATCTGCCCAGGATTGTGCTCGGGCATTTCAATCACCTGATATCAAACAGATCTCATCATACCACAAGAAACAGAATCATTATGCAGATATGCTCATTTGTTTTACCAAAACTTTAATACCTACCACTGGATGTTTAGTTTCAGGGTCAAATTCTGTAGAATTGGAATCTGTTAAGAGAAAATCAGTTAAAATAAAAACACAATTTATTTTAAAAGAATATCATAAAATCTTGTATGAGTGTTCTTACCTGCCCAGCCCAACACATTACGAGCAAATTCACACACTGCCAGCTGCATGCCCAAACAAACACCTAACAAACGAGATTGATTTCAAATGTAACCACAGGCATGCTGTCAAGAAAACTAGTGTTTACATCATATTTTGTCACTAACATTTCACTGGCTGTTTTTGTTACCTAAAAATGGCTTTTTCTGTCTCCTCGCCCAGTTAATGGCTTGGATTTTTCCCTCAGTGCCTCGCACACCGAAGCCTCCAGGAACAAGAACCCCACTGTCAGCACAATAAAATAGTCAAAATAATATTCAAATAAACATTCAACGGATAAATATACAAAAAAGCCGGTTTGTAATCTTTTTTTTTTTTCTTTCAAAATTCTTTGATGAACAGAAATGAGAAAACCCAGTGAAAGCAGGACCTGATTTTAACCATTAAGTATTGATTGCACTATATGCCAGAATGAAGCCAGAACAAATTTAGGTTTACTAATACAGAGCCTAAATAGCTACTTGGATATTGGGACAGTTCAGCGAAATTTCTGTCATTAATTACCCTGGTGTTGTTCCAATCCCGCAAGACCTTCATTTATCTTCAGAACAGAAAGAAATTTTTTAATGAAATCGAGAGTTTTCTGACCCTGCATAGACAGCAACATTACTACCATGTTCCCAGAAAGCTAGTAGAGAAATAGATAAAATAGTCAGTGGTTCAACTGTAATTTTATGAAGCTACGAGAATAGTTTTTGTGTGCAAAAAAAATAAAATAATAATAACTTGTAGAAAGTGTTGAATAAATTTGTTATTTTTGTTTTCTTTGTCTATAAAATGTATTCTTCATAACATTACAGTTGAACCACTGATGTCACATGAACAATTTTTTTAGCGATGCTGTCTATGCATGGTCAGAAAGTTCTCAGATTTAATCAAAAATATCTTAATTTGTGTACTAAAGATAAACGAAGGTCTTAAGGGTTTGGAATGAGTAATTAATGACAGAATTTTCATTTTTGTGTTAACTATCCCTTTAAAATTATTCAAGAGCCCACAGAGGTGAAATGACACCAGCTGAAAAAAAAAAAAAACTTTTAACTGTTGTTAGTCCCATTGGTTTCTAGTGTTTTTGAGAGTATACTTACTCAGCGCTGCAGAGCTTCTGCCAGGCCTCATGGTACTTCACCGGCTCCTCCTGCAACGCTGCTGGCTCCAGGTCTGCTGAATCGATGTACTGAAATGAATTACCAATTTATAGTATCACACTTACACTTTTTATTTTGGAAATTTTAAATGTTTTCGAAAGTCTCTTATGCTCTCCGAGTTGCATTTATTAGATAAAAAATACTGTAATATTGTGAAGAATGCAAAAATACAATTTGACTTTAAAAGACACCCTCAGATGGTGCAAAACTATCATCTTTATCATAAAAGCATAGGGAATTGCTACTAATTCCTCTGGCATTCCTTACCTTGACCTCTAATTTATAGTTGATGGCGAGGGCAGAGTGCTCCAGTGCTTTAATAACAGAGGCATACGAATCTGACAGCTTGGTGTACTTGCCTACTAAAGCGATGGAGGTTTGCTCCAGGAGTCGGTCAGACCTGGGAAACAAGTACAGACTGCTCAAAACAGAGAATTGTTAAATAAAATGCAATTAATTAAGACTGTTAGGCTGATCCAAACAGTACAAACCGGTCTGACATCTCTTTCCACTTTGTCAGCATTTTGCGAGGTCTCATCTCAATGGGTAAGTTCAGTCTGTGGCAGAAGTAGTCAACGATGCCCTGATCCTCCAGGAGTAAAGGTACTCTGTAGATGGAGGACACGTCATGTATGCAGATCACCTGTTCAGGTTCCACATGGCAAAACATGGAGATCTTCTCTTTCACGGCAGTGTCCAATGGAGTCGTGCAACGACAAACAATCTGCAAACACAAAAAAAAAAATCTAACTGTGTGTTTTTTGGGGTAATGCAGATACCGATTATTACAGATCAACTGAGTAAACTGATATACCAGCAAGTTTTTTTTGACCGGACATTTCAGCACGACAACGACCCAAAACACAGCAAAAGTGGTGAAGCAATGTTTAGCAGACAAAAATGTTAACATTTTGCAGTGGCCCAGCCAGAGTCCTGACTTAAATCCAATTGAGAATCTGTGGAGGGAGCTAAAGATCAGGGAGATGGCAAGGGGACCCTCCAACCTGAAAAGAGTTGGAGCTCATCACTAAAGATGAATGGGCAAAAAATACCAGTGGAGACATGCAAAAAGCTGTCAGCAATTATAGGAAGCGTTTGATTGCTGTAATAGCCAATAAAGGCTTTTCTATTGATTATTGAGAAGGGTATGAATCATTTTGGACATGCCACTTTTTGTTCAAATGTAAATAAAAGATGAGTAATAATTTTTTTTCCACAATGATGCCTCTTGCACATCATCTTATTATCTTCTGGGAGACATCTGTGTCATTTCTAATTAAAAAAAAAAACTTGCTGGTTTAATAAAAGTAACTTTAAGTCAGAATTTGCCAGGGGTGTGAATAATTTTGGGCTTGACCATACATCTGGTGAAAAAATTAAAATTAAGAATAACAAGGGCTCTGACAACAACTTTTTTTAAAATCCTTTAAACTATTTTATCGGCAAATCGGTTTTAAAAATGACGGATACCGATAACCATAAAAATGCTTAATATTGGTGAGAATATATATAATATTGGTCGCCCCTTATTGACTTTACTTGAATTGGCTGTTTATAGCATACAAAAGAGTAAAGACTGACTAGATCAGGTGAAAGGCCAAGTCCACGAAGCTCCCGAACACTGTTTTGTGTGGG
>NC_133369.1:16508549-16529942 GCF_049309525.1 Garra rufa | reverse complement strand
GCCATCACGTTGCGGAGGTCCTCCAGAAACTACGGGAACATCACCTGTATCTCAAGGCAGAGAAATGTTCATTTCACCTTACATCCGTACACTTCCTGGGCTACGTCATTGACCAATAGGGGGTTCGCATGGACAAGGGGAAGGTATCAGCAGTAGTTTCCTGGCCAGAACCCACTACCATTAAAGAACTCCAACGATTCCTGGGATTTGCTAATTTCTATCGCAGATTCATCCAAAATTACAGTCTCATTACTGCTCCTCTCACCAACCTGCTCAAAGGAAAGCCCAAATCCCTTCTCTGGACCCCGGATGCTGCCGCAGCCTTCCAAGCCTTGAAGACCTCTTTTACTCAAGCTCCTCTACTGATTCATCCCGACCCTGATCTACCTTTCGTGGTGGAAGTAGATGCCTCCACTACTGGAATTGGAGGCGTCCTGTCTCAGCATCACGGTACTCCTCCATTGCTGCATCCATGTGCTTACTTCTCCAGGAAGCTCAGCCCAGCGGAGAGGAATTACGACATCGGAAACTGCGAGTTGCTTGCCATCAAACTCGCTCTGGAAGAGTGGCGACACTGGTTGGAGGGTGCCAAACATGCTTTTCAAGTAATCACCGACCATAAGAATCTTCAATACCTCCGAGATGCCAAGAGACTCTGTCCCCGACAGGCACGTTGGTCACTGTTCTTCTCTCGCTTCAACTTCACCATAACCTATCGGCCAGGTTCCAAGAATGTTAGAGCAGATGCTCTTTCCAGGATCCACGATCTCAAAGACTCTCCGGAGGTAACCATGAATATCATTCCAGAACAAATAATCGTACAGCCTATAGAATGGACTAACCCTCCAGCTGTCGCCACTCCTGAACCCAGATCTCCGCCGGGCTGCCCATCAGGTCCACAGTTTATCCCGAGGAACCAACGGGTAGATCTTATCCACTCAACACATACCTCCCTGGGCACTGGACATCCAGGGGCCAACAACACCCTCTTGCTGCTAGCCGAACGCTTCTGGTGGCCGGACATGGCAAGGGATGTGAGGAGGTACGTGCAAGGGTGTAAAGAATGCGCAAAGTCCTCATCATTTGCCTGCAGGAAAGCTCCATCCCTTGCCCATCCCGAACCGCCCCTGGTCACACCTAGGAGTAGACTTCATGACCGATCTCCCTTCGTAGGATGGAAATACCTGCATACTCGTCATTGTTGATTGTTTCTCAAAATTCTGTCGACTGATACCCTTGAAAGGACTCCCAACAGCTCTGGAAACAGCCGAAACACTCTTCAATAATGTCTTCCGGTACTATGGTATTCCCGAAGATATCGTCTCTGACAGAGGACCACAATTCATTTCAAGGGTATGGAAGTCCTTTTTCAAACTCCTAGGTGTGACCGTAAACCTCTCCTCTGGATATCACCCACAGACCAACGGGCAGACGGAGAGGAAGATCCAGGAGGTGGGGCGGTTCCTCAGGACCTTTTGTCATGCTCACCAGGACTCCTGGAACCAGTTCCTGGGCTGGGCGGAATATGCCCAAAATTCACTGCGGCAACCAACGACAGGACTCACACCATTCCAGTGTGTACTCGGATTCCAACCTCCTCTCTTCCCCTGGAATGGTGAACCATCAGATGTCCCCGCAGTGGATTACTGGTTCCGGGAGAGCGAGAGAGTCTGGGACGAAGCTCATCATCATCTGCAAAGGGCAGTGCGCAGAACTAAGACCGTTGCCGACCAGAGAAGAGTTCCTGGACCCTCATATACCCCTGGACAGAAGGTTTGGCTTTCCACACGTGACATCTGTCTGCGCCTGCCCTCGAAGAAGTTAAGTCCCAGGTTTGTTGGCCCCTTTACCATCGTGGAACAGGTCAACCCCGTCACCTACAGACTTCAACTGCCACCTCAATATAGAATTCATCCTACTTTTCATGTGTCACTGCTCAAACCCTTTCACCCACCTGTTATTCCCTCCACAGAACCTGGCCACGAAGAGGAACCCCCTCCCCCTTTGGTTCTGGAAGAGGGATCCATCTACTCGGTCCGAGAAATTCTTCAATCCCGAAGTCGTGGTGGTAATCTGGAGTATCTTGTCGACTGGGAAGGATATGGACCAGAAGAGAGGTCGTGGGTTCCCAGAGTCGACATCCTTGACCCAGCTCTCATGGAATAATTTCACACTAACCATCCTGAGTATCCGGCACCTCGAGGACGAGGGAGACCACCACGACGTCGGAGAATCCGGCCCTCAGGAGCGGGCCCTGGGGAGGGGGGGTAATGTCACGGATTGGCCAGGTTCTGTCACCTCACACTCACAGCCGTCACACTCACCAGAGTACTAATCAGCCGCACCTGCAACTAATCACGAGCAGCACATATAAGCACACATCACACACCACTCAGTGTCCGGGCTCGTTTGCACGAAACGGACTCATTGTGTCACTCTCTGGAGTTCACAAACCAAAAACCTACCTTGCTACTTACCTATCGATACTTACCTGTATTCTCATCTGTTCCAGTCTGAATCCTGTCCTCTGTTTCCAGTCAGTGTTGTGTGTACCGTAAGTCTGTCTTCTGGATGTCATCAAGTACTGTGAGTGTGTCCTGTCTGAAGTTCGCCTCCCGTCGTTCCTGCAGGGAAATCATCAAGAATCATCAAGTGGATCTACACTCTATATTATCAACCTCTGAACTGTTATACTTACCCGGTTCTGCACGCTATCATCTTCATATCTGCTCTGCTGAAATAAACCTTGTTATCATTATCACTTACCTCTCTCGTCTGGTCTGCTTCCGTAACAGTTGTGCGCGTCATCAAATATCAAATTTCTTTTATACAATAATGGAAAACAAATGTAATAATAATACAATTAATAAATACAAAACATACATTGTTGTGTGTGTCATAAAATTATTTATTATAAAAATAAAATAGTATTGTATATTTTATTAGTGTTATAATTATAAAATAAAATATAATGCATTATAAAATAATAATATAATGTTTTGTAGTATTTATCTAATAGCATTTGTATGTTTTGGATCTAAATGCTTGTAAATGTAGTTTTTTTTTTTTTATCGCTTAAAGGTGCCATAGAATGCATTGATACAATATTTTAAATTGTTCTCTGATCTCTACATAGAAGGTATATGGCATATGAAAGGGCAAAAATTCTCGGTTTTACAGAAACGGTTTTACAAGTCCATTTACAACCCTAGGATTTGTCCCTAGAATGAAATGCTCTGTTTTTACCTTATTTGGAAGGTTCATGAATATTAATGATGAGCTCTGCTCTGATTGGCTGTTTCATAGAGCGGCTCATTTCAGTAACTGGCACATGAAGGAAAATATATGTTTAATCACGGAGCTTGAGCCGCTCTTAATATACGGTTTATTGAAACTGCCGTTTTGAATGCACGATCATTTTACTTTCACTTTGTGATCGCATGTGCTCTGTGTAACATTATACTGCAGCGGCAGTACTTACCACATAAGTTTAGATGTTTGTTAGTGATGCTCAGGATCTGTAAATCCTTCGCAATCGTCCGCGCAGTCATATATGTGGTAAGTGAAATCTTATGTACTGCAATGTAAAAGGCTACCGCTAGCAGTAAGCTAACTATGTCCCTTCAGTGGCTCGCCTTATTTTATTAGATCGCCTTATTTGTTTTCCTTGCCTTTCTGAGTAAGTTACAGACACCAACCTTCCCTGCACTTAACATCTCCTGCACAACCAGGAACATAACATTTATTCCTGTGATCTGCCATTTTCACTATTGTCCTCGCTTTGTTTTTTTTGTTTTTTTCACAATAGCCTAGCTGTAGAACTTCTGATGATTTGGTTATGCAAATGCTGGGGGCGTGGCTATTAATGATCGCAACTTTTACGCAATAGTTGCTGTTATGTTAGGATTAGTCTATTTTTCAGTGGTCTTTTGCAAACACCAGATTTATATAGAAAGGAGGAAACGATGGTGTTTAAGACTCACAGTATGTCATGTCCATGTACACAACTGTTATTATTCAACTATGCCAAGGTAAATACAGTTTTCCATTCTATGGCACCTTTAACAATTAAGGTTAAAATCCTATGTGCTTAGTATTGATTGAAAATAACCTTTAAAGCTCTATTCATTTTTAATTATATACAAAGTTTTTAATGATCAAAGTCAAGGAAACCCCATCTATTTTTGTAAATGGTGTGTAATGTATATAGGTTACCATCACGGCAACTATTTGCATTGATTCGCATGGCAGCAAATAAATGAGTGTCTCGCTGGCATGACAGAACGAAGACAATCTAATATCCACTTTTACAGGCCTGTGAGCTCAGAATCCACCCACAACATCCTCTCAGTAAAAGCCACAATTTACAAGGAAAACAAATGCAGTTGGAGGGCGTAGTCGACTGTGCGCCTGTGCACGACCAGAGTTCTCTGCCTGGAATGAGCCCTAATTTGATTATGAAGGCGGGCGAAATGAGAGAGAGAGTGTTGTGCCGAAAGAATAATCTCCATTTTAACCAAACAAACACTGTACGAGAGATATCCCTAAATCATTTTAATGCTCTGAAATTATTTGGAGGTATTACTGAGAGGCGGCCAGTCACCTGTGTTATTACAGACACAAGTGTGCTCACTGCTGACACACACCGCCTTCGCCATAGCGGTCGTGTTACGGGAGGTCTGGAAATTAGAGGATTGTGCAATTAAGTGAAAACACATGCACTATGGTTTGTTTTTCGGTGTAAACACACCCTGCTCATGTATTTAGCATAAACAGCTACGAGAAGCAAATTCTGGATTGCTATTTAAACGAAAGGCTGCAAGAGGATATTCTGAATGCTACTGTTTGTTAGTGCTGAGAGAATGAGATTTCTTTAAGGATGCCACTGACCGATCAATTCAGACTTAGAGAAACATTGTTCTCTGTCTAATGTATGAAATCTAGATTTGGTGAAACATCTAGCATGTGATCCTGCGCCAGCAAACCTAGAACACACACCATTCACAAGTCAGATGTTAAGCTTGTGGACAAAAGACTCTTTGTTGCTCAGTCTCTTATCTAATCATTTTGTTATGTACATATGAACAAACAATACAACCCCTTGCTTAAAAGTAGACAGCATGACAAGGGCAGCCTCAAGATGCCCACATTATTTCACAATCTCTTACAAATACGGAATCATTACACAATTTTGTTCCTAAAACTCCCACACTATTTGTTTGCTTCGGTTATGTAGAATGAATATTATTACATGATTTTCTGAAATACTTATATTCTGATTCAGCGGTGTGATGGTGCACCGTCACCTATGTCAATGTTCATCCAGTGAAATGAAACCGGTGCTACTTTCACGTCTCTCGTATCACACTACAGACAAGCACTCTTGTTTCAAACAAATGAAACTAACGCATTTTGAATCTCATTTATCAACTGTGGTGAAACTGACTTTCCATAGAGGAAGCTGTAAGATAATATGCAGATAAAACAAAAGTAAAATAAATTTGAACTCAAATTAATATTCACATCCACATATCTATGGAAGCCTGTTTCCGCCACTGAATAAAAAATAAAAAACAATTAATGTGACTTTTTATCTTACAATTCTGCATTTTTTCCACCTTGTGTTTATGACACAATTCTGAGAGACCGAATTGTTTGAAAAAAAAGTCAGAATTGTGAGATATAAACTCAGTTGTGGGAAATAAAGTCAGAATTGGACTTTTTGTCCAGGATTGTGAAATATAAACCTGCAATTGCAAATTATAAAGTACAATTTTGATTGGGAAAAAAAAGACTTGATATGTTTTCAAAACTGTGAGTTTATATCTCACAATTCTGACTGAATACTTCGCAATTGCATGTTATAAGTCATAATTCTGAGAAAATGTGCAAATGTGAGTTTGTATCTCGCATTTCTGACTTTTTTCCTGGAACTCCTTAAAAAATGTTCAGACTTGTGAGCAGGGCCAGATTAACACTTTGTTGTACCCTGGGCAACAATATTCAAGGGCCCCATCATCACGACCCCAGGATCACCATAATATGGTCATATATAGAATATATTACTGTAATATACAGTAAATATACTCAATACTTCAAATCCTAACTGTCATCATATTTTGATTTACAAATATTTAAATGCTCATAGAACTACAAATGCACTACTATGTCCCCTATCAAAGACATTCACTCACATATGATGCTATGAAAACAAAACACATAAGCATCTGTATAATCTGGTAATTGACCCACTACATTGAGAGGGAGGAAAGTATCCTACATTTTCACAAAAAATGAATAGGTAAGCAACCACTTTCAAACCATTTGCCAGTAGCCAACGTTACTTTTTTCCCCGGTACTTTAGCCTACTTTTGTGTAAAAACAAAAACATTTATTTCAGTGAAAAATAAGTCCAAACTCTCTATTTTAACATTTTGAACAATCTTTTGCTTTTTTTTTTTTTTTTTTTTTTTTTTTTTTTAATTCTTATGTGTTTTAATTTTTCTGATAATCAAATGAAAGCATAAACATTTATTTATTTTTAATCAAATGAAAAATAAACCCTTTTAATTTTTGGCAAACAAACAGATGTTTACTGTTAAAATTAATACATTGAAGAAAAATAATATTCAGTTTAAAACGTTTAAATAATAATTATAGTATTTTTTCTACAATTAAGTGTTTAATCTTGATGTAATATTTATTTTTTATCATATATATTGTTTTATGTAAATTATTTAAATAGGAATATATAAACACCTACATTATACTGTACAAAAGGAATACAAGACTAATATTGTTGTTACATGTTAAACCGTACTTTTATTTTGACAGGTTGCCGTGAAGTTTCTGTGTGTATAGTATGATATGATGCTAGTTTTCTGAAATTAAACGGTAAAAGTGACACACACAGCAGTTTTGGAGATTGAGTTAATCTGTTCATGTGAGATGCAAATGCAAAAAAAAATTAGCGGGAGCATCATGCGTGCTTCAGTAACGTTATGCCTGTAGTCAAAACGCGTATCCACCATTCATACATCCAGAGGCAAACGGAACAAACCGGATTCATATTAAAACGGTCTTTTTGCATTTCAGTTTTCACATTCACTAGTCCATATCGCGATTTGAATTAAGTGACAGACCAACTTTTGATTTATTAATCCAAAAATCAACGAATTCCGTGGCATTCCGACTTCCGAGCTATATAGTAAATTCCGTTTTTATGAATGGAGTGCGCGATCCCGTCCGTGTTTTCGCAGAGGAGACATTGTAAACGCGCGACTATGTAGAGACAGAAATGACATGCCTTCGTGTAAATAAGATAAATAACATAAGGCAATTTATTTTGCTCGTGCCCTTGCTGTCCTGGGCCCTTTAGATGTCGTGGGCCCCTGGGCAATTGCCCAGTTGCCCGTATGGTTAATCCGGGCTTGCTTGTGAGATATAAACTCAAAATTGCAAGTTATAAAGTCAGAATTGCGAGATATAAACTTGTGAGTTCATATCTCGCAATTCTGCCTTAATTTCTCAGAAATGTGAGTATAGTAGATTTGTCAGATTTGACAGTACAGATTTAGTACAAAGTCAGATTTGCGAGTTTATATCTTGCAGTTGACTATAACTCGCAATTCAGAGTTTATATCACGCTATTCTGTCAAAATTGCGAGATAAAAACTCACAATTCTGACTTTTTCTTGCAAATGTTTGTATCTCACATTTTTTTTCCAGACTTGTGAGATATAAACTCGCAATTGCAAGATGTAAAGTCCAATTTTTATATCATGCAATTCTGATGAAAAAAGTAAGTGAGTTTGTATATTTTTCCCTCAACTTTTTTCATGCAATTCTGACTTTTTCAGACTTGTGAGATATAAACTCGCAATTCTGAAGACAAAAAGTGATTTTATTTGTCAGAAATGCAACTTTATTTCTCAGAATTGTGAGTTTGTATCACCCAATTTGGAGAAAAACGTCAGATTTGTGAGTTTATATCATGCAATTCTGAGAAATAAAGTCAGAATTGTGAGATACAAACTCAATTAACTCACAATTGTGCGTTATTTGCCAATTGTTTTCTCCGAATTGTGAGATAAAAACTCGCAATTCTGAGAAGAAAAGTCAAAGTTGTGAAGTTATATCTCCGAATTCTGACAATTTTTTAGAAATGCAACTTTATTTCTCAGAATTGCGTGATATAAACTCGCATTTCTGAGAAATAGCCAGAATTAGTCAGAAAAATAGTCGCAAATAACACGCAATTGCGAGTTAATTTAGTTAATATCTCACAATTCTGACTTTATTTCTCAGAATTGTGTGATATAAACAGAAGTCAGATTTGCAAGTTTATGTCACGCAATTCTGACTAACTTTTTACTCAGTGGTGGAAACAGGCATCCATACCTATCTTTTTGTTATGTTACTTGGTGGCTTGTTATGTTCACCAAGACCATTTATTTGATCAATTACAGTAAAAACAATATTACAGTTTCTACTGTAATACAGTTTAAAATGTAATTTATTCCTGTGCTGGCAAAGCTTGATTTTCAGCAGCCATCTAAATAAAAAATATGACCAATAAACATGAAAAGATTTTTTTTGTATTACTTGAACTCCTCAAAATAGTTTTAACACATTTTAGCTTATAAAGCTTATTTAGCTTAAGTTATACAAGATTTAACCTAATCAGTTTAAAATAATTTAAGATAGTACCTTAATTTTAATACTTAAAATTAAAGGCAGCTGCTGATTTTTTTTTACAGTCTTAAGTGTCACGTGAGCCTTCAGAAATCATTCTTATATGCTGATTTGCAAGAAACATTTCTTATATTATCAATGTTGAAACCAGCAGTGCTCCTCAATCCTTCTTAATTTGATAAATATAAATTTCAAAAGAACATTTATTTGAAAAACTCTTTTATAGCATTAGTGACACTTTAATACATACTTGTCAAATAAATGTATTCATTTCCAGAATCCGGAAAAATCCAAATAAAAATCAGCACACCAAACCCATGACCTAGGGGTTTGCTGCACCATTTGAGCCAAAGGATTGACAATCGCTTTAAAAATTATTGCTCTAAAAATGATTCCATATAAATTATTCATCATAATTGTGAAAATTCCAGGCTAATTTTGTGTTATAATCTGCATTGCATCTAACACACACACACACACACACACACACACACACACACACACACACACACACACACACACGTACATTATGAGGAGGGAAGCACTGCTGATTCACCACCTGTCACCCAGGTACCATCCAAGAGACTGTGTCCTCACCCATGGAGTCAAAACAGCGAGGGAAAACGACCTACAAATCTCTGAAGCGCACTGCACTCTTTGCATGATTTAAACACATTTTAGAAATCTAGCATTGTACAGTGTTTTTCATCAAAGAATTGACAAAGGGAATGCCACAAATTTAACATTGTCATGCTTTTTAAAATCTTACAAAAGAATTGTTTTCCAATATGTATTTAAAAGCTGTTGCTGAATACATTGATCTGACTGATTTGCAGTTTTTGCCATCACAGAAGAAATTGATTATAGTTGCATTGAACAATTGCATGTAAACAAAATGTTAAAAGCCAAAAAGCATACATTGTATCTGAGATGCCAGACAGGCTTGTGTGTGTCACATGAACTACAAAAAGGATCAAGCATGCCCGTCGTGGTGGAGGTTGCAGGCTGCCCTTTTGTCAAGTGTTAATCCTCCAGTCGCCCATACGCAGATGTCACCATCACACGGGACTGACAGATTGCTCTGGAGAACTATGGGAAGGGTGAGGATGTCTGCAGCCAATCAGACACTGAATGGAGGACATTGAGGCTTGTTGTACTCTGAGAAACATGTCAAATGTTCAGTTAAGTCAAATAATGTTTTTCAACAAGGTAATTTTATGACCTTATTCATTGACATGGCAAAATAACAACAGGAATAGAGCAGCTGACGATTACTTTGTAGTCTGCTTCATGCATATAAAGTTGCACAGTTAGACATGTTAGGCACTGTATTGCTATGCATATTAAATGCATCAGCATTATCATATATTTTGCACCAATAAATAAACGCTGGACAGAAGCATTTATTTAGTGCCAAAAAATTGCTTATGATGTTCTTGCGAATGGCCACTTTGCCAATAACAATCTCGTATGTTATTAATATAAAAAAAAAAGATTTTAATACTTTGAAAAAAAAAAAACACAAGAAGGCAATATTTTACAAAGCAGTTAAATATATAAAAAGTCGTGTTTTAGGTGTGATATAATTATGTATATATATTAGAATAAAAATTATGTGCAGTGGTCAGAAAATAAAAAAGGTAAAAAAAAGTTAAATATTTAGAAAAAAAGGCAACATTTTACACTGCAAAAAATATACTGTTAAATACAAAAAAATCTTGTTTTAGGTGTGATATAATTAAATTAATGATATAATATAATTATTATAATTATATATATATATATATATATATATATATATATAATAATTATATTTATATCATTAATTTAATTATATCGCACCTAAAACAAGATTTTTTTTGTATATTTTTTGTTTATATTTGTTCAATGGTTACAAAATTTGAATAATTTTGTAGTCATTTAAGTGGTAACAAATTCATTTTTTAAAAGATCTCAAAGAATATATAAATTTATATAAAATAATAATACATTATAATTTAACAATAATACATTATACTTATTAATAATAAACTGCATTAATTAATTGCTGTAAAATTAAATACAGTAACAATATTAACAACAATTATTAATATGAACAAATTATAAAACATTTTTTATTAAGACTATAAACAGAAACATTCAATAATAGTAAAAATAAAATGTGTAAAAGTACAATTTAATAATTAAACAATAATTTAACAATTTAATATTAATACAAATTCTGATGCTTTTAATTACATTTTAAACCCCTTGTTTAAAACTAAATTTAAGTGGTAACAAATTAATTTTCAAAAGTACAAATGCAGTTTTTATGATCTCAAAGACTATATAATAATAATAGACTATATTTAACAATAATACATTCTAATTATTAATAATAAATTACAGTAATTAATTACTGTAAAAAATACAGTAATTATTACAGTAAAATATTATTAACAACAATTATTGTTATAATCAAATTATTTAAATAATTGTTTTTAAAATAATTAACAGAAATATTTAATAATAGCAAGAGTAATAATAATAAACTATGTAAAGTAACAGTTATTAACAATGAATTAATTGCAATGAATTGCTTTTTATTAAAACAATTGAAACAACAACAATAACTTCTAAAAGTAATCATAACTATTATTAATATATAATTAATATTCTAATTATTAAAATGATTCATGCAAATATTCAATTAAAATAACAGCAACAAATGTGACCCTGGACCACAAAACCAGTCTTAAGTCGCTGGGGTATATTTGTAGCAATAGCCAAAAATACATTGTTTGGGTCAAAATTTTAGATTTTTCTTTTATGCCAAAAATCATTAGGAAATTAAGTAAAGATCATGTCTATGAAGATTTTTTGTAAAATTCTTACTGTAAATATATCAAAATGTAATTTTTGATTAGTAATATGCATTGTTAAGAACCTAATTTGGACAACTTTAAAGGTGATTTTCTCAGTATTTTGATTTTTTTGCACCCTCAGATTCCTAATTTTCAAATAAATGTATCTCGGCCAAATATTGTCCTATCCTAACAAACCATATATCAACAGAAAGCTTATTTATTGAGCTTTCAAATTATGTATACATCTCAGTTTTGTAAAATTTAACCTTATGACTGGTTTTGTGGTCCAAGGTCACAAATTACATTAATAATTGATTAATTTTGGCAAAGTATTTAATTAATTTAATTTAATTAATAAGCCATTTAATAAATAATGTATTTTTTATTGTTTAAAATAATTGTTGAGTAAGTATAGCATATGTAGTTACACTGTAAGACTCAACTGCCATTGGTTAAACTTTTATGTCAACTACCCATGATGGTTTCTTTTAAACCCTGTTTACTGTATGCTAGCAAAGGTAAGCTGTCTATAAACAAACAAAAAAAAACATCTTGTTGTGGAACAAAAGCTTTACACTGACAATACCAGAATGACAGCATTGGATTTGCACATATTAAGTATGTTCTGAGCAGAGAAACATAAAGCTTTTAGTTTGCCAAGGCTTCCCCATATTGCACTCTGATCTGAATACATACATCACAGCTTTCAAAGCTGACCCAATCTCTCAGCTCAAGTACAGCATACAGCCCATCAAGTTTGAAAGACAGAGAGAGAGTTAGTGTGAGGGACTAAAAAAAGACACAGGATCATTTCCATAATCCCTGACTGTGGCACGCTTCATCCCGGTGCCTCTCTCTCTTTCTCTCTCTCTCTCCCCACCACTTTCCACATCTAAGGCGCAGGGCTCTCCAGCTGGGCTGTGCGTTGCAAGCATAGCATTAGCATGTCAAAACCGCTCTCTGGTCTGGGTTAAAAGAGGAGGGAGAGTCAATGGAGATCGACAAAGCACTGACAGAAACAGCTGATCCACAAAAGGTGCCTGTTTAACGGATCTTCCTACCCCGAGCCCATCTGCTCCCCAAAACTGCAGCGTCACAATGCGGCCCTGATGCTGCGCCCATAAGCACAGAATCAACAAACCTCCAGGAGACAAAGGATATTCCTATATCAAACCACTCCTCCAGTGTGGCTGTTTGGCCAGTGCACCTGCACATGGAGCAAACAAAAGACCTGCTCTTGAGTCTGTCACTAACACACAAGCTTTAAACACAAACTACTACATGTCACAAACAAAACCTTTAAGTTGCTCTACTGCAATATCAACCCAAACACTCATTTCTTTACAGAAACGTCATTTCCATTTGTCTTGGACAGAAACGTCATTTCCATACAAACAACAACAGCTGTGACCTTCTCATGTATGCGGTGAGGAAGTATCAAGGCCACGATTCAAGGCACTTCTACAGTAGACTACAATATGATAAAAGAAAAATATGTGACATAAACAAGCAAAAAGATGTCAATCAAGTTTAAATAAAGCCTTCAAGAGAAGAAAAAAATGCAATAATGTACAGTAATGTACATAAATCATATGTACTATTAACCATGCAAAACTCACCACTATATTGTAAAGTTGCTTATATTTACAGTTGAAGTCAAAAGTTTACATACACCTTGTATGTAATCTGCAAAATGTAAATTATTTCACCAAAATAAGGGATCATACAAAATGCATGTTATTTTTTATTTAGTAATGACCTGAATCAGATATTGCACATAAAAGATATTTACATATAGTCTACAAGATAAAATAATAGTTGAATTTCTAAAAATAATCCTGTTCAAAAGTTTACATACACTTGATTTGTAATACTGTGTTGTTACCTGAATGATCCACAGCTGTGTTTTTTTGTTTAATGATAGTTGTTCATGAATCCCTAAACTGCCCACTGTTCTTTAGAAAAATCCTTCAGGTCCCACAAATTCTTTTTCAGCATTTTTGTGTATTTGAACCCTTTCCAACAACGACTGTATGATTTTGAAATCCATCTTTTCACACTGAGGACAACTGAGGGACACATACGCAACTATTACAGAAGGTTCAAACGCTCACTGATGCTCCAGAAGGAAAAACAAAGTCATTAAGAGCAGGGGGTGTAAACTTTTGAAAAGAATGAGGATGTGTACATTTTTCTTATTTTGCGTAATTATATTTATTCATTTAGTACTGATCTTCAGAAGCTACTTAGATGTTCCCCAGAAGACAAAATAAGTTAAATTTACCCTGACTGTCAAATTCAAAAAGTTTTCACACATGGCTCTTAATGCATCGTGTTTCTTTCTGGAGCATCAGTGTCTGAAGCTTCTGTAATAGTTGCATATGAGTCCCTCAGTTGTCCTCAGTGTGAAAAGATGGATCTCAAAATCACACAGTCATTGTTGGAAAAAAGTTCAAACACACAAAAATGCTGAAAACCCAAAGAATTTGTGGGACCTGAAGGATTTGTCTGAAGAACAGCAGGCATTTTAACTGTTCAGGACAAACAAGGGACTCATGAACAACTGTCACTAAACAAAACAAAAAAAACAGCTGTGGATCATTCAGGTAACAACATAGTCACACGGAACACAGAAACAAGTGTATGTAAACTTTTGAACAGGGTAAATTCAGCTATTATTTTCAGTTTTTTAAGTGAAAATGTACTTGTTTACACTTCAAATATGTGGTTTGTTAATAATAAAGATAGCGTCTATTTAAAAATTTGCTTCAACATTTTCTGAGATGTGACCTCCAGGGCGTTAGCCGCTAGTTCTTCTGGAATTTGCTGCTGGCTCTGATGTCTCTATAATAGTTAAACATAAGTTTTAACTTATTTTGGGTGAATCTAATGGGCAGTCTTTGGTCTCATTAATCTATTATTTGTTCGAGAGCAAATAATTTTGGCTGAGGGCAAAATCCCATCATGTTATATTTTATGTAAAATGTAATGCTATATATCAGCGCTGCCTTTGTGCTTTTGACTGAACTGCCTAGCAACTTTTATCATGACTCTTGTTGTTTATTAAATATTATTATTTAATACATAATATTTTGTATACATAATAATAGTATTCAATTATAGTATTTAGTATTGGGATACAGTGTTTGTGTTCGTGATGGTGATTAAAGTTACATTATTCCACCGTTAGATGGCGACAAGAGACTGTTTTATATGAGTGAGTCAGCAATAAAGACTTTTATACGCAACGCAATAAAGTTATTTTACTTTCAACAAAAGCTTGTAAGACGCAGCCAACAAATTCACCTTAACAGATGAAATGACAGTACATCAAATGTATGTTTTGTTATTTATGAATGCTTAGTTTGTAGCCTGTATGTTAAAATAAGACTACATTGTTGAACTTTTGATTTAATACAGTATTTTCACGATGCATCATCAATCTGCCATTTTGGCGGCATTGAACATAAACAATGCCACTGAACCGAACAAAATATTTTACTGATTATTGCTACTGAAAATGGTCAATTATTGTCATGTTTTGGGCTGTACTAATTGGTCGGATCAGGAAAAACATTTAGAGTACTATAGACTGCCAAAGGTTATAACAAATCAAGAAGAAGAGTGCTAAAAACTGTCAACAAAAGGAGGTTGGTTTGTGTTTGTTCTTGTCATTTCCGGTCAGGTAGATGAAATATTAGGCTAATATCTTAATTAATACTGCTCATACATATCTTTACCACCTATTTACTTTAGTTTGTCAAAATATTGCGCCCTTTCCTGCTTACTAAGTCCTTCTCTATATGATTTAGCAGCTTCCAAATGTTTTTTTCGTGGTTTAGACAGCATAAACAACATTCAGAAATACATTAACTGTGCAATCCGTGCTGTTGTTTACATCCGAGTATTGCCAATATGGTCACGCATCCGAGTAACTGACCAAATTGTGACGTAAGTGCAAACCCTCTATTCACCAGATTCTTTAGGTTATATTCTGATGTTGTTTACAAAGCAGCAAACAACATTTATATAAAAAAATACACTTCTGTTTGTACACTTGGCCAATGGTGCAGGTGTTTGAGTGCTTGTGAAGATGATGAAAAACAGACGGAACAGATAGTTCCTATCCTCATCATTGTGGCCAAGGACTTCACACAGAGGACATTGTCCCTGGTAATGAGAATTTAATCTTAGATGAAGCCTCCGAGCCCAGCGACACAACACAGCTCTAAAAAGCTCTGGGAAGCTTCTCCAACTTCCCCTGGTTCCATTGTGCTCCAAAATGACAGGATACAGAGGGCGGCCTCTGGGTTGCACCCAGTTTGTTTTTCCTAAATTTGCTCTTCGCATCCAAATGGAAGCAAACAACCTCCTACACTGTCATTTCTCAAAACATGTGTCACAGACAATTGACCTTGTACTGGCAGCAGCACATAAATAAATGCAGGGGCCTAAACGGAATGAAGTTCCTCCGAAATAAACAGGGAGGGTGGCATCTGAGATTAGCCCCAGATGGTGAGATTGAGCTGCTCTTGAATAAGGCCGACATTATATAAGTGGATTTGAGCCCAGGAGCAGGAGCCTTGTTTTGAGTGCTTGATGTAGGGGAGCTATATTTGGAGACTGATCTAAGAGAGACAGACACGGGTGACTTAAAATAGCTCGAATACCCCAGTTTGGTCACTCGGCTCCTTTACACTTTTTCTGCCACACAGCTTCTGACCAAACTGACTTGCGCTGTGATAGCTCACCTTCTCTGATAATGGGAGATATCATATCAGTATGTTTTTTGTCTAGCTCTGGGGAGTGAAGACCTAGATAGGAGACACAAGATGTTAGACATGAAATCCTTAAGTAGGTATTTAGCAATGCCTAAATGAATGCATTTGATGCATCTGAACACACTTGTGCGATTTAAAATGAAAAGCTTATGAATAGCCATTAAATGCACATGAAAATTAATTACATGTTCTGACCAAACACTAAATTCAATCATAAAACCACTTCTAGTAGCACAACTATTATGGTGAATTTACAATATTGGCTTTTCCAATAGGAAAATAATTTTAATATCTACATTTTTCATCCTGAAAAGCAATAAGATTAAATGACAATTCAATTATAGAAGCCTGTTTATGCCTCAGACTCAGAGTAAAAAAAAAACTCAAAATTGTTGTTTCTCATTTATGTGACTTCATATTTATTAGCCCTTATTTTTTCCCTTTATTATTAAAAAAGTTATTTATTATGGAATCCCATCTTCAACACTGAATAACAAATTTAAAAAAGGTAATTGCGACTTTTTATCTGACAATTCTGAGGTATCTCACGAGTTTATATCTCGCAATTCTGACCTTTTTTTCAAACTAAACTAAAACTATTCTCATTTTTTTGCAATTGTGAGTTACTCACAATTCTGGCTTTTTTTCGTAGAATTGCATGATATAAACTCACAATTCTGACCTTTTTTTCTCCAAAACTGCATGATTTCAACTTGCAATTCTAACTTTTTTCTCAGAATGGCATGATTGAAACTCATAATTCTGATTTTTTTTTATCAGAATTGCGTGATACAAACTCTGACTTTTCACAATTCCGAGTTTTCTTAGAAATGCTTGATATAAACTTGCAATTCTGACTTTTTTCTCAGAATTGTTATATTAACTCGCAGTTATGACTTTTTTAGAGTTGCGTGATATCAACTCAAAATTCTGACTTTTTTCTCAGAATTGTGTTATACAAACTAGCAATTCTGACTTTTCGCGATTGCGAGTTTTCTGAGAATTGCTTGATATAAACTTGCAATTCTGACTTTTTTCTCAGAATTGTGATATTAACTCACAGTTATGACTTCTTTAGAGTTCCGTGATATCAACTCAAAATTCTGACTTTTTTTCTCAGAATTGTGTTATACAAAATTGCAATTTGGACTTTTCGCAATTGTGAGTTTACATCTCCCAATTCTGACTTTTTTCTCAGAATTGCATGATAGAAACTCATAATTCTGACTCTATTGAAAATATTTAAAAATGTGTAGCAATAGCCAAAAAAATATTGTATGGATCAAAATTATCGATGAAGATATTTTGTAAATTTCCTTCCATAAATGTATCAAATGTAATTTTTGATTAGTAATATGCATGGCTAAGAACTTAATATTTTTATTTGTTTGCACCTTCAGATTCTAGATTTTCAAATAGTTGTATTTTGGCCAAATATTGTTCTATCCTAACAAACAATACATCAATGAAAAGCGTTATTCAGCTTTCAGTTGATGTATAAATCTCAATTTTAAAAAACTGACCCTTATGACAGTTTTTGTGATCCAGGGTCACTTATATAGATGTAATTTAAATGAAATAAAATTAAATATCCTGAAGTTTAAAAAAAGAACGTCCTCTAAGCAATATAATTGTAATATATTATAATAAATTATAAAATTATTAATCTCAGAACCATACCTAAATGAATTGCTCAATGTAAAAAAAAAAAAAAATTAAAAAAAAATAAATTAAAAAGAATAATAATAAAAAAAAATAAAAAATAAAAATATGTCTTACCCTCAGAATAAATCAGCTATTCATCACAATACAATTTTTCAGTGTTCATAGAGATCCATTGTTTCATTTTATAATCTTTTGGGTTTTTCCAAATCGAAATTTGGCCATGGTGTGAATAGGCCTCACTGATGTTCAGCCCCAAACATGAAAAAGTCTTTAGTCATGCCACACATTCCTGAGCCTGTGGCGCAAACCCTCGTCATCTGCTCAACAACAATGTGTCATTCTGAGGGACCCAGACAGAGAGAGAAGCAGAGAGAGGCAGCCGTTCTCTCTCAATGGAGATGAATGAGACGGGAAACACAATCCCCTGGTGCCGGGTGCCCTTTGCCCCCCAGTGAGGGGAGAAGTAACAGGGGGGCCAGCTGTCTCCTACAATGGATGAGCTCAAAGAACCTCATTCAGACCTGCCTCACCGAGACTGCATCGCTGCATGCGTGCTACTGACAATGCGGGCACACAGAGAGGCCACGCTTCTGCTCTGACGTCCCAGAGGAAGTATAAGACGTGGACGTTCAATCTGGAGACAACTAATACTCAAGCATCACATTCAGATGTCCCAGCTGCTTGTGAACATTTATGAACTTAGAGGGGGTCGCACAGCCTTTTTTGGCTTTCTCTCCATGCTGCACTCTTGTTTCTTTCATCCTCCCTTTTAGATATGCTATTTCCTGTGTCTTCTCCTGTTATCCTGGGCAGTGATTACTTGTCGTTTACAGTGCGTGCCTTAGGGACAGACCCCTGTAGTAATTCCTCCCAGTCACCTGAGTACACATTTCCACACTCACCACAGGACCCCTGAAATCTTATCATGAGGGGGTGAATCAGTAGCAGCGGCTCTAGGTGTCTCTTAAACAGCCCAGCTGACCATGCAAATGTTTAGTAACTTTACTGTGGACTGTTGAATAGCTTTAAGACAAAAGAAAGTGAATCATGTCACATTATATTAGATACACTGTACGCTATATACTAAAGGTTAAGTTGTTTAAAAGTTTTACTTAAAATTAATAATACTTTGAAAGACAAAGGCAAATTTGGTAAAAATCCAATCAGTGGCATAGAAAAAGCTAGGAATCAACATCCATTTATCCATAAATAATATTTTTTTTCTATTTATTATTAAATAAATAAAGACAATTATGATCACAACTTTAACTAAAATTAAAGACAAAAACAATATATAAATAATAAATAAATAAAACTAGTACAAATTATATTATTATTTATTAATAAATATTAAATAAATTATTTAATACATTTATTAAATAAATAACTAGAAAAAAAAAGAAAGCTGCAAAAACAAAAAAATTATCAAAATGTTAAAAGTTAAAAACAAATCTAGTGTAAAATAATCTTTTTATTATTAGTATTATTAAATAAATGAATGGACAAAAAAAATAAAAACAAAAAGCAACAAAATTATCAAAACTTCAACTAAAAAGTTAAAAACAACATATAAATTAATAAAATATAATAAATGAATATATATAATTAATTACTAAATATTAATAATAATTTGAAAATTTATTTACATTTATATGTGGTACACATATAATAGTTAAAAACTTTTCATAATATTACGAAGCGAGTATTAGATACCAAAATCTAATATTTTATTAAAAATAAATTACTAAAAAGATATACTGTAACTATCTATCTATCTATCTATCTATCTATCTATCTATCTATCTATCTATCTATCTATATATATATATATATATATATATATATATAAAGTAAAAACTATATATACAAAAAAAAATAAAAGTTGAAAAAACAACTAAATGATCAAACTTTAACTAAAACGAAAGTTAAAAACAATATAGAAAATAATAAATAAATAAACTAGTCACCAATTATATTATTATTCAATAAAAAATAGACAAAAAGCTGCAAAAACAGCAAAATTATCAAAACTTTAAAATTAAAGTTAAAATTTAATAAATAATAAATAAAAATCTATAATAAAATGAATATATATAAATATTAACTATATATTAATAATTATAATTAATTAATTAATATTTATATACATTTGTATGTATACATTTATATGTGTGTGTGTGTGTGTGTGTGTGTGTGTGTGTGTGTGTGTGTGTGTGTGTGTGTGTGTGTGTATGCGTGTGTGTGTGTGTGTGTGTGTGTGTGTGTTCTGTAAGTGCTACACAAAAACTTCTAATTTTAATAATATTGTAAAGCGAGAACTAATATTTTCTAAAATAAATAAAAATATATATGTATACATAAATAAAAAGTAAAAACTATATACAAAAATAAAAAATATATACAAAAATAAAAGTTGAAAAAACAACAAAATGATCAAACTTGAACTAAAATAAAGTTAAAAACAATATATAAAATAAATAAAAAAAACTAGTAAAAAAAATCTTATTAAATAAATAAATAGACAAAAAACTAAAGAACAAAAGCTGCAAAAACAACAAAATTATCAAAGCTTTATCAGTGTATAAAATGTATAAAATAATAAATAAAAATCTGTAATAAAATGAATATAGGCTATAGAAATAATTATTAACTAATAATACTGGAATGTCTATATAAAATCATATGTATACATTTATATATGTGTTTAAGTGCTACACAAAAATATCTCTGAAATTTTAATAATATTATGAAGCAAATGTTAGGTAGTAACTAATATTTGATCAAATAAATAAATAAATACAAAGATATATGTATACATAAAAAAAAAAAATAAAAAAAAAGATATAACAAAATTATAAAACTAATTCAAATTTAAGTTAAAAACTATATATAAAAATAGTGTATAAATTAAAACATAAACCCCCGGTTTCACAGGCAAGGCTTAAGCCTAGTCCTAGACTAAAATGTAAGTCTGAGCTGTTTCAACTGAAAGAAACTTGCACTGACTGATCTAAAAATATATCGGTGCCTTTGTTTTGTCTCAAGATGCACACCAGTAATGTTTTTTTCTAAGCATGTTTATAAAAATTACTTAAATATCCTAATTGAACTATCTGCTAATCCTGGCTTAGTCTAAGCCCTGTCTGTGAAACTTGGCCTAAATGTATAAATTACTATATATAATAACTATATAATTATTATTATACAATTTTATAATAAAAATGTAAAAATAATAAATTAATAATTTAATAATTATCAAAAGTATTTAAATATATATATATATATATATATATAGGGCTGGGCAATATATCGAACGATATTGTGAGGCGCGTTTAGTCAATGAAGCCGGTGCTTTGATTAGTAGTAAATCTCCATCACGTGCGTTCCGCTCAGGTTCTGCTGGAGCG